>NC_137090.1:16887193-17361778 GCF_951640355.1 Cnephaeus nilssonii
TTCCCAGGGGCTGATGGCCTTGGGGGCAAGGGAGCCCAGGGGTCCTGGACCGCCGAGGGGGAAGCTAAGAGCCGGGCTGTGGGACCACGGTTAAGAGTGCCTGGCAAGGGCAGTGCTGGCTGCTGGCAGGGGAGGCAAAGCCAAGGCCAAGGTGCTGGCACCGGAGGGGCAGGCGGCGCCACCCGGGAGTCCTGCAGGCCCCAGGAGGCGCCGAGTGCCGCTCCGTGGCCAGGGGTGCTGCTGGAGCAGGCCGGGTCTGGGAGGTCGCTTCTCACCCAGTCCCCCAACTCAAGACAGAATAAACAACGTGCACCCCACCCTCTGGCCGACCCTCAGAGAACCGGGAAAACGGTGACGTGAGGCCTGGGAAGGGGAAGCTACCGGCCCGCTGCCTGAGAGTGGTCAGAATGGCCCCTCCAGGCTGGCCTTCCTGCTGTCGCCTCTGATGGAGGACACTGCTCCGCTCTGGGGACACCAGCTCCATGGTTGCCCTTGTATATCGCATGCAAATAATACACAAAATTTAAAAGCTGGACAGAAAACGCAGGAGGAAATAGATAAAGCCGGATCAGGGAGCAAGAGTGTCGGCCCAGTTTTAGACCCAGGCCCAGTGGCGCCAGACGGCGCTGTGGGCTGCACCTGTCTCCTGCGTCAGAATCCTCGGGGCGCCTGGTGTAGGGGTCCGTGAACTAGTCCCCTGATATTCTGATTAGCCGGGACCAACATATCCTAAAACATGGATGGCGGCGTTGTCATTTCACGCAGGTGACATGAACGGACAGAAACGCCTTCTTTCCTTCTCCCGCCGCTGAGAAAGAAACGTCCTGCAGGTGCTTTGCTGTTCACTCAGAAAGGCACACGTTTTGGTTCACTAATCAGCGGGGCTGTCGACGCCGCCTCAGAAATTTATTTCTCGAGGTTCTGGAGGCTGGAAGCCCAAGGTCAGGGTGGGAGTCAGCTCAGCTCCAGGTGGACACCTCCTGGCTCACGGACGACCACCTTCTCACTGTCCCTTCCGGGGCCGAGAGAGCTCTGTCCTCTTCCTCTTTATGGGGTCTCTCATCCCGTCCTGGGGTCCCACCCTCATGCCCTCAGCTAACTTTAACCACCTTCCAAAGGCCTCACTGGGGTTCAACATCTGAATTCAGTCTGTGGCACCGAGTTTCAAGCATCGTCCCAGGTCCACCGGAACCCCACCTGCAGGTGCCTGCCAGGCACCAGGCAGAACACAGAGCAGACAATGTAACAGTAGCAGGGACCGCCTGCAGCCCAGGTACATGCCCTTGACCGGGAATCGAACCTGGATCCTTCAGTCCACAGGCCGACGCTCTAACCACCGAGCCAAACCGGCCAGGGCTGTTTCTAAGATGATAGGGACCTTGTGGCTCTCAAAGCTTCTTCCCAATTGTGAGGGGCAAGGCACAGTCAGAGAAAGGCACGCTGGCCCCATGCTGACCTCATAGCTAACCACAAACCACACCGATGGCTACAACGGGGCTGCGAGGCGAGAATCAGGCTGGGCTCCGAGCCACGGGCGGCTGCAGGTGATCAGGATGTGGGGCAAGGGTGCTTCCCCATCCCGGTGACTCAGTGTCCTTTCTCCCCACAGCCGGGATGCTGCCGCCTCGCCCGGGGCAGCACTAAGATGGTTACAGGGAGAAAGTGCGAAGCCAGCCTGGGAAAGCGGGCCAGGGACCGGCTAGTGTGCTCCACTTCTGAACAGTGAGTCATGCAGACGGCGCAGGGAGGAGAGGGACGTTTAGGGGACACCGCTGCAGGGGGAGGGCGGCTTCATGCAAATGAGCGGCACACAGACCTCGGACTGTCCCTACCAGCCAGGGACACCACCAAGGCTCCCGATCTCACTAACTGCCATTAACCACCAGCACCTGCCTACCGCTTCAGACCTGAGGCTAGAGATCAAAGCCGCCAGGCAACGAGGCTCTGATAAGCCTTTGACCAGGCCCAGAGCCAGCTCCCGCCCTCCCTCCGGTCCATCCAGACACACTCAGCAGCCACATGTCAACCTCCGGGGCCAGGCCAGCCTTTCTAGAGGCTTTTAGCCCCTAAGCCAGTGATGGGCAACCTTTTGAGCTTGGTGTGTCAAACTTCACCAAAAAACTGAGCATAACTCGGGTAGTGTGTCACTTGGAGGAAAAAACATTATTTCGCAAATGTTTCATCCTCAGAAGCAGCAAATGTTTCATCCTCGGCATGCGGCATGATCTCTAGCCTCAGGTCTGAAGCGGTAGGCAGGTGCTGGTGGTTAATGGCAGTTAGTGAGATCGGGAGCCTTGGTGGTGTCCCTGGCTGGTAGGGACAGTCCGAGGTCTGTGTGCCGCTCATTTGCATGAAGCCACCCTCCCCCTGCAGCGGTGTTCCCTAAATGTCCCTCAGAATTGAACCTGGGACCTTTCAGTGCTGACACGCGTGTCATAGGTTCGCCATCACTGCCCTAAGCTAACCTCCTCCCCCCTTTTAAAATTATTGATTTTAGAGAGGAAGGGAGAGAGAGAGAGACATCAATGATGAGAATCATTGATCAGTTGCCTCCTGCACACCCCCTATTGGGATTGAGCCCCCAACCCAGGCATGTGCCCTTGACCAGACTCAAACCTGGGACCCTTCAGTCCGCAGGCTGACGCTCTATCCATTGAGCCAAACCAGCTGGGGCAACCTCTCCCCCTTTCTAATGGAGCAGGGAAGCCACTGTCTTTCTCCCCGGACCCCTGGGCAGCCCCTCTCCCACTTTCCCTGGCAGCCCCGCAAGCAGAAAGGCTCCCTGTAAGCATCAGACCTTCCGCCCCAGCCCCATTTGCAAAGCCTGCTTGGCTTGGACCATCAAGGTTGCAAGAAGAACGTCAAAGCTCTGACTGTAACATGTGACCTGTCAGAGAAACCTGTCTAACCTCCGGCAGGGTTCGTGCCCAGCTCACGTGGGAACCCCGGTGCCCAGAGGTGGGCACGAGGTCTGTGATGTGCTCCAGGTGGCCCGGCTCTCCCAGGACGCCGGGTCTGCATCCGAGCTCCAATTCTACTGGACACCAAGGGAGCTTCCCCGGGAGCTCTGGGCCCTGCACTCTCTAGGGCTGAGGAGAGATTCCCTCGCCTTCACAGCCCCACAGGTTCACACAGGCGGTGCCCCGTGCAGGGAGGTGGCCTTGACGCCTAACAAGTGACTGTGTTTCGTCATCCACCATCCGAGCAACCGGGGACCTAAGAGGCCAGGGGCCTTGCCCGGGTGACGCTGGTCAGTAAACGTGGACACAGGTCTGTCTGACTTCAAAGTCTAGGCTTATTCCGACACACCACACATGTGTCTAACCTAAGACATCTGGGCTACAACATAAAAATCAAAGGTCGGCGCTCCATTCCCAGCCTCGTTTCACAGATGGACTAGTTCTGTCCCGGAGCCAAGGATCTGCCACCCTGACCGGGGCCACTTGCTGACGGGGTTCTGGGTGAGAGGAGGCAGCAGGTGCCCACGCAGCTCCCGGCGGGAAGACAGGGCCTGCGAAGGCCGTTGTCAGTGACCTCCAGGTTTTCTCTTCTGCGGGACATTTGGGCTGCAGGGTATGATATTTAAATCAGCACGTGACTTTTTAAAGACTTTGGACTGGATTCTGGAATGAATCATATGTATCATTTTCCCCTACCAGGCTGCACTAAAATTTCATCATAATTTTCTTTTAAAAATATTTTTATTATTGATTTCAGAGAGGAAGGGAGAGGGAAAGATAGAAACATCAATGATGAGAGAGAATCGTTGACCGGCTGCCTCCTGCACGCCCCACACTGAGGATCGTGACCGCAACCTGGGCATGTGCCCTGATTGGGAATCAAACTGTGACCACCTGGTTCATAGGTCGACGCTCAACCACTGAGCACGTGGGCTGGGCCCATCGTAACTTTCTAAGAACAAACCAAATGCGAAGAACCGACCACGCCACCCTCCCGGGATAATTCAGAGGGCGCGTGGTGACCAAGGAGCGTCTATAGTGGGCCAACCTGAGACGACAGATGCTAAAAGATGCTAAGGCCATGGCCACAGCTGCGGCCTCCCTGGTTACGGGGGGCTGCACGACAGGTGTGACTGGGTGTGCCGGGAGGGTCCTCCCACCTGCAGCCCAGCTATGGGATTCCCCTGCAGCCGCGGTGCTGCTGGGGAGGTTGCAGGCCCGTTCGCTAGGGAGCTGCCATCTATCCTTCTTGAGAGAAGGTTTTTGCAAGGACTGCAGTGAGGGCTGCAGATGGCTGGGACCACACCAGGTGGTCTGGGCCTGCTGGTAACCATGGGAACACTAGAGGAGTGAGTGCGCTCAGTGGTGAGCACGATGGGGCCCCGGTGGCTCGGGGTGCATTTGGGGGTCCTTGGGGGACTCAGGTGGCTCTCTGTAGCAGCCTGGGAGCATAGGGTGGACAGGGCTGAGACCTGCTGGCAGGGGTGAAAGTACCCCCCCCCCAGCCCCCCCGTCTCCCCACAGGCCGCCGGGAAATGCCCTGGGAGAGCCTGCCCTGCATCTGCAGAGAGAGGCTAGGGCCGCCTGGCAGCTGTTCAAGTGTCATCCATTTCAAAGGCCTTTTGTTCAACTTCTAACGGCCAAAAGGACAGCCTGAAGCCAGGCACCCGCGGCCGCACAGCCTGTGACCTCCGCAGCCAGGAGCCGGGCAATCCGGGCAGTAAACCAGGGGCGTCCAGAGGGGCCCGGGGCCAGGACGATGCTCGGCCACACGCAGGTGTGCAGAGCGGCAAGGCCCCGGGTTTTGGAGAGATGCTGGCGGCGGGTCTGGCTCAGTGTTCAGTCTCCCTCGGGTGACTTTCCAGTTTATTCTCCAGTTGGCTCCTCCGGGGGACTCAGAGCTCTACCTCCGGTCCTGGTTCGGCCACTACCCATGAGCCAGTGACTTCGGGCAAGTCCCCTCACCTTTCGGAAGCCCTATTTTCTCATTCATAGAGTAGACGTTGGCCCGGTCGCCAGGCCTCATTCTCGCCATGAAACGCTGGGAGCATCTCAGAGGATGCAGGGAAGGTTGAGAGAGGCCGAGGCTGGGAGGGGGCTTAGGAGGCTCAGTGGGAGCCCCACCTCACCTCCAGGGGCTCCTGGTCAAGTCTTCCTCACACCCACTGGCTGCCCCCCAGACCAGCAGGGTAGATTTGGGGTCCTTGGGAACCAGGACCGCCGCCTCTGTAAAGCCTGGCCCCAAACACTGGGAGAGGAAGAGGAGGAAGGCTTTCCTACCGTCCGAAACCTCGGGCCTTCTCAGGCGTCTCCATGTGATTTGAATTCTGAGTTGCCACCGTGAAGAGGTGGGGGCCACGTGGGACCTTTGATCCCCTTGCCCCTCCCCCAGAGGTTCTGGGGTCTGTTTTGGGCCGAAGAGTTGGGGTTACCAGCAATCGCTGCCCTCCTGGGGGCGGGGGGGGGGGGGGGGGGGAGGCAGGCCCAAATTGATGTCAGGTTGCAGCCGGGGTGTTACCTGGCGCTTTGAAGCCCCTAATGACTCCAGACTGTCTTCTCAAGCCAGTGCTACAAATGTTAATAAAATTAAAGCCACCTGAGAGCCCGGCGTGCGAGCCTTTGAAAGCAGGTCTGTGATGGGTTATTACCCTCAATTATCTAGTTGTCCACTCTCTTAGCCGGGGTTAAACTCTCCCTCTCCCCTTTGAAGTCACTGTCCTTTTATCTATGACTGGACCAGGAATCTCAGGACAATAATCAATGGAAACTTGGGAAGAATGAGGAGCCGGGAGGGAAAGGTGTGCATGTCCTTCACTGTGGGCCTGCGCAGGAGGAGGGAGGGTGGAGCAGGGAGGGGCTGTGTCCCCAACTTGAAGAAGACAAAGGAAGGCGAAACCCCAATCACAACCCAGTGGGCAAGTCCAGACCCTCTGGAACATGGAGAGAAAGGGACCACGTTGGGCCGCAGAGAGGTGCAGCCCTCATCAAAGTGGAAGAAGTAGTGAGAGAAGGCGCTTAATGAGGGCTTTGAAGTCTGCGGGCCGGCGCTGTGGAGGGGAAGGGACCCGCATCCACGCCATGCGCTGGAAGTGCTGGCCGAGAAGGTCTGTCCCCCAAAGAGGCTGTCGGTGGGGAGACGGGCTTTTCCGCCCCCCTCCTCCGCCCGAGAGGAAAGGCAGACTCCCGTGGAGCCCCATCACTGGAGGGAAGCATCACAGCTCTTCCATTTTCTTCTTTTTCAGAAGTCTTTCTCGGCTCCCGGAGGCAGCAGGTCTTTGGGGCTCATTCTGCTGCCTGTGTTTCCTGGAGGGAGGGAGGGAGAGGGAGGAGAGGAGGGGGCAGTGCTAACGAACGCTGGAAAAGTGTGTTCCATTTCTCCTCTTCATTTAACCCCATTTGGAACGCTGTCTACACAAAGAAGGTGACAGCGCAGGGGGAGGGCCTGTCCCTGCCGTTCCCGGCGCTGGAGCAAGGAGCGGTCCTGCCCGGTTTGTAGGGTGACATTTCCGGCGTCTGCCCCTCCGCCACTGGCCCACACCTCTCTTTCTGCCACACACACACACACACACACACACACACACACACGCGCGCACACACACACACACACACACACACACACGCGCGCGCATACGCACATGCACACACACATGCACACACACATTCACATGCTGCCGACTGAGGATTCGAAAGCTCACGTTTTTGCCCTTGTTACAACTCCCCCTCTCCTCGTTAAAGAAAGAAATAAAATAAAAGCTGGCTTTACTGTGCGCCATGTCGGGAGCTCCCTGCTGCATCTGCTGGGCCCTGACAATGCGCTCCAGCCCGGAGCGGGGACTCCCTGGGCACCGAGTCCTGCTGCAGAGGGTGGGCCCGCGGCCAGGAGCTCGGCACGCAGGTCTGCCCACTGCCTGCCCACGAGGTCCGAGAGGGCTCTCTGCATCCAGGGCTTCAAGGTGCTGAGTTCAAGACTAGACAGGAGGCAGGGCCACACATCCTTGTGTTCTGGGAGCCCTCAGTCAGCCCCCGCCAGAGCTGGGAGGGACACATTGCTTTGCGACCCCAACATTTATGATTATGATTCGGTTTGAAAGGAGCCCGTCTTGGGTTCTGATTTCAGAACCCCGCCTCCTGGGATGTTATATCCTATTTGTGCACACGCTTCCGCTAGCACTCTGGAAAACTCAGCAGCAGGTTTGGAAAAGTAGAGGCTTATGTGAAAAGATGAAAATGTCTCTGGTACCTTCTCTAAAGGCCACGGGCTCCTCTCTCCCAGGGCCTAGCTTTTTCCCGGAGTGTAATCCTTTAAAGCCGCAGCCTCATTTCTCCCAGGTCACGCTTCCATCTTGGATTTAAAGGAACCAGCGGGCTCTCAAACATGGGCACGTCACTCAAAACGAGCCACTGGGCTTGGGCCATTTTGCTTTTGGGGAGGATGGTACAGGGTGTGAGCTGGAGCAGTGACTTCCCAGGTGAGAGGGGCAGGTGACCCCGGCCTGGCCAATGAGAAGTCACCAAAATCTGGGGTCTCTTGAGCCACTGTGAGGGGTGGTGGATGTCCTCAGTTGGGATTATCTTCTCAAAGGACATGGGTGTAAACACTGATATGTGTATGTGAGCGAAAGATGCTGCCCAGTCGAGGATACATCTGCTCCCAATTAGAATCGATGCTAAAGTTAGCTTAACAGAAAACAAACTTCTTCAAATCAAGTGTAATTATTCTAGATACATAAAAGCTGCTTTGTGCAGACCCTGCAGGAACTTCTACTTGTGTCGGAGGGTTTCATTTGCATTTCTGCCAGAAACTACAACGGCTCAAACAGTTTGACTGTCAAGAAAGAAAAGATTAAAACGCCTGGTAAGCCTGGACTGGCCCACATTCGCAACATCGCCGTCTCTCCCCACTCCAGGACCTTCCGTTCTGCAGCCGTTTCCTAATCTTTGCACGGTGGAAAGGAAGCTGCTTGGAGATGTTTGTAATGGGAAGGGGAACAGACTTCTGGAGGGCCCGGGTTTTTTTAAGAGCTTTAAAATGCCCTGGGTCCTTCTAAAATACTTTCGAAAATGTTTCTTTTCCTGTTCTCGCCTCACAAAAGGAAGATAAGCTATGAAGAGTATTTTTAATTACTGGTTTTGAGAAAGTCTAATGCTGGCTTCTGATTGGTAATTCTGCTGGGTGGGGCGGGGCAGTGGGGCGTGTGGGAGGGGCTCTGGGAGGGCACAGAGGCCCTGGAAGTCCAGCCTGGAGACCCTGGATGCTCTGGGGGACCTGGGCTCAGGGGCTGGCTTGATTCTTCAGCATCCCTTAGCCATATTTCCTTCTGGGGTGTGCCAATATTCCCCCCTCACACCTTGCTATATATTTTTTTAATGTGACAGACATTTCTGCAGAGAGAAAATGGATGTTCAATACCAAGTGAAGCTAAACCCCAAATGGCCAAGAGGGTTCCCAGGAGAGGCTGCAGCCACGAGCCTTCCCATCGCGATCCGGGGGAAGAAGGGGACGCCGTCACACTGAGGAACCGCGGGGAAGGCCTGCGTGTCCGGTCGCTTTCAGAGAAAGGCTTCGTGTGTGGCGAGAGGCGGCGTCGGGAACAGGCTCCAGTAAAGGTGGCTTTGTCGGAGGCAGGAGACGGCCCGAAGCCAGGGGCGTTCTTTTAATAAGCTTCTTCCAGACTCTGGCCTCCAAGCAGAACCAGCCCCCGGTCACAGCACGGGAGGCTGGCCGGCTCCCCTCCGTCAGCCCCCAGCCACCCACCGGAGAGCAGGTGAGGCAGTGCATGAGCCATGCACCAGGGGGGAGGGGCAGGGGACATTCCAGAATGCTCTCCACTTTTGTGGAAGAGTGAATTTAAGACCCACAGACCCACGGGAAGTCATAGCCATTGCCCCAGCAACCTGGTTTTGCAGAGTTGTAGCTATTAGCTAGCCTGCGTCCACGCCTCGCTCTGCCCCATACTGGCTGCGAACGGGTCACCCCGCTGCTCTGTACCTCCATTTCCCAGCCTGTGAGCGGGGAGGAACCCTGTCTCTGAGAAGCGCTGTGGTTAGTAGCGTGTAGGGTGTCTCGCACATTGTAGCAGGGCTCAATACACTCATCATTATTTTCCAATAATTGTTGTGTGTGCACAAACACAGACGAGAATGAATGATTTCATTGAGCTCCAAGACCATAAGCTCCTGTTGAGTAGCAACGGCGTCTCCCTATAGACCCCCAGGCCCAGCATGCTGCCAGGAGCTCGATGGGCACCACGCGCGGCTGTGGCTGCTGTCAGACACTGCAGACCTGCCGTGGGCGAATGAGAACTACAGAAGCCTTTGCTGTACAAAAGAACAGTCTCACAGGATTGCCTGAATTGAACATTGATTCGTTCTATGAACGGAAGTGACACATGACAGATGTGAGTTGAAGTCCATCATGAGATAAACAGGGGCCCCTACTGGTACAGCATGGAAACGCAACCCGATTCTATTAGACATGTTGGCATGAGCCCACAGGAATAGGAAGAGGAGAAGGAAGCTCAGAGTTTGGTGGATCCTTGACCCTAGAACAGTGATGGGCAACCTTTTGAGCTTGGTGTGTCAAACTTCGCCAAAAAACTGAGCATAACTCGGGTAGTGTGTCACTTTGAGGAAAAAACATTATTTCGCAAATGTTTCATCCTCAGGAGCAGCAAATGTTTCATCCTCGGCATGTGGCCGCCTCAGCGGCCGCGTGTCATCAGAAATGGCTACGCGTGTCAGTGCTGACACGCGTGTCATAGGTTCGCCATCACTGCCCTAGAAGCAACAGAAGAGGAGACGAAGGGGAAGGAGACGTTCTTAACTTAGGAAGAGTCCAAATGCTACCAAGTCCTCCAATTGCTGGCAGTGCCACACACCGAGATGCCTCCGACTCTCCTTCCCACGGAATCTGACCCATGGAGCAGCTCTGCTCGCCCCCAGCAGCTGCGATGAGTCTGTCTCCATCCGTCCTCGTGACCTTGTCTGGGCTCCATGACCCACCAAAAACATATAAAATGACCGACTAGGGCCGTGGTCGGCAAACTGTGGCTCTCGAGCCACATGCAGCTCTTTAGCCCCTTGAGTGTGGCTCTTCCACAAAATACCACGGCCTGGGTGAGTCTATTTTGAAGAAGTGGCGTTAGAAGAAGTTTAAAAAATTTGGCTCTCAAAAGAAATTTCAATCGTTGTACTGTTGATATTTGGCTCTGTTGACTAGTGAGTTTGCCGACCACTGGCCTAGGGAATAACTGATGGTGACACAAGGAAAATGGGAGGGGCCAGGAGGGGTTCCGAAATGCAGCCTGGATGTGTGCTCTAATAAGATGAACCAACCAGAGCGGTTCCCCTCACCACAGTGCCTGTGGAAGTCAATGGGAAAACAGGAGCCTCTTTTTGGGGACCCTTGCTGGACCCCATTCATTTCACTTGCCTCAGCCTTGGCTTTCGGGAGGAGTGGATGGACGCTGAGGATGTCTTGTTTGAACCAACATTCACTGAGCACCTACTGTGTGCTGGGCACTATGCTAAGGCTGAAGCCCTCCTAGGGTAAAGGGGGTGCTCCAGGCGACACACCCATCACAGTGCCCACCGCTCAGGGCCATGAGAGTGGTTCAGCCATGCTTGTCAATGGCTGACCATGCGGCCTCGGCCAAGCCATTTACATCCTCTGTCTTAGTCTCTCCTTCGGTAAAGTGAGGAGGTCCGGCTACATCATCTCCAGTCTCAGCACAAACTTGCTAAGCAGCATGATCCCTGGGAAGGAGGAAACGGCTGTCCCCCTGTAACGCGGAGCTGCGCAGAGAGGGCATCCACTTCCTCACTGTCTGTTGATCCTCTTCTGCCGCCAGCGCCCTCCACACACAGACCGTTTTCCCGGCCACAGGCCTGCTCCCTCCCTTCGCAGTGCCCCCCACTGGTGGTGCCATCCACTGGCCGGCTCCTGATGAGAAGCGGGGGAGCACCGAAGCCTTGACGCCCTGGCTGACCCCGATGCTAAGGGGAACAGGCCCCATACAGGGCAGCCCTCCCCAAGGGGAGGAGGAAACCGGCCTCTGCGGTGGAAGAGCAAAGAGGCGGCGTCTCGTCTAGAACAGGCGTGCTGATGGCACAGAGACGACTGCTCCCTGAAGTCCCAGCAGTCACCTGACGGCTCACCTCACATCTGGGCGTTGTCTGGGGCCAGCTGATGGCATAGGCTTCCATATCTTTTGAGAAGATTAGCAGGCATGAGCCATAGCATTTTAACATTTTTGTAATTATTATTTCTCCATTGAAATAGAAATGTCTTTCCTCCTACCCTGTTTTACTGGAACATGGAGGAGGGTAGGCCTTTTGTTGTTCAAAAAAAAGAAAAAAAAAGAGGCTGTTTGGAACAATTTGAAATATCTTTAAAGGAACAGTCGAATCATCCATTCAACTGAGTAGGAGTCAACTCCCCTAGAAATAACTTCCAAAAACTTCTTTGGAGTATGACATTTTTCAAAGCAAAATTCTTTTCTTTTTTCAAAATACCACAAGCAATGCGTTGAGTTCAGGGAATACTGCCTGCCAAACTTCAGTTTTTATAGTTAACCTTTCTACTTCTTTGACGTCTTGCAAAAACATGCTTGAAACTCTTCAAAAACCTTTCAGGTTGAAAGTTTGGGAAAGAGTCTTAACCAACAAAAATGTCAGTTCGGAGCTTCCCTGCCCCCTTCCCTGGTTTGGGGAGAAGTTTTACTGCCTGTTCACCACACAGGTAGCCTCAACTCTGGCCAGGCGCTCAGCACGCTGCTGACTTACTGTCGCCACCACCTAAGGGACTCCTCATGAACGCACCAGCTGTTGGGCCATTAAAAGTGAGAACCCCCAAATTGTGCTTCTGGTAGAGAAATGATATCGAACATACCCCACTACTTTTGTGTCAAGGCAAATAATCGTTATATAGTCAAGTTCTGTCAGAGACCTTGAAAATATTCCTATAAAGTGGAACTAGTAACTCATCAGATGGAGAACGGACCTTTTAAAAACATGTTGGTAAAATACCTGCTAGAATAGGACAATGGGATTAGCGGCCCGTTACTTACTCTGAATGGCCCAGTGGGCAGCATCCTCCTCAGAAAGTGAGAGCCTCCTGGGAGATGCTGCATTGAAGTGGAAATGCACGCAGCAGAGCCGAGCCCCTCTGTAATCCTGCCTGGTGTCCGCATGCCAGGAGAGCTCGGCCTTATTAAAACACGGGCCTTCAAGGAATGCAGCTGGCACCCGGGCTGGCAGCTGGCACCGTGATGAGTATCCAGGTGGGGATGAAAAGCAGTCGTGCCCATCCAGGGCCCCAGGCAGAGGCAGCTGCTTCCTCGGACCTGCCACCTGGCACTGAGCTGCTGCCCCACACACGGCGGCTCGGCGTGGACCGTGTCTTGGAGGCATCAGGTGCCGCTGGATGTGGACTACATGCCTTAGGACAGTGGTCGGCAAACTCGTTAGTCAACAGAGCCAAATAGCAACAGTACAATGATTGAAATTTCTTTTGAGAGCCAAATTTTTTAAACTTAAACTTCTTCTAACACCACTTCTTCAAAATAGACTCGCCCAGGCCATGGTATTTTGCGGAAGAGCCATACTCAAGGGGCCAAAGAGCCACATGTGGCTCGCGAGCCGCAGTTTGCTGACCACGGTCTTAGGAGATCAGCCATGCGTGAGGTCCAGCCAGGTGATCTGACTTCTTCCCTTAGCTGTGCTGCCATGGCGACGATGTGATAAACGTGAACAGCCACTTCCTTCTCGTGGCCATTGCACGGGGATGGTCCTGAGTGATCTCACTGTCCAGGGAATTGTGAAGCACTCTGGGAGGAAGCCCCATGGTAGGTCCCTTGGGAGAAAGATGCAGAAATACGGTCTCTGTTTCAAAAGCAGAGCCTCAAGGTAGGGGATGGTTTTGTTTCTCTCCAATTTCCCAGTCTGATTCCTGAAAATGTCTGCCTCATGGTTTCTCTGCAAAGTCCAGATCGATGGAGGTTCATGAAGAGCATGTAGAATGTGAGCTGACTCAACAAACACTGAGCACCTGCTCTGTGCCCAGTCCGTGCCGGGTGCTGGGGTGACACAAGGCCCACAGCGTCGTTGCTCATCAGGAAATGCAAAGTAAAACCACCATGAGCTAACCTACACGTGCATCAGAATGACTCACATGGAACAGACTGACAATGTCATGTGTTGGCAAGCATGTCAAGCAACCGGAACTCCCAGACATGCTGAAAGGAGAGTAAATTGGTTCAACCACTTTGTAAACTGTTTAGCAATATCTAGTAGATATGTCTGTCCCGTGTCCCACTGCTTCTACTCCTGCCACAGATCTAGAGGAAGTGCTGCTCCCAAAACGCACGACGGTATTCACAGCACGCACGTTCATAATAGCCCCAGCTGGAAACAACTCAAATACCCCGACAGGTGAGTGGGTACACACACTGTGGGATAGTTATAGCATGGAATACTACACAGCAACAAGAGGAAATTAACTACAAATACAAACACTAACATCCTCAAACGCTCAGATGATTCCTTGAATGAAAGAAACCAGGCACAAGAGAACATGCTCTATGATTCCATTTAGGTGAAGCAGAACAACAAGCAAATGAGCTTGGCAATAGAAGGCAGAGGGCTGTGGGCACTGCCTGGGAAGGGACAGAGGGAACCTTCTAAGGTGATGGAAATGTTTGGCAGCTTAATCTGGGTGATGATTACATAAGTGTGGACATCTGTAAAGTTAATCACTCTGTACTCTTAAAACCTGTGTTCTTTTTACTGCATGAAATTGTACTCAATAAAAAAGCTAAATAAAATAAAACAAAAACATTTCCTAAGTGTATATTTTAACTTTTCTTATACGTTTCCTTGGTCTTTTTAACCAGACTATAAATTCTTCAGCACAAACCATGTCTTATGCTAATAAATCTCTTAGAAAAAAAAAGAGACAAAACAGACCCATGTGTGATAAAATTGCATAGACACACAGACTCACATGTGTTCTCCAAGCTAAGCAGCAGAAGTAGCCGGGCAGAGAGGGGAGTAGGGGTTAAAAGACTGTTTCTGAAACAATTGTAAAGGATGCTGACATCTTTTCAGCAGTCTATAGGTGGTTCATTGTCTTCTGGCCCCAGTGTTTCTGATAAGAAGTAAGCATTCATTCTTAACATTGTTCCTTGGTCTCCCCCCGACACCCCCCATGGCTTTTATGATTTTCTCTGTTCATATGGTTTTCAATAGTCTAGGATGTACCTAAGTACACTTTTCTCTATAGTTTTTTGTTGTTGTTGTTAATCCTCACCAGAAGATATTTTTCCATTGATTTTTAGGGAGAATGGGAGAGAGAGGGAAAGACAGAAACATCGATGTGAGAGAGACACATCAATTGGTTGCCCTCTGCAAGAGCCCCGACCAGGTCCAGCCAGGGAGGAGCCTGCAACCGAGGTACGTGCATGCCCTTGACTGGAATAGAACCCCGGACCCTTCGGTCTGCAGTCCGAAGCTCTATCCGCTGAGCCAAAATGGCTTCTCTATAGTTTTTATTTTGCTTGGGATTTGCTGAATTTCTTGGATCTGTAAGTTGATGGTTTTCACCAAATGTACTAAATTTTCAGCCATTGTTTCTTTAAGTTTTTTTCTTCCCTATTTTCTTTCCTATACGTCTGAGATTCTAATTACACGTTAGACCACATGTTTTGCTACAGAAATCACAAAGGCTTTGTTCATTTTTTGCAATATAGTTTCTCATTTCTTCAAATTGGATGCTTTCTACTGCTCTATTTTTCAAGTTTACTGACCTTTCTTCACTGTCTCCAATATGCTGTCAAGCCCATCTAATACAATTTTTATTTCAGATATACCTTTCAGTTCTACAACTTGATTCTGCTTTTTAACATTCTGTTTCTTACTCAAATTCTCCATTTTAACATTTATTATGACCATCTTTTCCTTTAAGTCCTTGAACATATTTATAAAGTTGCTTCAATGTCCTTGTTTGCTAATTCCAGAATCAGATTCATACTGAGGTCAGTTTATTTTGATTGCATTTTCTTTTGATTAAGATTTTTGGTTTCCTTTCATGTTCAATATTTTAAAATTCTATACTAGTCATTGTGTTTTAAATGCTATAATGACTGGATTTTATCTTCCTTTGAAGATAATAGTGCGTGTTTTTTTTTGTTTGTTTGTTTTGTTTTTTCAAGCAGATAGTTAACTTGATGGGTCTCAAACTCTAAACATGATTTCCTCTGGGTGTTAAAATCTTCTTATGTGCAGCAGGGTACTGTCCACACTCACTGGGTTAGTGAAAGGTCTTTATCAGACAGATCCAGGTTCGAGTCTCCATTCCACCACCAGGACTGAGGGATATAAACTCTCAACCTCATTTCTTCATCTAGAAGGAAGAGCTGATGGCATCGATCTACCTCACAGCACAGTTGTGAGGACTCAGGGAGAAATGTCTGTGAAAGTGGCTTGCCCTCAGCAAACAGATTATTTCCAAATAGAATCGATCCACACCGGAATGCTTTTAGTTCAAAGTCGGCATGTTTTTTGTTGTTGACCGCAGCCAGCAACTAAGGTCAAGCTCTCTTGAGGAATTGTTTGCACCCCTTTTTTCAACCTTTATGCAAACCTCAGAGAGATGGGCTCCAGGCTCATTGTGAAGTGACCCACTGATGACTTGTGCAGGGTCCAGGAGCTGCTGGCCCGAAGTATGATTTGCCCATGATGCTGTTTTGATGCATTTTATTTCAAGAAAAAATTGAGATGTAAAAATTTGAATGGGTAGAGACTCAAACTTGGAAAACAGGGGCTCTGCTTCTATCCATCTCGAGTGATATTCAGAGCCAGCCACATGCCTTCATGTCCCTCAGATGTGCTTCCATTGCCTCCAAATGGAAAATCAAGCGTTGGCAACGAGAAAGCCCAATTCTTGTGCATGTTGAGTTGATTTGATGGCAGGCATCCAGGTTTAATAACGTGTCCATGGGAGGTGATCTGGCTGGATAGCAAAGATCTGTCCGGTTGCTTCACACTCTTCCCTCCTGTTGCCAAGTATAGCTATTTATCACATCCTAGGATTTTGTCAAAAGTCTTGGAGTTAAAAGAGCCTGAGAGATAGTGATCAAGGGCTTGCATCATCAATGCACCTCTCATGCTCCTTACTGCTTCCTGATCCCACTATTAGAGTCGTGCAGGAATGAGGACCTGCTAGCCCCTAGGGGAAGGAAGACTGAACTTACTAGTCACTCCCTTTGCGAATAATGGGAAAGAAATGGAATCCCAAAGAGAAAGAACTTCCTTATTCAATTCTAGCAATAGCTGACATATGATGGCAATATCTTCTTCGCAGACCCTCGCCCACTGCCCAGAAGAGTAGAGAACAGAGAGAAAACCGAGGGCCCAGGCCCAAAAGGGAGACCAGGGAGCATTGGGAAATGACGCCAGGACGCCTACAATTCTCACCCCGTTTCTCACGCTCTTGCCCAAGAGCAGGCTTTTGCACATGCCACTCTCTGGGGCTCTGGCAAGTGCTTTCTCCTGTAAAACATCTTATCAGATGGTTTATGAAATTAAGCTTTGATGCCTATAGCATATTTCCAAAGAGACACTGTTCCCAGGGCCACTAAGGGCTGGCCCTTTTAGCCTTTCTAGATTTCAAGACACATAAAGTACTGGAGAAACTAGTAAGTGGACATTGGCCCAAGGGGGAGCATTGTAACAAAAAGCCTAGTTCATAGCACCACGAAGTTAAATTACTGTGTTTAACATGTTATGGGGGCATGGGTGGGGACGGGGGAGAGAATAAGCAATAGGGGAAGAGCCTGGGCTTTGAAGTAAAAAATTTGGGTCCTAGACCTAACCTGGCCACTTGGTAGATGATCTTTGATTTCAGAAAAATCACTTAATCAAATTACACAGCAGGTCATCAATGTTCCTTTTTGAAAGCTTTTCTTCAGAGACTGGGTGGGATGGCTTTTCTTAAAATGTGAGACCAATGGCATTACCCAGAAAATGACCTCTGTTCACTGCTCCAAGGGCTTGGAACTGTGCGCACACTGAGGGGTACCTCTAGAAAATAGTTCCTGTGGATGTAACGTGCACGATGCTGTAGGAATCCCCTGGGTGGTACCTGCTGGGGGAGGGAAGACGCCATCGTCCCTTTTATGGACTTTCCTGTAGAATTCTGTGATGCTTCCAGATAGGCTCTTCATGCTTTCTCCTGCACTCTGACATCAAACCAACACAGTCATCTCCGGAAGTGACGACGTCGTGTTTGGTGGTGCTGCAAATGTCTTCCTGTTCTCATGTGTTTAGGAGAGAAGTGGATCTTTTAACTAAGTGACTGCTGACTCTGAGGCCCTAGTGGGGTTCAGTGCATCTTCTGAGGTTTCTATGTGCCATTGCATTTTTTTCTGCTCTACAAATGAGCTTATCACATTCTCTTACACCGAGGAACTGGCTCTATCTAGGCTTCAAGTATTTCTTCTGTCCTTCAAAATTGTGCTTACAATCAAATAGATATCTTCCTTTTGAATAAATGCTTTATTTTCCAAACATTATTCTTTTGTTGATTCAAGAATCCACACACCACATTTGCTTTTCTGAGATAAAGTGAAGCATGAAAGCATTTTAATTCTTGATTATTTTTTAAGCGAAGTGTTGCAAAAATTGTTTTCTAAGCTGCAGATAGCATCAGATGAGTCACTATTAACTTTGACCTTGAACGGTAGACCGCATATCCAACTAATTGAGGCCATAGTGAATACCTGTTTGGGGGGTGAGTCGTGGTCTCACTCAGGTTAAGAGAAGACCTTAAAGTAGGAATGGATACCAAGATGGGCTGCTGAATGTGAAGGGCTGTCTAGAGCAGCGGCAGGTGGCGTTTCCCTTTGAAGATGGTCTAAATGATTTCTACATGGTGACGTCTAGATCTTAAGCACATTGCCAATTTGACAATCCTACAGTCATTAGTTCCTGTCACTGGATGGTGAACCTAAGGCATACTGAGTTTAAGTGGCTAGCCTGAAGGCCAATGTAGCCAGTGTCAGCGTGGAATTTGTCTATCAATACCAGCTCTTGCCTCAAAGTATTGTAAACTATACTTGCCTAAAGACACAGGAGAATTATACTTTCTCTTCTCTTTGGTCAGAAAGCATAATGAAAACTCAACCACCCATAGGGTCATAATCACAGACAAAATCACCATGGCCAAGTAGGAATCATAGCGTAAATCTAAATATAAAAAATGGAGTTATTTAGATCAGTGGTTCTCAACCTTTCTAATGCCGCGACCCTTTAATACAGTTCGTCATGTTGTGGTGACCCCCAACCATAAAATTATTTTCATTGCTACTTCATAACTGTAATTTTGCTACTGTTATGACTTGTAATGTAAATATCTGTGTTTTCTGATGGTCTGTCGCGACCCACAGGTTGAGAACTGCTGCTGTAAAGCCTAAGACCATCGGAAAACACAGATATTTACATTACGATTCATTAACAGTAGCAAAATTACAGTTATGAAGTAGCAACGAAAATAATTTTATGGTTGGGGGTCACCACAACATGACGAACTGTTCTAAAGGGTCGCGGCATTAGGAAGGTTGAGAACCACTGATTTCGATGGTATCACAGTGAAGCTAATCTGAAATAAGACTCCTTTCAGATAAAGTGCTACTCCCAGTTTTAGTTACATTTTTAGTAACAAAACCCAAGACTTCTCAACAATATTATTGGGATGCTCTCCATTTGCTCCCGAAGGGCCTGGTTTTTGAGAAGCACATCCTCCCCAACAGTAGAGTGGAAGGTGTTCTAACATCAAGCTCATAATGAGCCCTTGCCATTCCTCAGCCTGCTCTCAGCTGCTGCCGCCGGGCAGAAGAGAGGCACACCTCTGGGACACCAGCAGCCCTGTCCTGAGCCAGTGCTCATCTGAGCAGCGCACAAGCTAACACTGACATGCTTTAAAGTGTGACTGGGACCCTGGCCGGTGTGGTTCAGTTGGTTAGAGCGTCGTCCCGTGCACTGAAGGGTCGCAGTTCGATTCGGGACCAGGGCACACACCCAGGTGGCAGGTTGGGGCACATGCAGGAGGCAGCCAATAGATGTTTCTCTTTCACATCAATATTTCTCTCTCTCCCTTCCTCTCTCTAAAATATCAACAACATAAAAAATCGATAAAATAAAGTTGTGACTATCTCCCAATTTCTTTTTTTTTGTAGCTGGGAGGGGCACATACTATTATGGAAAAGAAATCTGGAGCTAGAGTAGTTGGGGCACACAGTCACCACAGTCATCTCTAGACACGCCCAGTGGGGGCCCAGGAGGCAGCTGAGGCCTGGCCAGCCTGAGTTGACTGAATCTGCTGAAAGCGCAAGGGCACCAGGCACTTGGTTCCCTTTGTCACTTCTTTGGAGGACTGTCAGCAAACCTACAGCGCCGATGCCGCCGCTAGAGATTATAAAGTGGCCAAATGCCCTGGTCTCAATTTTTCTTAGAAAAAAGCCATTTTCTCCCTTCCTCTAGCATTAGCCCACAATCTAAGCTATTTTGACAGAATTATAATGTCTTGTCTGATTTTCTTTCTAAGTCCCTAGTAATAACTTTCAGTGTTGGCATGAAAGAAAAATGGATACCAAACTTTAAATAAAAAGGAAAGGAAGACATAGCTTCTAGCACTGCGGTAAACATTTACAGTTGTTTAAAAAAATTTAGGGTATCAAAATGCTTTTATGTAGTAAGAAAGTCTTACCTATATTTACAGAATTTTAATAACTAATTCCCTTTTAAAAGAGTTGCTTCATCTCCTTGTGCTGAAGTCTGAAGCCCTCACACTGCCCTTCTCTTACTCTGTTTTCAATGCACTCTTCTTACCCCCAAGTGTATTCATATCATGTGTCTGGTGTTCTTAACTATTGTTTTTATGGGGGCCGGGAGAGAGGGACATTAACCCTTTGTACTCGCTTGCTTTTTTCTCGATTCCTTTATTCTACTCGGGATTTAATTTTTTAAATACCCCAGATTTTACAAAGCACGGCAGTAGAATAAAAAACTGGTGTTTCTTTTCATACAAACTTATTTATTTGGATTTTTTTATATTTCAAATTATTGATACATTCAAAGAGTAATTATAATCTCTATAATTTTTCATGGCGTGATATTTTTTGAAACATTCACCCACATGAAGACCTGGTTTACATTCACATGTTTCGCAAATATAAATCGTCTCTCTTCTTCCTCCTTTGATTTTTCTGTTAGAACAAACAACACAATCTTTGTGTTTTTTGTTAGGGTGAGGTGTGATTATATGGAGCTTTCCATCTAAACGTTGCTCTAAGTTAGTGGATAATAATCTACCCCTGGAAGTTAGTGTACTGGTCTAACCTTTTTCACGTGACTGATGTGTCTTAGAAACAAATAGCCTTTGAAGATGCCATTGGTGAAGCTTAGGTGGTGGCATCAGTTGAGACGGCATTTACATTTTACTTGTCCTTTCATGCTAATGAAAACAAGAAAAGATAATGGAAAAACAGACAAAAATCCCTCTTCCCCCCGCAGTGAAACTACGTGTCGAGTGTGGCTTGACATACGAGCTGCTACCGATGCTAACCGTGTCGAGTCACACTCGACATCCGAGTGCAAAAGGTTAAAAAGTGTAATTTCGTGATCAGGTATGTAGACTACTAACTCAAGGTTAAGTTCTACCTAAATATCAAATTCAAGTTGACTTTTTGTTGTGAAAATAAAAATGCTGCAAACGAATGATAATTCCTTATCAGTAAGAATCAGAAACAAAACTACTTTAATGTAGAAACATGCCTTTTAAGAACAATCCATTTTATTATCATGTTTTATCCAGAGGGCGAGTTTGCAAAAAACGGTTAACTTCATTTAGCAACTCTGCAAAATTTACGGATGGGTGCTAACTATAGATGCAACAAGAGCTGAACGTTCAAAAACATTTCCCTAAACTTTCAGAATAATGCAGGAGACACACTCGCATGGCCAGCTGTCCAAGCTCCGGTGCTTTCATGTGGTTGCCGTCTGGCGGAACCACTGCCAAGTGCAAACTGACGGGAGAACTGAGGGAGGAAACCACCTCTCCCCTTCTTCTCTCAGGACTGCAGGTGTCTAGGGCGAGACGCCCTCCTGTTTGGACCCTCAAGGAATTCAGATCTTTGCCTCTAGTGCATTGCCCCCCCCGGCCCCCGCCCCCTGGCTTCTTCCTCAAGGGCAAATTCAACGGATCTTCTTAGCCACTCTAGAAGCACTCTGCATCTCACCCTCAACCAGCCCCCCCCCCCCTTACCCTACTTCTTTTTTATAAACTAATGAAGTCTTTTCTTAGCCTCCCAGATGGTGACTCGCTCCTGGCCCCCTCCTATCCCTTGTCCTCTCGTCTCCAGTTTTCCCCTCAATTTCTCCCCTTCTTGGTGAAACCACCAGCTATCTCCACATCAGCTCTCACCCAATGTTCACGATTGATGAATCTCTGGGCCCCGACCCGGGCTTCCAGTTACCTGACGAAGCTCAGTACATGTCTAAACCTAAACTCATCATTCTCCCCCTGGCTCAAATCTCTCCCCTGCATCTTTTTAGGCTAGAAACCTTGACCTCACATTTGTTTCTTTCTCTTGCACAATCATCTCATTCATTTAGGTGCCACAGTAGCTCCTGAACCTTTGACCTACTTTCCATCCACAGAGAGACAGATGCTCCTCCCATGGGATCAGGCCCATCTTATTAGACTCCTGCACACATTTCCCAACGTTCCCTCTGCCTCCAGCTCTTGTCTCCTCCGAACGGTCTTGCTCATGGGGTTGATAGGCAAATGCTCTGTAGCAATTGCTGATAATGTCACTCCCCTGCTCAAACCCTTCCATTGCTCCCTGCTGCTTATAAAGTCCGAGCTGCTCCTCACCCACCCACAGAGACAATGTGAGATGGTAAAAGGAGCAACTGTGCGTGAATTAGAGAGACAGCAGTTCCAATGTCTGCTTTCATCATGTGTTAGTTATGGCTTTGGGCAAATGTCCAGATTTCCCTTTGCTTCAGTTTCCCCAAGTCTAACACTTATCTCATGAAATTATTGAGGACTGTCAGAAGATAAAAATAGCCTTCACAGTATTGAATGCTTATTGCATGTTAGACTTGTTGAATGCATTATCTCATTCAGTCTTCACAACCTTGTTCTACTCTTTCCTCCGTTTTCTAAGATAAGGAAACTGAGACTCAGAGAGGCCAAGCAACTGGCCCAAGTCCAGATCCCTCTGACCCCAAAGCCCTTAACCACGGTGAGGCCTGGCCTCGGGCTGCAGTGGGCAGTGTGGACTGACTTCTGTAACCTGAGTCCAGCCCATCTCTGAAGTCTTCTCTCAACCCACCTTTCCCCTAGCACTGCCATCCGGATGGTATGTCCTTCCCACATGTCTCCCTATGGAAATCCTACTCTATCCCAATGTCAAGTTTGAGACACCTCCTCCTATGAGAATTGATTTCAAAATGTTATTGCTTCCTTGGAATTTCCATAATATTTGGCATTTTTGCCATACGCGTCCGGTTCTCTCTTGTGTTATGGTTTTTTTCCTTCCTCTTCTCTCCACGTCTTATTTCCCCTCATGGATCGCAAGCTCTTCCCAGGCAGGGGGCAGGTCTCCGGGCGTCTCACAGCCCCAGGCTCTTAGGAGGCACTCTGCAAGGTCTGCGGGGCACTTAACGTTGGAGCAGATTTATCCAAGTTTTGAAGAACTGAATTCAATCTGCAGTTTGCTCGAAGTGAAAACGCTCCTCATGTGTTAGAGGTTATATCACAGAGAGAACAATAATTACAATGTGAGATGGTCATGCGCCAATTACTCTTTCCTCTACCCAAGAAAAGGCAGAGAGGGTGAGCATGATGTGGTTTTAGGCAAAACACCTAATGGCAGGGGCCAGCGGTGGGAGGTCTGCTTAGGTTTGCTATCTTAATTAGCTTATTAAAAAAATTATACACATGTGTACACGCGTGCACACACCCCCTCCAAAAAAAGATTGTAGAAAGGACTTCAAAAGAAAAAAATGCCTTTAATCCACTGAATTTGTATTCTAGCAGCTTCCAAACTGACATGCCCAAATGCATGAATAAAAAATGCAGAAGGAGAAAATCAGATAAGGCAAGTGGGAACTCAGTCAGAGAGAGGTTCCCCAGGTTGCAAGAGGGATCACTCCGGGCTGATCCTTAACTGCGGGAGCAGCTGCAGACGGTGAGGCAATCCGCCCAGGCTCCTCGCAGGAACCGCTGCGCCCCGCTTGGGTAAATATTTTCATTACAAACACAATGATGTGTCATGGGCCAAGCGATCGGTTCTGAGAAGGATTTCACACAGGATTGTGACACTGCAGTAGCTGGGAAAGCCTAAGTGTTCAAGGGAAACCGGACTGGAACCGAATTTACACCAAACCTGAAGAGCAACAAGGGGGCGGGTGTCAGGTAAATGACAGCTCAGTCAGCCCGCACGCATCGAGGCTGGGTAACGCCATCTCGCTTCTGAGGTATCTCAGTTGATGTCAAGATACTTCTGCAAAAAGTACCAGCTTCTCAGGACTGTCTCCCACGCTGAGAATATTTCCTCCTCCTACGGAAACGGAGTCTTTTCCATCTTCCTTTCACCCTTCGACTGCCAGGCTCTGCGGCTAACAGAGCTGTAATCCAGGCAAACCAACCGATCGGATGCTTTCAAAACACACGCTGATCACCAGGCTGGGTTGACCATCTAGTCATCGACAGCGTTCAGTGAGAATGGAGAGTTAGAGGGCAAAGCGGTGGCCCAGGTTTCCTCTACACGTCTACACTCCCCACCCAGGTTCAAGGTGAGAACGGTGAGGGCCAGGAGCTGGGCTAAGCGGTGTCAATAGAGAACTCAGCCGCTGAGGAAAGCTAAGGGCAACTGGGAAGCTGATGCATTTGTTTATCCGGATGGCGATGCTCTCCTTGGCTGAGTGGTTGTTAAGTGCCCTGGGGCTCAGGAGGTTTGCCCTCCCAGGCTCATCAAGTTCAGGCCTTCCACATGCCCGTTATCTCCACCGAAGAGAAGCCGTGCTAAGCACAGGGCACGGCTCCGGTGGGCCTTGTGACGATACACTTGCTGCGATAATTACGATAAGCAATGCGTACCGAGCTCCGCACAGAGAGGAGCTGAAAGAAACACACAACGGAGGTTACTACCACCTTTGGAAGGAATCAGAGGAAGCCAGGGCCCTGTTGAAACGCCCACCTCGGGGCTTCCCAGGCAGTGTTTCCAAGTCCATCATTCAACCCGTGATTGCAGAACAAACACAGACTCACAGGGTTTTGCAGAGGAAGACACTTAGCCATCACCTAGATTTCGGCTTCTCGAATCAATATTTCGAAGAAATCTGTATCATAACATACGTGGACCCCAGAAAAACGATTCCATGGACTAAATGGTTTTACGACCGATTCCAGGTGCAAGACAGGTAGGCAGGTGTCTTTCCTACAGGGTGTGGCAGCTCAGAGATGGCCCCAGATCCTGTGACATGGCCGGGCCCGTGTCCTCACCCCTGATGCCGGTGGGCTCTGTCTCTGACAGAATCCAGCAGGCGTGAGGCTGTGCCTTCGCCGGGCCCAGGCCTTCTGTGGCTGCCACGTCTGGTCTCTTGAGGGTCTCCCGCAGCCACCCTGTGAGTGAGCCTCCTGTGACTGTTGCCCCTGCCAACGTCTGGCTGCAGTGGCTTGACATCAGTGAGAACGGCCTGGCTGAGCCTGGTCAATCTCAACCCCGAGAGAGACGGTAAGTTACTGTTTTAAGCCATTAAATTGGTGGTGGTTAATGTGCTCTGTAGCACATAGGCAACCAGGCACTACTTATTAAATGAATGACTGAGTGATGTAAGTTTGCTTCTTCTAGAGGGGATACAGCGTGCCATTCTTCCTAAATGTGAGACGAATCATACAGGACAGGGCTGATGGAAAACTAGTTTGAGAAACTGAATTAGAGGGATAAAGTGTAGTGTCTGGGAGATAGCGATCTAGTTGTAACCCTGTATGTTATAGGTTAGAAAAGCGAGGTCCAGATTGGTGAAGAAAACCGCCCAAGGAAACCAAGCCAATCGGTGGCCTCCACCCGTGAAGTCCTTCCTTCCAGCTGAAGTGAGGAGTCGGGACAGAACGGTGCCACTCACGTCACCGCACATTAGCTAACTGCCCCTGTCAGGCTGCTCACCAGGGAGCCCTCTCTTTCTGCTCCACCAGGCCCGTGTCCAGCGAGCTGTGCTCCACGAGACCTCTCTCGAATGGGAGACTCCCAGAGAGGACAGAAGCGCATTTATTAGGCTGATGTCCAGGCTAAACTCAGTTCTAAAAGCAGCAGCATCTACACAAACATGTGAAACTTGCGGCTGGCGAGCCGCAAGTTTGACATGCTTGATCTACAGCAACATCTTGGGCCTTCGGTGTTAAACCCTTCCCCTGATAAAAATCCTGGCTTAAAACAGAAATGTCTGAAGATGGAATTTTCAACTGATCTAGATATCAATGAGAGACCCAGATTTTAAAACCTCTCCAGTCTTATGTGACAAGTGTCATTTCTCTTCCTTCATGTGAGAGGTACATAGTATGAGCAGAACTTTGATTCCATTCTTAAAACAATATAGTGAAGAATGTTAATACAGGTAAAAATCTGGGATCAAAATTTTTACTTTTCAAAAACCATTCCAGCCAACGCCACAGCTTCTTAATCAAGTCTCCACATCCAAGAGCCACTCAATAGTTGAAAAGAAGTTTTATCTAATTATCTCCTTTGCCTACTTTGAATTGACCAACCATGTGCCTCTCTCTGGTTTTATCAAAGGGGCTGCCAGGACATAAGACACCCCGTTTTAAGGAAGCTTTAGTTAGCAGACTTAAAATTGATCACGCATTTTAGTTTCAGTAACTTGCAATTTCTACCCCCTTTGATAATCCACTTTAAAGAACAAACTGTCTTTAATGACAAGGCTTAAAAGAGACGACCTTTCTGAACAGAATATGAAAGCTGAGAAGAGACAGTTCTTGAAAGGAAACCACGAGTTAAAATGACCTTGTGTTCTGAAACTTTTCTCCCCCCAGTTTTGATGTTTTACCTTTCCTTTCTACTTGGAGAAAGACCTTCGAGGATGGTGATGCACTTCAATAAGAGGGCTGTTAATTGTTCATTCAAACTCAGCTCTCTTCCTGACTTCCTCTGCAGGTTCCCTTAATGAGGCTGCCCACCACGATAAGCATATGCCTTTTCTGAAAAAATCACTATTAATATGTGACTTTACAGGATCATGAGTGAACCTGAGCTGATGCCTTTGCGTCACAAGTCAATGCTTCTGTACAAACTCCGAAGCAAGCCCGTCCATCCTCTGCCCCTCTCTCAGTCCTCCTTTCCCCCAGGGTGCCCTGGAGGACTGCCCACTGAGGAGCTGACTGTTGAGTGGGGAGGTCAGAGCCCTGCAGGGGCTCCCAGCTTGGTGACGCAGGAATGGCGGACTCCAACAGAACCGTGACACGTAGGTGACTGACAGCTAACGTCATGGTAACCCTTCCCATGCCCCACCCCGCAGCTGGACAGGAACACACACCGAGACCACTATGACCCCACAGCTCTCCTTCTGCTCAGCTTGCTGCCAAGGCCGTGCCAACCACTACCTGTTGACAATCACGTGTTGAGACGGAAAAAGCACAGGTGGACGACCCAGGTGCAGCAGCCAATAGGAACTTGAAATGGAACTAAATTAGGTCCTTGTGATGAACAACTGATCTCCCAGCAGATAAAAGAAAGGATGAAATCTTAGATGATTGTATAATAAGGCACGATGTTTATAATTTAATTCCTAAGCACTTGCCTTTTTTTCAGTAGCCATTTATGTATTCAGTGCTCAATTCTGTAAGGAATTTTAAACACGCCAAGCGTAATTTTCCTTTCTCTTCCTTTGTCAGAGGGCCTTCACAGAAACATTAGTGTCAGCCCGTACTCCTATCACATACAATCAAACTGACCTAAAGTTTCAGCCGTCTACTCCCAGATGTATAAGACACGCTTTGGCGAGGAAACAGGATCTGGGGAATGTCAAAGGTTCACCAGTGTTTGTAATTTCATAATCCTTGAAATAAGGAAAGGAAAGAATAGCAGGCAACCTTCCAAAACACCTACTGATATTTACTCATGGAAAACAAATATTCTGGAGTGGGAGTTCCAAGACCAGCACACAATGCAATTCACAAAGGTTTTCACGTCATGCCGCTAACAACCGTGCTAGTGAAATCTGGTGAGCTTCAACCCGCTTTTCACGATCTGTAGAGAAGCACTTAAATTAATCATGTGGCCCTAATCTTTCTGAGTACTAAATCCTAGTCTGAGATCATGAGCCTCATCGGACGGGCGGTTTTAACAGCATCTGCTACAATCTTGCTGTCCCCTGAACAGGATTTAAGCTGCACTATGATTTATTGTATATGCAAGAAAAACCCCATCTTTTGCAGGGTGGAAACACGTTTCTGGAGGAGGAGTCAGGGTGAACATGACCAGGCAGAGAGCCGATGGGCACCCATGACTTCGTGCCAGAATGCCAGGCCTCCCACTGATGGCCGTGAGGCAGCGTCTAGGCCCAAGTGGCCCTGGCTTTGGAAGTGGCTTCCTTATCGTCTCTGTGTCTCAGTTACAGTGCAAAAGAGGGTAATTAATCCTTGGGCAGCAAACAATAGAACTGGGCGTGGGAAAGAGAAAGCATTTTGAAGAAGTGTAAATAAAAGTCTGGCCTTGTCCTTTACGGCAGCTCCGACGATGACAGCCCCGCCCACGGTCCAGACGGTTAGTGTCTCAAAGGGCCCTGCGCACACCACGATGCAGTCAAAAGCATAGTGAGCATCCATCCACTGCAGTTCAGTTTCCTCTGCAAATCAGGGCTGACCAATCGCATTGAACAGCTCACTGGCCTCGGGCAGTGACTGAAACATCCATGCCTGGGAGCACCACCACATGACCTCACCGTGAAAATGGGGTCCATCGGACCCATCGTAGGTCATGTGCCATCACTTGCCAGTGTGTTGGGTGTCCTTCCCCACATGCTCCCACTAATATCATAATGAAAACCACCACCATAAAAGAGATCAAGGAAGTTACAGTAAAACCATAGCTGCTCCTAAAATTCTTACACTCTTCTGCCCCTGGGTCAGCTTAGAGACCGACATGACAAATACTTGGACAGACGACCCCGGGGTTTTAAACCTAAATAAACACACTGCTTATGGATCTGATCCTTGCCACAACATAAGGTATTTCCCCCCAAAGTATAATTTGAGATTGTCAGTACTTTCTAGGGGAAAATACCAGGCAGATGTCATATTGGTTTTAGCAAATGAAATGCAACAAAATGTAGAAATAAAATTGACAAGTACAAAACAATGCTTTAATAAAATATGAATATGAACATGAAAACAATGTAAACATGTTAAAATTTTTGATATGATACTATAAAACGTGATTTTGATCATATGCAACAGGTAAAATTCTATGCGATAGCATTAACCAGACAAATTATAGGAAATCATTTCTTTTCCCAATATAAGCAATTCTCAGAACACACTCAAACACACACAGTATGGAAATAAAAGATAAAAGAGTATTAAAAAAATAACTTAGGCAGACACAAATTAAACCACCCTAGTAGTATATGAGTGATGCATGTTTTTATGATCTTAATTACACTTAAGTATTAAAAAATGCCACTGATCTCACAGTTTACGTTACACTATCCAAATCTTCAAACCTGCTAGCAGTCCACAGAACGGCCCGGACACTGAAGCCATCTATGCTCTGTTACTCGGGTGAATCCTCACAGTTACCTGAAAATCCGAAATCTCAGTTAGGACTTTCTCTAGGTCTAATGGGCATGTCAGTTATAAAATATGTTTTCATTCAAGAGGAGCTGGACGGGCCCTGGATAGGCTCTGGCTGGCATGGCTCAGTGGTTGAGCATTGACCTGTGAACCAGGGCACATGCCTGGGGGCATGCAGGAGGCAGCCAATCAATGATTTTCTCTCATCATTGATGTTTCTACTCTCTCCCTCTCCCTTCCTCTGAAATCAATAAAAATATATTTAAAAATCAAAAACAAAAGGTGGTGGTGTGATTCTCAGTCAGGGCACATACCCAGGTTGATCCCTGGTTGGGGCGTGTGTGGGAGACAACCAAACGATCTCTCTCTCTCTCTCTCTCTCTCTCTCTCTCAGCCCCCCCTCTTCTTCTCTCCCCAAAATCAATAAAAACATATTTTTTTTAAAAAGAGAAGCTGGACCAAAGGAGGCTAAAAATAATATCTGATATCAAAGTATCATCATCTGTGTCATGAGGGGTCAACTCCTCTCTACACCAAGCAACGGCATCTTTTGAAAAGTACATGATGCACAGGGTCTTACTTTAATTAGTGCTATATAATGGCTCAGTCTTTCCCTGCACAGAGAGGAGGGCAGTCTGACTACATCAGCAGGTAAACGTGGTCTGTGTCGCGATGTCTCTGGGAACCTCTGACAGAGGGTCCCGTGCCTCCCTGAGAAGTACACTTGGGGCACTGAGTCGCTGGGAGCGTGGTGACATCACTGAATCACTGATCTCCTCCCCGCCCTCCCCCCCCCCCCCCCCACACACACACTCCCGCACAGTCAGTGGCCCCTCCTCTTTTATCTGTTCTGGTCTGAGAACACCTGTAAGAGCTCCAAACGCCCACGGGACACAGGACTTGGGAGATGTGGCCTACCACACTAAGAACTGCGTCATCTCACTATCTTAAAAGGATCACACTGCCTCCTTAATCCTGCAACCGGGCTTCAAGACAACTTCTTGTCCTGACGACCCAAGTGAGGCCCGGGCTTGCAGGCGCCTGCGGATTCTCTCATCTCCTTCTGATCGTCCTGACTAAGCACTGTGATTACAAGAGGTGGTGACTTCTCAAAGACAGGCTATTTACTAAAAATAAGCCTTTGTTTTTCAAAATTGATATGTTTAAGAATGTTACTGAAGACCTGAACGTCAAGCCAGGAGACCCCCAGGTACAAACCAACGCAAACCGATCAGCAGGCATTCTGATCAGGGCCATACCTTCTGCCTTGGTAGGTGGTCAGCTCTTCCTGAAGGATGGACGCTCTCTTTTGCAGAAAGTTAACCTGGAGAAGAGGCCTTGTATGAGAGGAGGTGATGTGGCTTAAATAGCAACAATGTGCAAACAGTGTGGGCCCCCAGATGAATCTCAGAGAATTTGCTGGATTTTACGTTGTGTTTCTACATCAGATCCCATCGCGTCCCCACTGAAAGCCCACCAGAGGCGGCAGAATCAAGTTCAAATGCCTACGCAGAGCCACTGTGATCTGGCCCCGGCCTCTCTTTGCGGCTCCATCTCCCCTCACGCCTTCCCACCATCCCTACCTTATGTACCTGTTGGCACAGGCTGTTGCTCTTTTTGGAATAGTTGGCTAACTATCTCCTATCCATCCTCCTCTATGTGGTTCAAAGTCACTGAACTCTTCGACTCCTCCCAACTGCTCCCGCCCCGCCCGGGCGCCCTCAGGGCCCCTGCTCGGTATTCCTGTGCTCTACCCATCAGCACTTCTCCACGGCCTTGTGGTTGTTTTCGTACCTCTCCCTGAGACCCGGAGCTCTCGGAGGGCGAGGATGCCATTTCCTGTCTCTGGCCCCGTTCCTTCCACAGGGCCGGGTGTGGAGCTGGCATTCACCAGCTGGTGAACGAGTGAGTGAGTGCGTGGAGAGAAAATTACGGCCTTCTGGAAACCTCAACCCATCCTGGGGATTCCCTGAGGTTGAAGACAACATTTTGTAGTGGAAAGAGCCTGGGTTTTGTCTGGAGTTATGCCAACTTGGGTTCAATTTCTGCTTTGGCTTTTATGGCTCTAGGAAAGTTACTTAAAGTCTTGATGCCTCATTTGCAAAATGGGGTTAATGACAGACGCCTCCCAAGGTCAGGAGGATGAGGTGGAGCGACTCTCAGAACTGCCTCCCTAGTGCAGAGCTCACAGCTGGGGGAGGAGGGGGACGGAGGGAACTAGGTGGCTCAGCATATTCTCTGAAGTCAGACCTTTGCAACGTGGTTTGATTATTTTGAAGCATAAATTTCTATTATAAATTCAAGAGCACCTTATAGGACCAAGAGAAACTGTTTGGGGATAATGTGTACTATGGCTTGATGGAATCAAGAGACAGTGGTATTTGATCATTTTGGAATTGTTTACTCTCGTCTCTTTGGTCTGAACTGAAACCATGGCAACGCTTGATTCGGAGACATAGTCAAGCAGGAGAGTACAGCTGGCAGGACAGAGAATGTGCTCGCGAGAGGAAAGCACAGTCTCTCTAAATGGGTCCATAGCCAAGTGCTCCCTCGGTTTCGCTGAGTTGTATTATCACCGGCATCTTAATTTTATCCAATTGCTCACATGACCCACAGTCAATGATAATGCTGACAGATGCGAGGATTACATGGTTCAGCTTCCCTTCCCCCACGGTGCTTTGCAATCGGAATTTCAACAATTTTCAAAACACAGGCACCTGTGCTTCCTACTAAATGTGCTCGCTCTGCGGGCGTGCCTCCCATGCAGCTGCCAATGCTGAGGCCCAGGCGGCGCTCTCTCTCTCTCTCTCTCTCTCTCTCTCTCTCTCTCTCTCCCTCTCTCCCTCTCTCTCTCTCTCTCTCTCTCTCTCTCTCTCTCTCTGTGTGTCAACATCCAATGCAGTGGCTCCCATTACAGTGAAATGATATGAATGATAACAGAAGCCCTGCAGGTGGGTATCAGGTTTCTTCCTTCCTTTCTTTTTTCTAAAAAAACACTCATTTGAAGGTGCCAGGTCTTACCTAGCTGACCCTATGGAAGCTCTCGGACAAAGTTAATGGGTAAAACCACACCCCAGGGAGCTTTCCACCTAAACAAAGAGGACACAACCCTTCCTACCGCAGCACGCTCCTGTAGGAACTATTTTGACGCAGGGGCGAGCACAGCCTGCACAGCAGCATAGATAGAACGGACATTTTGTTTTCAGAGAAGAGGCTTTTTACTGAGGGAAGCAGAAAAGCAATGGCTAAAATCTGCTCCACATTTTGTCTTGCATGTTATAAACAGCTATGTGAGTGTCATCAAACCACATCTGTTTCTGTTGAAAATACACTTACTGAGCACCTACTGTGTGCCAGGCACCATCCATGGCACAGAGAGCAAAGACATCATTCCCTCATGGAGCCTTTCCACACAAAAATGTGGTCTTAAAAAAAAAGTTTCTTAGATAAGTAATTTGCAAACTCATGGTTTGACTTTTCAGTTTCTGAATGGTGTCTTTTGAAGTACAAAGTTTTACATGTTGGTAAAGTGCAATTCAATTCATCTATTTATTTCTCCTGCTGCTGTAATTTTGGTCTCATTGCCGAAAAAATACCTTATTCAAGGTATAAAGATTTCCTTCTTTATATGAGATTTTTTTCTTAGCGTTTCCTTCTAAGAGTTTTACAGTGTGGGCTCTCATGTTTAGGTCTCGGATCCATTTTGAGTTAACCTGTGCATAACCTGTAAGGGCCTCAGCTTCATTCTTTTGCATGTGGATTATCCAATAGGAACAGCAACATTCTTTCTATCTTTTCCTCATAGAATAGTCTTGGAACCCTTGTTGAAAATCAATTGACCACAGATGTAGGCATTTTTTTCTGGACTCTAAATTCTACTCCATTGCTCTGTATGTCTCTTCTTTATGCTCTGTATGTCTCTCTCTTTATGTCTCTTCTTTCTCATGTTAGAGTTTTAAAAAGCTCAGTAGACAAGCAATATATAAAACATAGAGAAATATACACTGAGTAGCCAGATTATTATGATCTCTGAACACATAATAATCTGGCCACTCAGTGTATATGCTCTCATGTCTCTTCTTTAACCAATGTCACACTGTCTTGATTATTATAGCTTTGTAGTAAGTTTTGAAATTGGGAAATGTGAATCCTCCAAATTTATTCTTATTTTCCAAAATGGTTTTTGGCTATTCTGGGTCCTGGCTAGTGTTTTAAACAATCTCAGCCATACAAGGATTCTTAGAAATACAGAGGGAACATAGTTGTTGTATGAAAAAATGTATGTTTTAAATTTCTAAGTGTGTTAGAAATGGGAATATGTGAACTCTTTCTCATGTTAGAGTTTTAAAAAGCTCAGTAGACAAGCAATATATAAAACAGAGAAATATATACTGAGTGGCCAGATTATTATGATCTCTGAACGCATAATAATCTGGCCACTCAGTGTATATCCTATATAATAAAAGGCTAATATGCAAATTGTCCCCTCAACCAGGAGTTCGACCAGCAGGTAGGCCGGCCAACTGCCCATATCCCCTCCCCCTGGCCAGGCTGGCCAGACCCCACCCATGCACGAATTCATGCACCAGGCCTCTAATATATATATACATATATACACGCTGAGTGGCCAGATTATTATGCATTCAGAGATCATAATAATCTGGCCACTCAGTGTATATGTTCATAGGACTTTATAGAGGTTTAAAATAACTTTAAGTATATACATTTAAATTGGTTTTATCACTCATATTCTATTTTATAAATTACCAAGAACTACACATTTCAGCAAGAAATACTTAACCTAATTGTTTGAATACCTTGTCGTCATTCTGCCTTGAATTTAAAATGCATTAAAATACAGCAGAATAAAAATACTCTTGACTTCACTGTGCCTTGTTTCTTGCCACATGTACACACCCAGGAGTCAGCAATGTGCTAAGCGATGGCACTCTGGGCCTGGCACCAAGAATAAAAGGGCGAGGCTGTAGAGGAATGTAGACGAAATGAATAAAAGTGACCATCAGTTTTCAATTTCAAGGGTGCTTTTAAGAAAATCTATTGAGCCCTAACTGGTTTGGCTCAGTGGATAGAGCGTCGGCCTGCGGACTGAAGAGTCCCAGGTTCAATTCCAGTCAAGGGCATGTACCTTGGTTGCGGGCACATCCCCAGTGGGGGGTGTGCAGGAGGCAGCTGAATTGATGTTTCTCTCTCATCGATGTTTCTAACTCTCTATCCCTCTCCTTTCCTCTATGTAAAAAAATCAATAAAATATTTTTTTTTTTAAAAGAAAATCTTATTGAGACAATGAGTTCTGAAACTAGTAAGAAAAACATTAAAACTACAAACACAATTCCTGCTGGGGGCAGGCCATGCCACAACAGCACCTGGGCTTCGGGCATCACTTCAGGATGGACGTGATGTGCAAGTGTCTTTTCAGGATACACATCACCTACGCCCGCGGGAATGCGGGATTCTGGTAATTACCTGTGACTTCAGGGAGGAAATGGTGTCTTCAAGTTCTTGTCTTAGAGAAGCTGGCATCAACCCTTTGAATTTTGTTTCGTATTCTTGTCGTATGTAAGTTATCTAAAGTGAAAAGAAAAAAAAGGAAGCTTATTTATTTATACACAGAAACAACTGTTTTGACTTTAACAAATCCCAGAACAATACCTATTCATCACAAAGGTAAGTCTGTTACACGTGGTCAAAATACAGATAATAAAATAAGAGGAAACATAGTTACAAACTCAAAAGGTACCCAGCCTGTCCTGGTGAGTCTGGGAGGGGCAGTACCTGCACCAGCGGTTTGTTTCTTTAAAACCCTTGGTGCCACAGTGTTCAGCGTTGGAGAAGTACAATATCCACGTTCTCTTCTCCATCACGATGCACACACTGGGCTAACCCCCTACCTTTTCTTGACCAGGATGTGGACCATGATCACAACACACTGTGATTGGAGGACAATTCGCAGCCCGTCATTGCTTTAAGACGTGTCCCCAACAGGGCTAGGCACCTGGGCGCTCGACAGAATCCATATGGTTATGAAGATATGAATGAAGGATAATCTATATCACTGTCTCCAAGTCTCCTCACCGCGGGGAAACCAGAGTGCCCTCGTCACTGTGAGTGGCTCTAGTTCATGGGTCTCCCTCTCCCTCAGACACAGTCAGCTCTGTGCTCAACAACTGATGACCACAGGCTGCTAGAGGAAAGGTTGGGGGCTCATCCCACTCATCTCGCTCAGAGCTAAAGATAGAGCCAAGTGAGGCAGGTGGAGGAGACATGCCCGGAGCAGGATGAAGAGGTCCATGAGTCTGAGCATGAATGTGAGTGTGTATGTCTCGATGTGTTTATCTAGCTAGCTAGCTATCATTCTTTCTTTCTCTTCCTCCTAATCTGAGATGCGATAGAATTTAAAAATCTATTGCATGGTGCGGGTATGACTTAACTGAAGCTGACTTGCAGTATATCTCGTAAATGATAATTCAGTGGACATATCTAGAAATAAAGGAATTACTATGAAAATATGCACAACTAATTTTAGTTAGACAAGTCTATGGATTTACTGAGGATGATTTAAAATTATTAGTCTTTAATTCCCAACTTTTCTTTTACTAAACTGAATTAAGAAAGAAATGTGTTATAATCATTTCATTACCTACTAAAAACCCATGGTAAACATAATTTTTCACTTTTTGGCAAAGTGTTTTTTTGTTTTGTTTTGTTTTTTAGATATGTTATAATCTTGTGATTTATACCTAAAAGAAAAACAAATAATGAAACATGGTATTTCCCCACTGATGCAATATTTGATTTTTCCCACATTTTCTTCTTGGACTTAAGTCTGATAGTTACATCTGTCAGCTGACTCAAATGAAAGGCAAAAGCACAGGAAAACACATGCTTTATAAATCAGACCTTAAGGACATTTATTAAGGGTTCACAGGCTACTAATATTAACTATATTTTTCTATCACTCAACATTGGCTCTGAAATTTTGAGCTACTACTCCTTTAAAAAGGATATATGTCTGCTTATAACCTTGTTTGTTAAGAAAGTCTGCCCACTTGCCTATACATTTGAAAGACTACTTGGCTGGGTATAAAAATTCTTCAATCCCACTTCCTCTCTATACTTAAAGACATTTTTTTAAATGTCTTCTGGTATTAAAGATAGCTATGGTAAAGTCTGAAACCAGGTTAAAATTTTTTCCATATTGAATATGACTTACCTTCTCTGCTTGCATGCCCATGTGATTTTCTTTAAATATTTTTATTGATTTTTAGAGAGACAGGAAGAGAGAGGGAGAGAGAGAAACATCAAAGAAAGAGCAAAGCACCAATCGCCTGCCTCCTGCATCTGCACAACCCCCACTGGGGGTCGAGCCTGCAACCCAGGCATGTGCCCTGACTGGGAATCGAACCAGCAATCTTTCCATGCATGGGATGCCACCCAACCAACTGAGCCACACCAGCCAGGACCCATGTGATTTTCTTTTTCCTTGATTCAGTAGCTTCACTGGGATGTTTTGGTATTAATTATTCTGTATCAATTTTCCTAAGACATTGTGTGTGCCCTTTCTAACTTTAAATTCAATTCTCTGAAGAAAAGTTTCTTCTGTTAGAAGAATTATTTGTATTATATTATTGTTCTGTGTTCATATTACATATGAATCTTTTTCTATTTGTTTTTTTTTCTCTAAGAATATAAATTTTGCATGTATAGGCTCTTCTTTGGTAATCTTCCATAATTATAATTTTATCTATTGTTTTACTTTCTTATAATTTTATATCTATTTTATATTTTCCTTTCATTTTGTGGGATTTCCTTTAGTCTGATCACTGTATTTCCTTGGATGTTTTCTGATATAATTTTTCTATTTTTGTTTCTTCTAATATGGTTTCAATCTTGGTAATCTTTTGATTTTTGTCTACTATTTTCCCTAAGATCTGAGAGATCACTTTTCATCTGTCTGTTGACTTATATCATCTTTAAACACGTATCTCTTTTTTCTTCTCTATCTCCCCCCAGCTTTTTCCTTGACAGAGAGATATGTCAATGTGTTTTGTAAATGCTCTGACATTGTGAGGAACTGTTTGTTATAAAGAACTATACTTTGTCTGAACCTTCCCTCTGTTTCTTGTGTAACTTCCCATTTGATCTATGTTTTTTTATTAGCTTTTTTCTTACATTTCTTCTTTCTCTCTCAGTCTAGCAAGGACCTTATGCTAGTTCTTTTTTCTTTAAAAAAATTAAACCTCATTTTTGAATGGAGCCAACAATATTGAGGTAGAGAGAGTAAGCTCTGGGGGCCCATCTTCCCTCGGTTTTGAGTGCTCTGGAGGTCAAGCCCAGCACTTAAGCCCTTTGGTTGATGCTTATAGTTTTCTTGACTCTTGCCCCCACTTCACTTTTCACATTTGACTTTAACAAATCCCAGAATAATACCTATTCATCACAAAGATAAGTCTGTTACACGTGGTCAAAAACCAGATAATAAAATAAGAGGAAACATAGTTACAAACTCAAAAGGTACCCAGCCTGTCCTGGTGAGTCTGGGAGGGGCAGTACCTGCACCAGCGGTTTGTTTCTTTAAAACCCTTGGTGCCACATCCTCTATAGGAGGCTAGGCCATAGACAGCAGAAAATTGTTTGAGCAAGGTTGCTCTTTGATCACCACTACTATCCCTTCCATCACTCTTTAAATTCAGTATGCTATATTTCCCAATTTTTACTGAGGATCTGGGCATTTCTACTTCCTGTCTACTCCTTTCTTTTTAGTTTTTATGATTTCAGTGAATCTAAGTGAACTTAAAATGAGCACTTGGAAAATCTAAAATTACCTCACCTACAAGTGAGACTATCAATCAGAAAAAATATTACTACTCTGAATCCTTAAACCCAAATCCTGAATTTAAAAATCATTATAATCATTTGAGAATCCTGTTACTTTAGTAAAGCCATAGAAAACTTTAACCAATCTGGTTCACTCTGTTTGTAAGATGTTACCATCAGCAACCATTTATTGAGTATTTTCTATGTGCCAGATCCAAGTCTGAGTGTTTTAATAAGTGTGATCCTTCTGACAGCCAGGGAGTGAGCCCAGAGCCATAAGCCATGATTTGCATTCAAGTAGTCTGACTCTCAAGCACATGTGTCCTTAGCCACCATGCTCCGCAGTTTCTCAAACAATCTTTCCAAATGCTGAAATGTTTCTTCCACCCCAGAAGGAAAAGGAACTCACAGACACAACCAGGTAGAGCCGTTTTACCCACGAAACACTGGCGTTCTCCCAAACCTGACAGGGGCTGGGGAAAGGCGGCGGGATGCACTACTACTTCCTTCCAGATATCCATCTAGTGTTGGCTCCATTTTTAAAAAGTACAATATAACAACAAGGACAGCAACAATTGGTTCCAATATGGCTTGGTTCCCCCATACACTCCCATTAGCTTAACATTTTAATTTATTAATGATTTATGTAGAAGACTAATTTTAAAAATCTATACAAGTGCAAGGCACATACCAAACTAAAATAAAAGTCCCACAAATCCCCACATAAGCACACATTTGAATTTCAGGCAGTGAAGGCTATATCTAAGTGTGTCATATGGCAATATAAGAGGAAGAAAAGAATTAGCTTATATTCCTTTATATCACTTTTGACCTCTGCGACCATTTTTCTATCCCACCTCTGATTCTCTCTTCTTCCTGCCTGCCCACATGTGAATTGATCTAAGCAAAGAGTTTGATGGACAGACACTTCCTTTCACTAAGGGAGATCAAACGTTTTATATATACATCTATTTTATTATTAGATGTATTAACTTTCATTAGTAGATAGTGTGTGACTAGACTATTAAATGTAGAAAAGTTCAAAGTCTGTTCTCACTCGAGGACTTCTGGAAGGAATTCCTAGCACTGCTGTGGCTCATTTCCACTCCCACTGCCCTCAGAAAGCTCCGTGCACAATCATCTGCGCTTCCACCTCCTCAGCCACATCACACCAAAGAGACATAAGCCTCCCTCTCTCCACAGGTTACTTCTCTCTCCACTTTCCTTCACCTTCTTACCTTCAGAAAGAAAAAGGAGAACACAGGGACCATGATAAACAATGACATTCCGAAGATGTAGTAAGACCCCTGCAAGCTGAGTGGACGTGGTGTGGGTGTAACATGGTACCCATGTGACCAAAGATAGCTGTTTTTGCACCATGGCAACAGACTGCCCATCTTTTCCTCCAAGGAAGAGCGGTGACAATATTTCCCTTAAGTTTAAAAATGGGGTATGGAGACTAAGAACACCCATGCCTGGAGTTTAGCATTACACTTACGTAAAAGTTATATCCTGGATAATCAGACAAATACCCATTTGCATAAATGAGAGACTACAAAGTGTAGAGAATATGTAGTTGACTCAAGTGAAGAGGGTCTTTGGAGATTAAGTGACGTTGAAAAAAAGTAAACCTTGGAAATCTGTAATTTCATTGAAAATGTGTAGGGAGAACTAAAACATATTTAGTGGTGTTCTTATTTGAAAAAGACTGTATCAACTAATCAGGCCAGCATGTCAAAGCTATGTCACCTCCTGCTTTGTAACAACAGCAAGCGAGTGGAGGTGGCAGCTTTGCATAAACAACCTCTGGACGGAGCCTGGAGCAGGTTATTTGATGGCTTCAATGTACACAATCCCGAGTTCATGCTCCAAGAGGAGCGAACAGGGGAACCACGTACTGTGTTGTTGCTGGTGAGTGCTGTGGTGGTTTTTTCACATTTTTAAAATGAAACGCATAGTCACTTATGACTGTATTGTAAGGTAAGAGTGAAGCAGTTCAGGAAAGTGACTGTGCCTGGTATTGCCTTACAAAGTCCTGACAAGCGTTTTGGGGGCCGGGCAAGCAGAGGAAAAGGAACCGAGTAAGGGCCCTATTGACGTCATCTCCTCGATCTCCACTTTCCTGCATTGCCCCCGGACCCCTATTAAGACTGTGTATAGTGATACAAGGCTTCTATGGATTCAGAATTGATTTTAAATCGATTTTTATTTTATACTTAAAACAACCTCCATGCATTTGGAAAACAGCAGTACCTGGTTTTGAGCCGTATTATATATCCCGGCTACTGACGATGGTCGGCGTGTGGGGACTTTTGCAGGCCCCTGCCGACAGCTCTGGCTCCCAGGCGGGAACCCCCACTCCATGGAAGGGAAGGAGCTCATCAAAACTCTCTCTCCATCCAGCCCGGATTCCCACCAATTGGAAATGCAGACAGGGTGAAGGGAGATATCAGATGCCTCCCCTCACTGTGGAGTAGTTTATTCAGAACGCTGGCCTAACACTAGGCTGAAATGAAGGCCACAAAGCAAACTGAGCTTGACTGGTGGGTTGGCTGTAGGGGTAGGAGGTGGGGGAAGGAACAGGTCACTCTGGAACATAGTATGTACCCTGAAGGAGGGTGAGCATGGGTGGGCACTGTAGTAGGGGGCTTGAGGTGGGTAGAGAGCATCAAAAAGACATTGGGCTTCTTCAGGGTAGTGAAAGGTGGTGAGAGGCGGGCAGGGTGGGGCACAGGGAAGGAGGTTGTGGGAAGGATCACATACAATACAAACAGAAATGGGTAGGATATTTCTGAGCAGTGGGCCATTGTGCAACAAAGAGGTTTTGCAGGGGCTTTTTAGGGAAGTGAGCATATAGACCTTATGGGTTTATGTTGAATTCCAATGTGGTTCAGAGAAGAAGAGTGAAAGAAATAGTAGTAAAAGATGGAGCAAAACAAAATGCTCTAGTGCAGCTGGAAAGAAATGCATTGCCTTCTGAGCAATTTAGTTTTTACTGGGTTAAGGGGCTCTGTGTTGCCACAGCAACTGCCGAGAGAGCTGCTCTGAGGAGGGTGCTCTGTGATTCTAACGCATAAAGTGAAAACGGAAATAGTAACCGCAATTTTCTTAACAGCCTTTAACAGACTCATTTCCCCTCTTCCTCCAGTGTGGGTTTATCTTATGGCTCTTTATTCCAACTGGTGTCCCCTCAAAACCGAGGCTGCAGCTCAAGGGAGCAGCATCCACCGAGGGAGTGAAGCCTGGGGCTCCCTGGGCCTGGCCTCCCCGGGAGGAGGGGCGCTGGTCACTGAGGCACAGCCCAGCTCAGCAGTGGGAGCGGAGCATGGAGGAGCGGTTTCCTGGTGCGGTGGAGAAAACCGTGTCTGCGCACGAAGAACCGAGCATTGTACGTAGGTGTAGATGCTCTGGATCTGGACTCGGGTGGTTAAAAGACTCTGACACCACGGAGCAAGCGTGGGTTAGTAAGTCTACTGGTGAGGACTCACACAGAGAAAAGGTGGGGAATGTGTAAGACAGACGCAGGCCAGAAAATCACTAGTCAACTGTGCCAATCTGTTTGTGAATCAAAGACTTTAAACATCCAATCAAAAGATTAAGGTTGTGACGTGAAATAAACGTGTGAAAAAATACTAAAATTTTGGACAGTGTTTGACATATCAGCTGTATGCTTTAGCTCCTGATGGAGATGAAGAACTGAAACCCTATTGTAGACAGAGGCCCAGAGGTACTCATTCAGGACTCACAGGACCTTCGCTGTCTCGCCCTTTCCAGAACGCTGGCTGAGCCTGCACAGAGCGAGGCCCAGGTCGGGACTGTCTGCTTGGCTGACTGCTGCAGCCTGGCCCTGAGCATGGTGCCTGGCATGGGGTTGCAGCTCAATACACGTGAATGAGCCCAAACCTCAGAGCACACGAGTGTTGGTGTTAAGTCAGTCTTTGTCTTAAGATGACAGGATCTTCAGGGTCTCCAGTAAACCAATCACAAAACCTCCCCCTAAATACAAAGAGCAGATTCTGTCATTGCGGTGGCTATTAATAAGCAGGCCAGCTTCAAAGCTGGGAAAATCAGAGGCGAACCCCAGGGCCTGCAGGCTGCTGAGATCAAAAGTGATCTCAGAGATTTACCCTGGAGGAGGAGGTGTGTTTCATCCCGGCTGTTCCTTCCCCTTACTCACTATCTGACTGTATTTACAGGGTTGCCATAGGAAATGAGTCATGCCTCTCTTTGTCCCCTGAAATTAAATGCCAGCGCCCTTCTCAGTAGAATATATACTTTTGGTTACTATTTCTACTGTTTTTCCTCCTAATAAGACCATTCCTAATATTTTTCTTCACTTAGGTTGATATATACTATGGACAAGTCAGTCTTAAAGGGCTATGACCCGTGCAGCAATTCTGGGGAAGGGGTGAGGCAGGCTGAATGGGGTGTCTGGGAGGTCCACATTGAAGAGCATGGACACTTGGAAGGTCAAGCTTATCCGTGTTAGAGGCGAGCATCTTGTCCCGCTTACTTTGTAAGGTCCATCTCAGAAAGGGTTTGGGGAAAACACCGGGGAGGGAGGGCAGCGTGCTTACAGTGCCGACCTTCCTTCCTTCCAGAGAGAGGGCAGTCAGCCCTGCAGACTTCCTGCGAGGTAGAGTGTGTCAGCACCAGACCCCAACTCCAACCACAGGGACTCAGAGACTGGGAGCCTAACCGACTTTGTTAGAAAGACCCAGAGGACTTGGGACGGAGACTGGTATTCCGTGAGCCTGGTAGGGGTTGGAGTCCATGGTATATTTCCTCTTTGTACACTGAAGTAAATGCTCAGTAAATATTGTCTTAACGAGGTAACGGCTGAATGAGTCCATGGTTGAATAGGTAGGTGGCACCGTGAAATCATGGAGGGCAGTAACAATCCTGCCAACAAGTGTCAATATAATGTAGCAGGAAACAGGAAGTAAAGAGAAACCAGCACTTAGAAACAGACCTATGCCAGGCACTGTATTAAGGGACTCATATATAATCGTCCACATACTATCAAGATTCTGTTTAATGCTTAAAATTTGGGAGCTAGACAGCATCATGTTTCATAGATGAGGAAACAGCTCATGGTGAGTAATGCTGAAACCTGACCTCTGACCTGCCCCATGCCCACCTGTGGCTGGGGGGTGGAGAGGGGCAGGATTAACCTGAAAATGTTATAAAGAAGTCACAGGAGAGGCGATCCAGGGCAGCAGAGTAGCTGGAGCAATCGAGGAGAGTGAGGAGCTCTGGGTCTAAGGTGAGCGGTAGGGAAGGCCAGGGTAAGTGAGGGTGAAGTGGTTTCTGTCCGTTAGGAGAAGCTAACAACTGGCTTGTAGAAAAGAAAAGCGAGAGGTGAGTTCAGAGAGCATGGATGCCTTCAGCCATGTACCAGAAAAGAGATGTTACTGTAGAGACAGGTGATGGTCGAGGGAGCTGGTTTGTGTGTGGGTGGGGAAAAGACATGATTTTGGTTGGCAATTCCTTAGTTTGAGGGGCCGGGAGACATTCATGAGGAAATATAGGCCTGGACATCTGAGACAAGCCAGGCCTGGAGACTGAACCAGAGTGGAAGCCCTAGGAAGGGAAGAGCTCTCAAGGGGGAGGGAGGGAACAGGATTTCCCAGGAGCAAAAACCCCCAAGGGGCTCCACATTTAGGGCACGGGAGATGCAGCAGAATCAGGGGAAGATGGGGAAGAGCCGAGAGGTGGGGGCAAGGCAAGAGAGTGGGAGCATGGCCTTGGGGCTCACAGAGAAGGGGAGCAGTGAGGTGTCAGCTGCTGCAGAGGCCGATGGAGACAAGACCACTCCATCGTCACCTCGCCTGTCATCACCACGTGGAGCCGCCTACATCGGGAATTAGTCACGATATTTGGGTGAGCAGCGATGCTACAAGTGAGGAGAGTTTAAGGTGGAATTAGTTGGTTGATATGTTGTATCTATGTCTAATCTTCAGTTAAATATCATTCAAACACCTGCTTAGTCAGAGATTTCTGACCTGGTTGGAGAGCACCTTTCAAAAGAGGCAGCGATGACTGCTCATTCTTTCTGCATGCTCCAGCGCGGCCATTATAAACAAGTGAAATCTCCCCTCAAATACCAATTACCTCCTTATGTTGGAGCAGGCCCTCTTGCCAGGTATGGCATTCTGCACACAACTCGAGGCAGGAATACAAAGGCGGTCATTGTCCTGCTATTGCACCCGGGACTTACTGAGACGGCTCCAGTTAACACTGATGAGGATTTTGTGCATGGATCTCCCTACCTCCCAGTGAATGGGAACAGAGACCCCACAACCTCAGAGCAGAAAACTTCTAAACACCATTGTGAACAGTTACTGACTAAATTCATGATCTGTTCACCTTTACACAGAAGAGATGAAGGGACCTTCATTCAATTGAAAGTGAGGAAGCATGCAGTTACCTGACGACTTCACGTAGGATTTCTGCAGGACAACGGAGGATCTGTCTCCCACCAACGCCCAGGGGTGATTACTCTGCAAAGCTCCGTGTGGAAGAGCAAAGTGAGGGTGAAGTGGTTTCTGTCCGTTGGAACCTTACGTTTTTTACGTGAGATGTGTGAAAAGGAGCTACATAAACACACAACTGGAGTATAATGGGCCAAGGAAGGGGACTGGGAGCCTGGTAACTCCTCAGAGGGATAATGGAAGTCTCTATGGAGACATGGAACCCTATTTGGCTCTTGCAAAATGAGTAGGCACTTTCTAGATAGACAAGAGGGAGGAGACGTACAGGTAAACGTGTGTAAGATGCTGAGGGACTATCAAGGGATCAGGTGTGGGTGGAGGTCATGTGGTGGGCAGGGGATGAGTGAGGCAGGTGGAGACTGGGTGGCTAGGACTTTCAAGGTCATGCTTTAGCCTGAAGACAAGGGGAAAGCTCAAGGGTTCTGACTGGAGACGAATACATCGGACTTCCATCACAAAACGAGCATCCTGGCGGAGCTGTGCTGCTTCCAGTGGGTCTTCCCGGGATTTTCTCCACTGTTGCCATTGCTCTAAAATGCAGACCTGATCGTCTTGCCCTCCCCACTCCTCCATCGTGAAAACACTTCAATGAGTTCTTAAACCTATAGGTTAAAGACAATCTCTTAGGCACAGACCATCTAAGAACCTTCTTATCGGACCTGAGTCTGACTTTCCAGGACACCTTGTGCCCCCGTAATGACCTGCATTTCCCCGGAGTCCTCATGCCTTTGCACAGGCTGTGCTGTGCCCCCTCCATGCCTTTCCCAGCCTGACCAGCTGGAGCACCGGTCACTTCCTCATGCAGCACCTTCTCCAGGCCTCAGCCTTCCAGTCAAGGTAACCACGCCCTCCTCTAAGATGCCTTGGGGTCGGGTCTCATGCATCTGACGATCACCACCATCAACGACAGACATTTACTGTGTGTTTTCTATGCATTAGGCACCCAACCGCACCCTTCCATGTATTACATTTCACTTAATCTTCCCACCAACTCTGTGTGATACTTTTATGGCTATTTATATTTGAAAAATCGGCCAAGTGCGGTTCCTATCTCACCCACAGTCACACAGCTAATTAGTAGCTGAGCTAGAACCCACACCTAGGTCTTCCTTACCCTAAAGCCTCTGCTTTTACTTCATTATCACACAATATTATAATGATTGATTTACATACTGTTTTCTTCTATTGGACTGTGGGTGCCCAGATGGTAGGTTGCACGTTTTACTAGAGATCGATGCTATCTGATGAGTACATCATTATTTAGTTGAAGTTTGAAAACATTACATGGGTTGTTTTTGCCACCATGAAGGCATTGTTTCCACCTTCATCAGCAGGCTGGAGTGTGTGTGAAGTGGAACATACCTGACCACGTGACACTGGGCTCACCTAACCAGAGCTACACCTGCTCTAGGTCAAGTAGAGATACGGGGCCAGTGAGTGGTGCACTTTGTCTTTTAAGAGAGACTGGGGTTCCTATTTCTACCAATCAGATAAACTGGGAATAAATATTAACATGGCTTGGACCACTTGGACATAGGTGCAAGTAAAATTTCTGCTCGAAATGGTTCAAATATCTTTCAAAAACTTAAGTACACTGTCCTGAACACAAACTCAACACGCCCTTAATAAACTGTGTGGGGAGAGCAATGGGATGCCAGACCCAGCAAGGGGAGAACTTCGAATCTTTCTTTCACTATTATTTTCACCGTGTGCCCTCCAGGAATGTCTGGGTGCATTCTTTATAAAATGGTTGCCCAGAACTTTCTTAAAACACATCAAACTAACAAAGGTCAAATAAAGAGCAGAAAGATTTTGTTCTTTCAGTTGAAGACATTTCTTTAGTATTAAAAGTTGACTGAAATCTCGAAGTGTATTCTGATGGTGTCTGCAGAGAATTCCTGGTAGATAGTAAAAAGACAGAGAAAAATAAAGGTAGCTGAGGGCTGTGGGACCCTCCCTCTCTGGACAGCTTTCTTCTCTACTTCAGTAATAGGAAAACTCACTACTTAACATGACAACATTGTGTGCAGGTAGTAAGACTAATGTCATTTTTCATTATTTCTTGGCCCACACGGTAAACATATTATGGTGAAAAGTTTAACTACCTCATTTGTAAGGGAAGACAAACAGAAAGGGTGTCTTTTCTTATTCAGATTGAATTCTAGATGGTTTGTTTGTGTTGATTTCCAACCATTGGAGGCTGCCATCAGAGGGATCCTACTGTGTAGCCCCAGGAATGCTCAGGGCCTACTCAAGAAGGCAAATAATTCTTTCAACTAATATTTACAGGGTAAAATAAGATTGTTGTTAGAGTAATAAATTTGACAGTAAAATAGTAATCAAGTTTTCAGGCTAATTTAAATTGGCTAATTGAAATAAGCGAATATTCTAGAAAAATTAATTGTACTGGACAAAAAGCAGTTCCTAAAGTGTTAACTAAAATTTTTATTGGTAGTTCATCCCAGTGGGTAACTTAGGACTCCATAGCAGCTTCATGCCTTCTCTGTATCATGCGTTTAAAACTGACATTGAGGAATCTCCATACTGTTCACAGTGGCTGCACCAGTCTGCTTCCCACCAGCAATGCACGAGAGTTCCTTTTTCTCCGCATCCTCGCCAGTACTTGTTTGTTGATTTGTTGGTGATAGCCATTCTGACAGCTGTGAGGTGGTACCTTATTGTCATTTTGATTTGCATCTCTCAAATGGTTAGTGACTTTGAGCATGTTTTCATATGTCTATTGGCCTTCTGTATGTTCTTTTTCAAAAAGTGTCTATTTAGGTCCTTTGCCCATTTTTTGATTGGATTGTTTATCTTCATTTTGTTAAGTTGTATGAGTACCCTGTAAATTTGGAGATTAAATCCTTATCGGAAAAAAACCCCAAAAAAACCCTTATCAGAGATTGGAAAATTATATGTTATATATTTTTCATCACAATAAAATAAATAAAAGAATCCACCAGAAGATGTAATTAATCAAGATGATTAGGAACAGAAAGAAGATTTTTGTGGTAGCTAATGGGTAGGAAAGAGTAACAGATCTATTAGTTTATGTTAGTTTCTTTGGGAGAAATGCTAGTGGGTGGTAAAATGAATGTTTCACAAATGTAACCTGTTACACTATCATGTAATTTGGTAGAAGTGAATTCAGTTTTTAAAATACTTGTAAATTTGAAAAAAATAAAAAATAAAAACTGACGTGGGCAGCAGAAAGTCTAAGAGTTTTGGGATAAAAATACTATTTTATCTTGCATTATGCTAGCATTTTGTTCAGCTTTGAAAAAATTAATCTTGCTTCCTCTTGGTCTTAGGAAGATTTTAAATACCCAACTCCCTGTCCTAAAAGTGGCTTATGTGACCTTTGCCATGTCCAGTGACCTTGGAAATACAAGGGTTGTTGTCTTGTGAAATTAGGTTAATATATACTTTAAATGTTCCTTAAGGTGAAGCAATTGTTTGATGGAGTGGAACTTTGGGAAGACTTGTCTGAAACTTCAAATTTGATCTCTCCATGGTACAGCTCACCGGTGTTTCTGGATCATGTGTAGTAAACTTCAGAAGTCTGGCAGGAGGTGGGGTGGTCAGTGAGCCTGCCTAAGGATTGTATAAGGTGGCTAGTCTTGACATATACTAGTAGGCCTTTCAACTACCACCTCAGGATTTCTGGATCAACCTTTACTTTTTAATTTAAACTCTTCTAAGCCAATCAGATGGTGGACCGGGTGGATGGCTAGGTGGGAAATGGCTGGGCTTGGTGCAGCAGCCTCAAGGATGCCCGGCCCACCGCATGCACAAAGCTGGATGCACGCATTCTGCACAGTGGTTCCCTCCTCACCTCTCCCCATCAATGCTGAGCCCCCCGTAGCTCACCAACTTAGTCTGCTCTTCGAAACATGAAGGACCATTAAACCCTTTCACCAAGGAATTTACGATTTTGTTTGGAAGCAAAGTTAGCCCACAAACATACACCTCCAGCTACAGGGAAACTGAGTATACGTGTAATAGAAATGTGGGGGAAGAAGATCTTTCTGGGGTGGAATTGTGTGGGAAGAATCTCAGGAGAAGGGAGATGCTGATTGTGCTCCCAAAGGTGAACAGCAGGAAGATGCACAGAGATCTGGTGAAAGGACATTGCAGGTTTAGAGAAAAAGCATAGGCCAAGGCAACAGTGAGTGTGGCTGGTGTGGGTGCCGAGATCCCCCAGCTGACACCTGACTGAGATGCTGAGGTGTGTGGAAGTAATACCGACAGACAGTCCAGGCTACAGAAAATTGTGGAGATCTGCAGTGAGTGGGGGCCAGTGGGTTTCTTCAGCAGAGGAAAGCATGATGTCAGGGCTGCATATCATACGTTTCTAAGGAAGATTACTGAGAGATGAGAGGCAGGTAGGCCAGCTAGACAGAGACCATTTCATCCAAACACAAGGTGATGAGGGGTCAAACAGAGATGACAGTGGGGAGGATGGAGATGAGTGGAACTGAAGGGCATTTTGGAGGTAGAAATAACATACTTCGTGATAAAGTGGCTATAAAGTGCGATAGATAGAGAGATAATGTCAAGGTTTCCAGCAGTCTTGTCTCAATCCTGCTGACACTATCAACTCAATGTCCTCATGGACACATATCTCGACATGTCTGGCTTCCTGGTTCTCACCTGTCTTAGCTTGGGCTACTACAGCAAAATACACTGACTGGGTGACTTAAGCCACAGACACTTATTGCTCCCAGTTCTGGAGGCTGAAGTCCAAGGTCTGGGTGGCTGCCGCAGGATCAGGTTCTGGTGAGAGCTCTCCTCCTGACTTGCAGACAGCCACCTTCCTGTTGTATCCTCACATGATGGAGAGAAACAAGATCCCTTCTTATAAGGGCACTAATTCCATCACGAGGACTCTACCCTCATGACCTAATCACCTCCAAAGGCCCCATCTCAGAACATCATCGCACTGGGCTTAGGGCTTCAACATATGGATTTGGGGGCAAACAAGCATTCAGCTTATAATACCGCCTCAATTTTAATAACTTCTAGAACTCACTAGAAATCTTTTTCACCCCCACTCTGCTTGTGTCACTTGGTGGTCTTTATGTTTGCAAACCCAGCCCTAACACGCTGCTGACACAGGAGGTAAGGCCAGGAGGCACATTAGCAGCCGAGGCCAGCAGTGGAGGCAGCTAGCTTTCTCTTACTACTGTAGACCCCGGGTCCAGGGGTGTCAGCCCAGGCCATGGTTTGTTTTACTCACCCAGTTCAGGCGCATGACCAGCCTTCCCCCTGCCTCCTGCTCCAGGTCCTGCTAGAAATCGAGTTCGGGGCCAGTGAAGTAGGAGCCCAGGACTCCTGCAGGAGCTCCAGTGGAGAGAAACTTTCTCTTTTCTGCTGATCTGAGCCTGAAACACCGGCCCTGGAGCTGCTAGCCGTCATCTTGCAACACAAGGGCATAGCTTGCAGGAATGGCGCCAATAATAAGGAAAGAGCAAAAACATGGAGACGGAAAACTGGCTGTCGGTCACATAATTTGAGTAATTGGATTAAGCCTCCCTTGAAGCCAATACTACTTCTCAGTTACATGAACCAAAAAATTGTTCTTGTTTAAACCAGTGTGAGTTTCAACCAGTTATTTCTAATGGGTTATTTGACCCTGGCTGAGGTTCCCTGCCAAGGGCCCTGACTTTGCACCCAGTGAGCTGGCCCAACTAATGAGCCAGCGACGTAATGATGGCCACGATTTAAACAGCCACACCCTACCGGCTGGACTGGATCATTCAGCCCTGACATTTGCCCCAACTGCCTGGCTACCCCCTCACTGTCATCTGTGCGACAGACAACTCTGGCAGCTCAGAGAGAGCCTCCCCACCTCCAATTCATGCGTCCCGCATGAACACCCGTGCTGACTTCACCTAGCTTTACAGACCAGCACCTCACATTGTGGGGTCCCCTGGGAAGGCCAGGTCGGGGTGCTCCCACCACCTGCTATCTCCTGCTGCTACAGAAAGTAACCAACAACCATAAACACACACACTACTCTGATAGGGCCAACTACAAAGTCATGCTATTTCGCCTTCGAGGACCTTCTCCCCTGCTGGAAAACCTTGGACTGGCGTATTTCACAGTGTGGGCGCCTTTTGCACACAACTTCTTTCTTACAAGAGACCTACACACCCAGAGCCCATATCGCTGCTGATCGGCCCATGCCTGGCTCTGGGTGATTCAGGACCAGCAGTGCGCGTGCTTGGCGAAGCTCTGGGTAATGCCGCGGGAGCACCGCAGCAAATACCCGCCTCTGAGACCAGGGCTTGCGTTACCTGCTGTCTTAATTGACGCAGCCAGCAAAGCGCTAATTGCAGAGAGCAAGGTACAAATCCGTGAAGTAGGTAAATGGCAGCGATGAAAGCACAGAGCCGCTTGAGAGCCAGCCTTGCCCAATCTCCTGAAAACAGAACCATACTGCTGCGCCAGAGAAGTTAGGATGGCCTGCCTTTGTTTTCACTAAAATGCACTAATAAATAATGGGCTGTTCAATTGATAATTAAAGAGAGAGAGAGGCCTTCACTTCTGAGCTTTTGTAAGTAAGGCAATATTCCTTTCCGATGAGTCAAGTCCGGCCAGGCACAGTCAAGGTACTTGGGTTTCTTTGTACTTCTCTCCCCTTTATTTCAGATTTTATATGAATGAAACACGATGAGTAATTCCTTCTCTTTGGATCCTTCAGGATATTATTTAAACACTGGCATCTGGTCTAAGGGAAATTTAATGCTAAGTCAGAGGAGTATTTGAAAAATAGCTTACATCTGGTTTTGTGCTCCCCGTCCCTGGAAGTACACAGCACAGAGGAAATGAGCACATGGCTGGCGCGGGCTCGGGGCTGGTGGGGCTGGTGCCTTCGCTGTAATGCATACCACAGCGTTCCCTTTTATAAAGTGAGGGATTAGTGCCACCTTCTTTGGAGCAATGTCGTGACCTCCATAATGCTTCTTAAATTGAGGACAATGATGGACCTACCAAGCCTTAACACATGATTTAAATCTGATCTGACAGTACTTAAACCCAGAAGTCCAGAAGGCTAATGGTTGAACAAGCTTGGGAAAATGTCCAGGGAACCAAATGTAGAGACCCAATGAATTACAGAGAGCAATCACAACTTCAGGGTGAGGGGTTGAGGGAGAAAATGGTATTTCTGAGTCCGTCTATATTATAGGATTGACTACAACTGTGGTCCCATCCTGATGTACTAGAAAGAAAGCACCGCCCCCCCCCCCCAAACAACCCCAAAAGATAAATAAAATCCCACCCAACCAAACAAAATAATAGAAAAAAATCAATTAACTCCCTCCCCCCACAAACAACCCGAAAAAGATAAATAAAATCCCAACCAAACAAAATAACAGAAAAAAATCAATTAACTTCCTCCCCCGCCCCAAACTCCCAAATCCTATAATCCTTTCTTTTACCTCTAGAGTTTTTATATTAAGGATATGCATTTAAAAAACATTCCGACTCTCATGCAGAAAAAATAAAATCTTTTGAGAGGAGTCTCACAGAGACTAAAAATTAGCAGGTATATTTTAAATTTCATGCATTTAGTTAGAAAAAAAGTGGAAACAGGGTTAAGATCAGTTTGTAGTATTTGTTTAGCGAGAATAAGTATCTTGGAGAACCACGAAGAACAAAGCACCCAGCGGGGAAGCCCCTGTAGTAGCACCGTCCGGGCCATGAAGATCTGGGGCCTCTAGCCACCAGGACGCAGCCACTGCCAAGTGGGCCAATACCTGGGACATGACTCTGAGGGGAGTCACTCCATTTCAATAAACTAAATGGCAGGGCCAGGGGTTAGTCTTTATTTTGTTTTTAGCTTGTAAACAATTCACATGTCAAAAACATCTCCGTAGTTCTTGGACTCTTCCCCAGGGCCCTCCAGGTATGCTGAGCTGCTCCAACACGTGGTAAGCCCTGGGCTCCCAGTCAGGAACTCCCTACCCACATCCAAGAGAACTTCTTACCCCAGTGACTTGTATTTCAGCATTTTTTTTTTCATAACCCCGCTCCCCCACCGGGAAAATCCTCTGTTTGTAGTTAAGCACTGAAAGTCTATATAATTCATAACCACAAGGGCAGAGAAAACTCTAAAACCACCTGACTGCATGTGGCTTTTGGTGAGCAATATTCCCGGGATTACGCAAGCTGAAAGGGAATCAAAGCACTCTCTACAGCAACACAAGTTAGACCTCCTTTCCCTGCGTTCCTGTATGAATAAGAGAGGCTGCCTTCCTCTCCAGTTCCGTTAAAATGGAATGAGTTCTCTTCTCTCAACTCAGTGCTACTGATTTATTTGTAGGAGTTGGTACGACCCTTTCAGCCAAGGACAGGTTTGGACGGGCTATTTTGGACCACCAGGCCAGCCCCATGCCATACTGTCCAGTGATGCTTTTCTCCTGGTGTCTCCTTTTCCCACTCCTCCTCCCAAACCCCCTCCACACACACACAGAACTTGCCCTCCTCTGCACCCCATTCTCGTGCCCAATATTTCCACATTTCTCACCACGTTCGCCTAGCAGAACTTGCTTTTGATAAAGACTCTGATGGGTGAACATTTTGAGGAATAACTTGCACTAATAAGTCACTAGTTGAAAAATAAAGTTCTGGCCCCTGAAACCTGACCCTTCACCTCCATCCCCATAATTTCAGTTTTCAGCAAGTAGGTAGAGGAAACATAACATTTGGGGAGAGGAGCAGCTGGCCCTTCTCTCTTCACCAAAATCATGAACCAGTTTGGCTTTGCTTGGTATTAAGAGAAACTCTATTACTACTGCCTAATATTTTAATGACTAATTTCTCTTACCTTTCAAAGGTGTTATGGCATTGAACCCCAATGCTTTGGTATCACAAGACCAAAATCAAGGTGTTGGCTGGCCTAGACCAGTGGTCGGCAAACTCATTAGTCAACAGAGCCAAATATCAATAGTACAACGATTGAAATTTCTTTTGAGAGCCAAATTTTTTAAACTTAAACTTCTTCTAACGCCACTTCTTCAAAATAGACTCAGCCAGGCCATGGTATTTTGTGGGAGAGCCACACTCAAGGGGCCAAAGAGCTGCATGTGGCTCACAAGCCGCAGTTTGCCGACCACTGGCCTAGACTTACCTGAGGGCTCTGGGGGAGCGTTTGCCCTCGAACTTGTTCAGGTTGTGGGTGAAATTCAGTTCTGGCTGCAGGACTGATGGCCCCATTGCCTTGCTGTCTGTCAGCAGGAGCCTCTCTCAGCCCTGCAAGGCCTCCTGCATCCTCCCCTTAGAGTCCCCTCCCACTTTAAATCAGCAATCCATCTCACTCTTGGAATTTCTCTGACCTCCCTTCTGCCACATCTATTCTGTCTCCAGCCAGAGAAAGTTCTCTGCCCTTAAGTAGCCATCTGTTTAGATGGGGCTCACTACCACAATAATCTGAGATAACCTCCCATCTTTAAGGTCACTGATCACTAACTTTAATAATAGTTGCAAAGTCTCTTTCTGCCATGTGATGTACATATTCACAGATCCCAGGGATTAGAGAACCAAGATTCCTGGGGGATATTCTGTCTACTACAATCCTTACCCTATGTAGTATACAACAATAAATCTGAGATGGGTTAAAGAGTTAAATGTGTAAAAAAAATTCTTAAAAGTACTAGAAGAAAATAAAAGAATATATTTTATAATCTTGGGGTAGGGAGGACCTTCCTTAGCAAGCTGAGAAACCATAAAGAAAAATAATTCTCAAAAAAAGAAAATATTGAATATAGGAGTTAAAAGATAAGCAACTGGGGGAAAATATTTGCAACTTATTTAACTCATAAATCATTAATAAACAGAATGTCTAATAAAATAAATGTCCACAGATTAAGTTACAACAAAATCAATAGAAAAAATTAGCAATGAATGTGATCAAGCAATTCACAGAAATGCAAATATCATATTTCCACTTCTAGTAATAGAAGCTCAGAGAATTCTCTCCCAAGTCTGCTATGAAGTATGGAACTAGCAAGGCAGGAAAGACATGGGGCTGTGATGTTAGAGATGTCAGAAATCAAGACAGCTTGTGAGTCTGGCACTGGGAGACATTTTTACACAGGGCTTTTGCCAATTCTAGAGTGGTTGGTGAGAGGCTGAGAAACTGAACAGATCTCTTAACAGCCTCACAAAAAAAGCCAAGGAGACACAAATTGCAGTGCAGGACTCGCTAAAGGGGCGTGTCTGGTAAAATCCCAGGCTTTGGGTGGATCCCAAAGGGCCACACCCGAGGAGTAGGAGTGAGCTGGACTTAGACCAGCCCTCTCTAGAACTGGAGTCTACTTCAAATCATCTCAGTCCCTGAGAGAGGATGAAGGTCACTTGAGATAGCAAGTGCCACCACCTGCCTACCTGGGAGCAAATGTACTAGTAAACCCTCCCTGGAAAGTTAACATTATCATAGGTCTCAATTATTTCTATAAAGTTCCATATAAAGCATCTGGCACTCAATCAAAAATAGCCAGATTCACAATATGAAAGCAAGGCAATAAGACCCAAAGCCAAGAGAAACAAGATAAGGAAATAAGATGCATGTGAACTCTAGATAATGGTTATCAGACCCAGATTTTGAGAATACCAAGATAAATATGTAAAACAATAAGAAAAATGTTGTGAACTTTGGCACAGACTAGGAAACTAAAAAGGAGTTATGTAGAAAATACAGCTCTGGAAAATATAATAACCAAAACCAAAACTCGATTTAATATCAGATGAGATACAGCTAAGAAGAGAATCATAAACTAGAAGCTGGATAAAAGAACATATCTACTTAGAATAAATACAGAAGGTAGGGAACATAGTTAGGAGGTCTAAGATACATATACTTAGAGCCCCAAAAAGAGAAGAGAGAGAGAATTAGGCAGAAGTTAAAATAGAAAATCTGAATACTATAATCACTAAAGAAAGCTTAGTCTAATTAATTGAAAAATCTTCCAACAAAGAAAACTCTAGGCCCAGAGCCTCATCTACCAAACATTTTAAGGAAGAAATATTACCAACATTACACCAACGATTCCAGAAAACAGAGGTCAGCAAACTTTGATAACAAAATTCAGTGAGAACATTAAAATAAAACAAGATTATTGGCCAATCTCACTCATAAACACCGATGTAAAAATCCTACACAAAATATTAGCAAACTAAAATCCAGCAAAAGCTAAAAAGGGATAAGTCATCAAGATCAAATAGGGCCCATTCCAGAAATGCAAGTTGAGTTACTGTTAAGAATCAGTCAGTGAAGTTCACTGCATTAGCAGAAAAGAGGACAGTCATATAATTATCTCAAAATGGAAAAAAGGCATTTAATAAAATTGAACATCCATTTATAATTTTAAAAAGACTCTTGGTAATAATAGAAGGAAACTTCCTTACTGTGATAAAGGGAACCTGTACAAAAGTCAATTGTATTTCTATATGTCAGCCACAAACATGGCTGTGAGAGTAAAACATCCACCGGCTGCCTCCTGCATGCCCCCTACCGGGGATCAAGCCTGCAACCCCGGCACATGCCCTGACTGGGAACCAGCAACCTTTCGGTGCACGGGATGTCGGTTGCCCAACCAAAGGATCCACACTGGCCAGGATCATTCCAATAGCCTTTTTAACTTCTGAATTTTCCTTTGTATTAAAAAAAAAATCACTTTTCTTTCCTTATTACTAATTTAAACTGATACATGTTGGGTGTCTCTAAAATACCTCTGCTCTGTCATTTGTTTGACAGAAATAGGATCAATTGCTTCTACCTGAAAATAGTCCTTTCTCAACAGGAAAAGGAAATATTTTCTGGCAGGACTATAGTAGAAAAGGAATCACAAGAAAATGGCATCTTAGAACATTTGATACTCTTCTCCAAACCTGACCAGCACACTAACTTGTCACCAAGCATTTCTCCCTTGTAACCATGCTGCCTCACCCCACCCTCTTACCAGCTCTGTGTTTCTCTCTCCTTTTACTTCCTCCTTCCAGATGTTCACTCAACCCCATGAATTCCGAATTTGTCGCTTCTAGAAAAGTAAGCCCTGACAGGACATTCCCCGGGGACAGAATCTGCTCTTCATCTTCCCGGGAGACACTCTGCGGCCCCAGGTCTGTGTTTGATATGCTGCTTGTCCACCTGCTGTCAAGGTGCCACAGAACACAACGTGGTGTTAAGCTTTTGTCCTGCTTTTTTTAAAAAATTGTCTCTACAATTTACTGATTTGGAGTAAGTCATTTGTATGAAATTATTTTGGGTTACAAAAATAATTTTTAAAAAGACTAAAATGAAAGCCAACACTATAAAAAAAAAATCAAACCAAAAGAAGTGAGAATGTCGCACCGCATCACTTCACTGCAGGAGTGAAGATGGGCTCCAGCCCCAGCGGGCATTAGCAGGCTGAACCCCAGCAGCCCTGTGGCCCCGCCCTGCTGTCACCCCAGTGTTCACTGCCTGGCCTGGACGAAGAGCCACTGAACAATGTAGAAAATGCAATGGCACAGCGGTGCCTTGCTGACACTTGGATTTGATGGGTCAGTGAAGTGCAGGATTGAAAACACGCAGCACTGCTTGTGGGACCCGCCTCCGCTCCTCCCAGCACAACAAGCCCAGGGATGTTCAAAACAAAGAGCATCTCAAGAAAGCGATGAAGAAACTCACAGCACATCCACCTCAGAGGAGCTGCTTTGTTATCCTCTAAAACCTGTGGTCATCGTGTAAGTGTTAAGTGGTGGTTTGGGGTACAAATGTCTACCTTGCTTTGCCACTAAAATCACCTAGAGCAGTGGTCGGCAAACTCATTAGTCAACAGAGCCAAATATCAACAGTACAACGATTGATATTTCTTTTGAGAGCCAAATTTTTTAAACTTAAACAACTTCTAACGCCACTTCTTCAGAACAGACTCGCCCATGCCATGGTATTTTGTGGAAGAGCCACACTCAAGGGGCCAAAGAGCCGCATGTGGCTTGCGAGCCGCAGTTTGCTGACCATGGACCTAGACTAATTGATCTATAAGGAACGCTTGGATGAGATGCATATTTTAATAAAAATACTCTTGTCCCTGACACTGTGCTTCAAGTGCTTTTCAGAATACAGGCGAGTGTTCCAACTCTCATTGACAGTAAGATGTGGCCAAAATTAAATGTGGTTGCATCCTCATAACGACTCAGATTTTAGAATGATGCATCATACCAGCTGTCTGGGAACAAATGTATTTTGTTGGCATGGGAACAAAAGAATTAGTCTGAATTTTGTAAATAAACTGTGGTTATTAAAATTACTTGAAACAAGCCAGAGTAATAACCATTAAACATGAAAAGTCAATAAAAGGCTTTGAGTTATATTTCTGTTGCAATGATTATTCCTGTTTTCATAATGTGTGTTGGGATAAAACATAGTTTTGAGCTGTTAGTACTTTTAAATGGATTTCACTGCAGATGCATTAGTCAACAGCAGCTAAGACTGTGAAGTTTTAAAATCCTTTATGGAAAATGGAAATTAAAGGCTTGGAAATCTGTAAAAGACAAATTCTTCCTTTTAACAATTGTCACAATTATTGCTTAATTGATTTTCTGTCTACACCAGCATCTTGGTCCCTCTTGATGAGACTGAGGTGGCTTAAAGATAAGCAATGCTGTCCAACTAACACTTTAAGCATACTGATGCGGGTTCTCCTAAAATCCACGTCACTCCCAGAGATCACTGGGCACTGTGAGAGGCAAAGAAGTTCTTTGGGAATTCAAATGCTAATAGTGGGAATGGTTCAACAGGCAGGCGAGCCAAGGCACTTCAGAGATGTTTAACGTTACCCCAACAGCTACCAATACCGAAGGGACCACATTTTATTCCTAAACCAGGCAGCTGGGAAGAAGCAGCAGAATGCTCAGTGATCTGCAGAGAAAATAAAGGGCCTTGTTGGTGTCCGCCCTGCTCTGCCTCTGGCCATGCGATGGAGGAGATGTGGAAGGAAAGTCTGCCCTGCTGCGGAGCAGAGCCGCAAGGTGGGCCGTATGGCATCTGCACAGCGTGGAACCCAGAGGACATTACACAAAGAGAAATAAACCTGACAGAGAAGGAGGATCTCACTCATCGGTGGGATTAAAAAAGAAAAAGAAAAACGTCGAACTCATAGAAACAGAGTAGCATAGTGGTGGCCAGGGGTGAAGGTGGGGGACATGGGGAGACGTTGGTCCAGGGCACAAACTTCCAGTTATAAGACAGTCCTGGAATCTAAGGCTCCCATGGGGACTACAGCCAGTAATACCCTGTTGTGCACTTGACATTTGCTAAGACAGTAGATTTTGTGTTCACACCACATACAGAAAAGGAATTAAGTGAGCTGATGCATGTGTTAATTAACTTAATTGTGGCAATCATTCCACAATGTGTTATCAACTCATCACATTGTGCATTTTAAATGGTTACAAGTTTATCTGTCAATTATTCCTCAATAGAGCTGGAAAAACTGCTGAGAGGAAAAAGAGAAAAGGTGGCTTCCTGGGCAGGGTGCTGGCTTTGTGGCTTCTCTCGGTTCCCCTGGGGTACAAACCCTTTGGTGCGATGATGTCTGGGAGCACAGATAAGCCACGAGAAGGCTCAAGGATCCTCCTCACCCCAGATGAAAATGATAAAAGAATACCTACCGTATTTATTTCAATAAAAGTCTAATCAATAGTATATTTAGAAAAAGTCTATTTAGGATATATTTAGGAGGCGCAATACAAGGAGCTGTAATTACACAAGTTCGGTGGCCTTTGCTAGTCCTTGTCCTTAAACTCCCTGAAGCATGTGATGCAGCCAGGCCTTCCTTCCTTTCTTCTTTCCTTCCTTCCTTCCTTCCTTCCTTCCTTCCTTCCTTCCTTCCTTCCTTCCTTCCTTCCTGTCCTGTCCTGTCCCACGTGGGCCAGGCTAAATGCTGGATATAAGGATATGTATGACAGTCCCAGCCTAGGAGTGCACCCTCAAAGAGCATACATCTCTCACGAGAGTCTGATGGGAAACCTTTTGTAGAGGTCACAGAGATACCGTACGAGCTCAATCAAAGAGGGACACGGGTGGGCAAGGTCATCGAGGAGGAGCCTCAGGGCAGCAAAGGCTTGCCCCCTGAACAGAGCAGTCCAAGCCAACATGTGCTGGTGGACGCCATGAAGAGGACAGATGGGCCCTTTCTTTCCTTCAGAGCTTCCTGTTGAGTAGGAAACTCTAGTCTGTGGTTTCCTGACAAATTCTCTGGCTCTGCTCTTATCTCCCTGACCATTCATTCCTTTGAAGTCCTCTTCAGTGCCTCCCTGCACTCTCTGGTCCCGTGTGCATGGTCCTCTTATCTCTGCCCTTCCTTGTCAATGTTGGCCACACCCAAGGCTTCTGGTCTATCCCCCAGGAGATGACCCAGACATGTTCACGTTTCTAGGGCTCCTTCTTGAGTTCTGCAGTCAGCTTTTCAACTCGTGTCTCCAAACGAAGGTCCTGCTGCTAGCATCTCTGATTTGACATCTAAAAACCGGTGCTGTCATTGTCCACTGCACACCAGCTTATCAACTCAAACACGTGGGGTTATTTTCCACATGTTCCTTCCTTTTGCCCTCTAAATCTTTGTGAATTTTAAGTGAGTCTTCACATCTATTCCTTTCTTTCTACTCTCTTTGACAATAAAGGAACACCTTAGAGATAATGTGGGTTCGGTTCCAGACACCCGCAATAAAGACAGTATCACAATAAAACGAATCGTAATCTTTTTGCTGGTGGAGGGTTATGCCCTCAGTTTGTAAAAAACACATCTGTGAAGCGCAACAGAGTGAAGCAATAAAAGGAGTCTGCCTGTCCCCAGTTCACGCCTCCTGATGTCCCTGTGGCTGGTGATGTGACCTGCAGAGCCACACCCGCTGGGTTTGTCTCTTTCATCACTTGTTCATCTTCTGCTGCCATATTAATCTTTCTAAAGTATAAACGCGGTCAGGTAATGCTGCCCAGTCAAAGAAAACACCTCACAGCTGACAACCGCTTTCTGACCAGGCTCTGAATCCTCAGTATTGCACCCGAGACTGGTCGCCAGCGACCGTGCGCGGTGCTCGGATCACAGCAGACTGTAAGGCAGGCTTGCTCTGTTGTTTTTATAATGGATGACATGAGCGAAGTGACCTTTCTACCGCATGTCTCCCCTCCTTCTGTTCCAATGTTCTTCCTCTCTGATGATGCCTACATGCCCTCTCCTGTGAGTGGGTACGGCCACGCACACTCCTCTGCACTATGTTGATGCCTCGTCACATGTCCCTCTCCTGTGAGTGGGTACAGCCACACACACTCCTCTGCATTGCGTTGACAGTTTCTGAAGTGTCCCACACACGTGACCTTGTTTTGATGTCCACATCCACCCCGTGGGAAGGTATGAGACTGGCATTTAGGGACCTGGTCCCGGAGCGGTACAGTGCTTGCCCAATGGCCATCAGGGACAAAGGCAGCCTGAGCACCAGCAGTCACCCCACTGGATCCCCCTCGTCCTGCAGCCTCTCCTGCCCCAGCCCCTGCCTCGGGTTCTGGTAACTGGCTCGGGGACAACCTCTGCCCTCTCCCCAAAAACACACAATCACCTGAGGCTGTCTTTGCTCGCTAGATTCTCTCTGAAAGTAATGAATGTGTTAGGCATGAAATATAAAGTAGGTTGCATCAAAGATGTGATTGAATGTTGAGTACGGCTGACTTTTTACTATATATTTTAAGACAACTTATGGGTTACTTGTGGCTGCACAGTCCAGCCCCTTAACACCTGGACACACTAGGTAAGGGGCACAACCAAAGCAGCTGGCTGCTAATAACACTGGCCTGAAGGCAGAGGCCCTCCGGTTGTTGCCCGGGCAACAAGGCCCAGTGGGCCCTGAGAAGGCTGGCAGAAGTGCTGCCCGCCTCGGACTGCCCAGAAGGACCCGGTTCCCTTGAGGGCCGCAGGCTTTTGAAACAACGTGTGTCAGCAAGTGCCAAGCCCTGCCTGGGCCGTGGGACCTGAGTGAGCTCTCACCAGCTGAAGGTCCCCCTAGTCCTTCCTCACAGGGGCAGGGAGGATGGATGCAGGATTAATCCTCTGTTCTTCCCACATTTGTGATTCTGAGCCTCTGAGCCATTTAGAAGAATAAGAAAGAACCTCCCTCAAACTCCATGCATGGAGTCTACATTTTATACGTGTCTCCTCTGTGCTACTAAACCATAAACTCCTCCCCAACCCAATCATCTCTGTGTCTTCTGAGCACCTGCCATATGCCGCCACGAGCCGAGGGAAGACAGCGGGACCCTGCTGGGAAATGCTCAGCACTGTGTTCATTTATTAGGACATCTCTGGCTTACTGCCTTTTCTCACTAATTTATCTAAAATAATTTGGGAAACTGACCGACTGATGTAATCAAAGCCATTAATACTTTCAACCTTAAGATACCTACTTCCACCCAGAGCATCTGCTGTGTGTACACTACTATCTACATTATATTAGGTCGAAATCTGACGTTGCTCAGTGCCTCTGTGACAAGTGTAAACTTTGTACCGTGTTAAGAATACCAAGTGAATTTTTAAACTGTTTCTTTTCTTCCCTGTCTTTTCTATAATTTAGCAGACCGGATTATCTTGGCCAGGGGTCGGCAAATTACTTAGTCTCATTGAGAATGATGACACACTGTTTGCTCGGGAAAGGAGGGTCAGTTGTACACATCCCTGAACCGAGCAATACACAACATGTACCCATGTTACGTAGGTCCCTCCAATGGGAAGTGTCATTGCCGGGAGCGAGCAGCCCACATGCGGCTGGGCAGGAGCGGTCCTTCCCCGGGCCAGGCCCTGCTGTGAGGGCTCACATCTTTTCCTGATGACTCAGTTTCCTTGCACAAGGAGGAAGCTGGGCCAGAGCTCTGACCTCCCCTGGTTTGCTGCAATTAAGGGATTCCTGCTCGGATCTTATCAGGAATCAGAAATTATTAACTCCTGGTATGGCTAAAAATAACAATGATTTCTAATGACTTTACTACTTATGAATTACAAGATAAGTTGGTGTTTCTGGAAGGCTGGCTTAGATAGAGAGTTAGTGTTTCCTCATTTTATTTGGCTTATCTTGAACCTGCATAAGGAGCAAATTAACCCTCTGTAGCTACGATGAGCAAGCCTCCTCTGGGCGCGGTCCTGACTGACCTGCCGGGGGAGGAGTTAGGAGCGTTGATGGCACCGAGGCAAGGGGTGGGCAGCAAGGATACCACCCATCGAGACCTGATGAGAAGCAGCTTTTTGTTTTTAATTAAAAACACAACTTTTAAAATGCCTCATTCATTTTTTGTTTTTATAGAATCAAAACATAGGAATTTTTCCTAAATGAAAAACAGCAACAGTTTAAGCTTTTTCTTTTCTTTTTCTAAGTGAGCGAGTTAAAAAAAGCAGCCCAGGAAACTGTCCTTTGTAATCCTGCCAGTTCCAATTCTGACTCTTTCTGCAACTAGTTCCAGGATAATATGTGGTTGAAAAGGAAGAGAAGAAGTTTCGAGAAGCTGATCTGCACACGTTTCAGTCTTTTGGTTGGCTGATGTCAGGCCAGTGACTGGGACTACCCTTGCTTTGACATGCAAAACAGACAATCATATACAACAATTTCAAGATTTTAACTATTTTCCCTGGCCGGTTTGGCTCAGTAGATAGAGCATCAGCCTGCAGACTGAAGGGTCCTGGGCTAGATTCTGGTCAAGGGCACATACCTTGGTTGTAGGCTCTATTCCGGCCTCTTGTACAGGCAGGTACGGGAGGCAACCAATCGATGTGTCTCTCTCTCACATCAATGTTTCCCCCTCTCTCTGTTTCTCCCCTCTCCTTCCACTCTCTCTAAAAATCAATGGGAAAATATCCTTGGGTGAGGATTAACAACAACAACAACAACAACAAAATAAATAAATAAATGCACAAATCTTAAAAAAACATTAAAAATAAAAAGATTTTAACTGTCTAAGCAAACTCATATAGAAGTGGGCCCTAAGAATGTACAACACAGTACTTCTAATTATTTTGACTACTTCTATTAGTGTCACAAATTGAAAGGGGGCATAGGTCAAATTCAGATAAAAACAGAAGTTGAATTAAATTCAGTATGAGTAGTATTTATCAAGTGCCCATCATTTGCTCTTCAGTTTTGCTGAAGCAACTGACATTTTTTCCCTAGCTATACCCTAGGGTCTTGTAGAAAGGACCCAACATTTCATGGCTGCAAAGACTATGAACTACGCAGCTTTAGCCATGGCTATTTCCTGACATCTCTTTGGTAAACTTGGAGCCTAATAGAAGATATCAGGAATTAGTGTAAGAAATAGTCTAAAAAGCTATTGTCACTGCAAAGATGAAAGCAACTTTGATGATCAAAAAGAAGTCAATGAAAAGAGACCAAAGTGGTTCCTGAATCCTGCCCCGTTGTTCATTTGGGATTTCTTCATTTCCCTACTCTCAGCACACGATGGAGTTTTCCGTGTGAAGTTTTGCCATGAATTAGAGCGATGTCAACAAAGTTTTACCTTAAGTCATATTTTATCACAAATTGGAGAAGCCAGGCCTCCAGGGAGCACTGTTTCCTGCTTTCAGGAAGCTTGACTTCTTCAGTTACGAGTGTCCTAGACAGAGGTGGAGCCCAGCTGCCTCGGCGACAAGGAAGCCTGTGCCATGGCGCTGGACACCACAGCCATCCAAGGCGGTGTTTGCATCTGAGGCCTGTGTGCTCTGCTTTCGCTTCCTCTGCTCTTCGCTGCTCTCTGCCCGTGGAGGGTTAATGTGCTGGCACGGGATGTTTGCTGCCCTGCCATCCTTAATAAATGTACTTGCCCTCAGTCTTTCATGCAGCCTTTTTATGAACTAGAAATGTAACTTAAAAAGTGTCATCGAAGGAGCAAAAGTTTGGCATTCAGATAAACGTGGGTTTGAATCCACCGTACTCTCTACTAGTTCTATGACCTTGGGCAGGTTACTCAACCCCTCCAGGTTTTACAGCTTCTGTGACATAGGGATGATAACGCTGGCCTTACATGGTTGTTATCAGGATACATAAACTAACATGTATAATGTTTCTTATATAGCATCTGTTATTTTGTAGGCCTTTGATAAAGTATAGTTATTAATATAGTTTGTATTCTAGTATTATCTTGTTTTGTGATTCTATTATTGACTGTATGACAGGCCCTCTGTAATACATATATATGTATATTCATGCATATCATACATACGTGATCTATACATATTACATGGCATGTATGTTATGCTGGGTGTATGTTAGAGAGTAGGAAGGAATTATGAGGTCGTCAGTTCATTGGTATGAATACTCAGCACCTATGGGATGCTTCTTTCTACCATTCTGTGCAGTCCCCTGCCTCGAGGTCCTGTTCGTAGACACCTCCCGAGATGAAAAACGGTTCCTATTAGCTTTACTTCAGTGTTTACTCTCGCCACAAGGTCAGAATGACTAACCGGACATTCTTGCACTGATTGCACTATGAGACGACAGGTAATGTGCATGAGGCGTGGTGGCACCTTGGAGAATGTGAAAAATGCTGCACCCAAGAGCTGAGGACATGCATTTATAAAGGTCCCACTGAGATGCATGAGCTCTCAATACGTTACTGCCTTTTTCACTTAAGTTTTCAAAATTACCACAAAGAATAACTCACTATAACCAGAAGAACCAAATAAAAAGAACCCTGCCATTTGAAAATGAAATAGGTCATTAGCTATCATCATAGCCAGATTATTCTGGTTAAATTTATTTTATTAATATAATGGAGAGAGAGGAGAAAATTCGATTCAAAGGAAAATGTGATTTCTGTTTCTCCATTCTAATACGATGACAGGACACACACTGCTTGCTGGCTGTGGACCCAACATCCCTCTCCCCACTCCCTGTTGAGGCTATTCTCCCTCTCCCACGGAGATCCTGGTTGGTCTAGGCTGGTATGGGTCCCCTCAGTCCTCTTGTCAGGGATTGGACATGCCAGGCAGAGCATGTGACCTGTTCTGGCCAATGAGAAGCTAGGTGTGTGTGTGGGGGGGTGTTGGGAAAGGTCTTCTTACTCTTCAGAAGGGTCCCTAGAGGCAGACATTCCCCTTCTGCCTCTGGATATTGCTGGGATTCATAAGAGGCCTTGGCACTGCTTTTAGGATGAAGTCAACCCAGGGGAAGAGCCACAAGAATGTCAGAGAGGGAGCCAAGGCCCAAGGCTCTCTGCCCAGAGCCTGCCCTACCTACAGCCTTCTGGTTTTGTGAGGTAATAAATCTCTTTGTTGTCTCTGCCAGCTAGGAGCGGGGCATTCTGTTACGTGCAGCCAAACACCCCAGTGGAAACAGGAAACACATCAGCTCCCACTGTGGAGAAATACACAAACAAGCAGACAGAGGGGGGCGTACCTGCTCCTGGGCCTCCAGCTCCCTGTGCTGCAACTTCTTCTCTGCGCATCGCACTTGGTTCGAGCGGTTTTCCAGTTCATCTCGCAAGGCCTGAAACAGCGTATGATAAACATGTAAACAGGAAAAACGAGCGCCCCTGAAACAAAGGTTTTATCACCTAAACTGGCATCAAAAAGCTTCAGATCTCTAGCCTATTACTTTCGTTCCAAAGAGCTCAGGCAAACAAAACCAGATTTTAAATGCCAGGCCCAGATGTTTTCCACTTTAGGAATAACCAGTATAAAAAATTCCAAACTTATAAAACAGACACATTAGCGGGTGTCAATTTATTTTATAAAAACGCCTCTTATATTCCCAGCATAGAGCAACAAGCATGCAATAAAGCACAGAGCTGTTGCTAATTAAAACTGCTTTGTTGGTACACCTGTAAGGTACACGTACACGCTGAACAGTGTCATGACAGCTAGGAATTGTAATGCTGGACTAACGTGACACTTTTCAAAATTATACTGTGGCAATTTGAGTAACATATGGTAACTTTAAAGGAGTTTCTCCACTAAGGCATTGAGGGTAGTGTAAGAAGTGGACGGAGATGATCTCTTTCAGTTGCCAAGTAGCTGTGGGAAATAGAATTCAGGTTAACAGGGGAAACTTACAAACCACGAAGATCAGTAATTATCATCAAGTTGACTCCTATTTTAAGTAAAGAGGTGAACTAGAAAAGAAACAGTCCCTTTAAGCCACCCGATGTACTATAGATATAGTACGCAGAAGTTTACAGTGAGCAGAACACAGGATGATAACTATAAAGATGCCAAATTCTCAAAACAAAATTCATTCAATCAAGACCACTGCGTATCTGCTGTATGTCAAGACCTATTACGGTTAGAAAGAGCAGTGAAAGAAAACAGACAAAACAATTCCCTGCTCTCAGGAAGCGTACACTATTGGGGGGCGATGATAAGCAAACCCTAAGTATAATATATGCCAGTGGCAAGTGAGGAGACTATTAAACCTACCATTTTTTAAAATCGATATCATCAAAATAGAAGTGAAATTACACTTGCTTTTCAAAAAGGTACCACTTTGCAAATCTGTTCATAGTTTAACTAAAGATGTAAAACATGTGACCTTTTTAAGGTTAATCAGAGAAAGCAGTATGCCTAGAAATTACTTTTATTATCTATTTAAAAAGTCAGTCTAAAAAAATTGGAGAGAAACCAAATAATAGTCCACTTTTTAAAAAGTTAAAATGTACTAGATGAAAAGAAAATGACGGTTTACATTGGCAGCTGTTCCTGGTCTCATTTTCTAAAAAATTATTAGGCCATTAGAGTGCCAACCTCGGAATTCGACATCAGGACTGTGCGAAAATGACCACAATTACTCAATAAGTACAAGCAGGAACGTTCTTCTACGTTGTGGCTTCTTTACTCCAAAACCTTCAAGTCTGACACACACAAAAAATCCCAAGATAATTAAAGAACGGAATGTCCAACATTGGGTAAAAGCAAAACACACACACACACACACACACACACACACACACACACACACACACACAAACCCAAAAACAAAAAACAAAACCCACCACCACCGGAACAGTTATACTGTTTATTCTGAGAAGTTAATCCTCGTCCCTGAGGTCTGCTGGTTGGTTGACTTGCATCATTCCTGAAAGGGCAGCTCGTTTCTCCCGGTTCAACCTGCCAGGATGCCCTGTCGGAAGTCCCTGGGTGCCCACTTTGAGCATTCTGATTGGTCAGGAACAAAGAGTGACACTTTCCAGAAGAAAGTGTGACTGTCCTATTGAGCTTTCTGAGAACAGTGAGGGTATGCCACAGGCTTTCACAGGCATCAGGTTACAGGACAATTGTATTTGTGTATAAAATGAAAATACTTAGACCCAATAAGAGTGTACACTCTGTTACTTGTTAACGGCCTTTCCAGGAAGAGGAGGAGCCCTGGTGACTAAGGGGCCTGTGAAGGCACCTGTGACAGGACGAGAGCTTTGCCACTGATTTGGGGGGAAATGTGTATTACAGTCGGTGCTTACAAATTTTGTAAACAGGATTCAAACAAGCCACTCAACCTGTAGAACCATGCGCCAAGGGATCGTGTGTAGTCTTATTAAAAACCAATTTCTTGTCCAATCTCAGAGGGAAGGCAGGGTGGTGGGTGGGTGGGAAAAGGTCAACCGAAGACCTTGTATGCATATATGCATAACCCATGGACACAGACAATAGGGTGGTGGAGGCCTGGGGAGGGGGTAGGAGGGCTGGAAGGGGTTAATGGGGGGAACAGGGGGACATATGTAATACTTTCAACAATAAAGAGTTAAAAACAAACAAACAATTTTATTTTCTTTCCTATTCTGAAGGCATCATATAAACATGAAATGATGACAGATATTTTAATAATGAATAAATGAAACAAACGTTCATTTTGATTATAAATTGGTTAATACGATATTTCATAAAGGGAGACATCACGGGAAGGCGGAAGATACGGTGCCATAATGATAAAAAGATATAACCAACATGTTCCCAGGGCACAAAGCACATGGCCAGCAGAGAGGCTTTCGGACTCAGAGGTCCTGACCTTGCTCGTGGCCAGCCTCTCGGCAGTTCCACGCGTGGGGTGGGAGGGGCGTCCACTCTGGCACGTGATCCCTATGACGTCACTATCCTCCCCAGGGGCATTACACAAAGTTGCTTCAGCTCCTAAGCCACAAAGTCTACACTCAGTCTCTTACCAGAGATACATCTCAAAACCTCTACTTTCCCATCTTTCCCAAAACCTCGGTTAAGAGAAGTTTAGAAAAATCCACTTGCCAATCAACATAGGAGCAACAGTATGGGAGTCACCCTTCTGAATCCCTTGTTCAGAGACACATCAGCAGAGCCAACTCCAGTCACACTCTTTTACGCATTTGTTGGGCAAATTGTAGAATCGTGCTCCCCCCGCCCCCTTTTCAGCATTCAAACCAGTCCTCACTGACATGAGATTTCACCTTTCACACTTATATTCTCCCTCATTTTCTTGCCAAGTGTTGGCCAATGCTTGTGTCTGGCCTTCTGCAAAGCCCACAGGCACGTTTTCCTGGGCCTGCCATACATCAAGGGGCCAAGGACAATGGATTCTTTCCTTGACTCGGTCGCATGGAGCATGTTGTAGGTGTTCTCTGGGAAGGGGGAGCCTGGAATATTATCATGTCCACCTGTTTAAAGGGACTAGCTGAAAGTGTCTGTAAGCAGAAAGACTGTGGATTAGGTTCTGTCCTGAACAGATATAAACCGGACCCTCCAAGTCGGCCTGTGGTCACAAAACAGGAGGCAGATGAGCGAGCGCTGGAGGACGTGCAGAAGGCGCCTCGGAGCAGCAAGGTCTGCACAGCGGAGCACTCTCACAAGAAAGAAAAAGCAGTCTCGTGTTAACGATGCTGCCAAGAAGGGCAGCCTGGCGAACTGTTGAAAGCTGGTGAGGCTGGGTGATGGGTAGTTGGAGGTTCTGCGCACTGTTCTCCCTACTTTTGTGTGTTTGAAAGTTCCCATCATAAAAAGTAAAAAAAAAAGAGTAAAACTTTTCCTGCTTAAACAACATGACATTGCCATATCCTTTCCCCTGAGGTCTGAATGTACCATCGCACTTCAGAGAAAACGGCTGGCTCATTCGCCATTCAGTGGGCGGGAGGGACGGAGAAGGGTTCCCCACCTGGATCCTGCACGTGAAGAGGAAGAAGCAAGGAGTGGGATTCGCCCTGTGACCTACGGAGAAGACGGCTGCGAAGGGAAGGCTTGTTTATATCCTTATGGAGTTCTAATTTACAGACAGTAAAATTCCAGGTTTATTTTTTCAATGGTGATGATCTGTTTTACATTGAAAACATGTGATATGATTTAAAAATTTGTGTCAAAAATTATCTCTTAGGATTATAACGTTTTGATGTAGACCGTCTTCCACCGCTTACCCACCCAACAACAACGACACCTGCTCTGCGAGTGCAGAGGAGAGACACTAATTGTAAAGGGAAGTGAGCGCGACTCTCATTTCAACCTGACTGCCTTTTAATAACGCCCACATTCAAGCAGCATTACTTCAACTCAGTGTACAAATGGTGCTGACAATATTTTCTGATGAGTAGGTGTCCCTTGACATGGAAAATGACACAAACAGCACATGTTTTCTTTTTTCTACGACTGTTAACTGAAAGTTAAGGCAAAATGAAGTAAAAGATATTAGCTCAGTATTTTTATGTCAGATTTATAGACATTTTTTAATCACATGGTAAACAATGGGGTCCAGCAAGAAGACCCAGCTCTGTCCCCAGAGGAGGAGATAGGAACCTGGGCTGAGGAAGGTGACACAATGGCAGAGTGACACTGTTGGGGGGGGGGGGGGGGGGGGCGGGGTCTCACAAGGCCATTCTAGCTCCTGTTTTGTTTTCTTTCTTTTTTTAAATAGGCCAAATCTATTAATAAAAGTAACAAGTCTTCTTCAACTGAAATGCCAGTTGCGATTTCTTTTAAAGCGATTTCTTTTAAAGTGATTTCTTCCTTCAGACCTTCCCAGGGTGAGTAGCAAACCATACAGCTTTATTGGTGATTCCACAGTGATGGAGAACAGGGCCATACTACCGACCTAAAGAAAGCCAGACCCGCAGTTCCTGCAGGGCCACCGAGGCACTCATAACAGAATCCTTTTTTTTCTTTATGGCTTACATTCAGCTTTTAATTTTTCCCACATTCCGAGCAAGCACCTTTTTTTTAAGCCCCATAATTCCGTCTCGCGACCTGGCATGAAGAAAAGGAGATTTTTGGCGGTTGGAACCCAATACATATGCTACCCTTCACATAAAGCACATTCCTCTCAGGTAGAAACTTCCCGATTGTTGCAACAAACCATGTGGATGAGAAACTGCACTTCGATGTGAGCTATTGCTGTAGTTCTGATTAGGCTACTGAGCCACCAGGCAAGACAAAACCACCGCGGCCCATGTAGAAAGACAAGGGTTGTGTTGTGACCAAAGACTAAGAACGTTCCATTTGTTCTCTCTTCTCGCACCTATTTTCAGTTCTCTAAAATTCCTAAACAACCTCTTTTAGAAGCCCTAAGGATGCACTTTTAAAAAGTTCGTGTTTCCTTGTCTTAGCAGAAGTTCCAGGAAAAGAAACCTTGTTATCCAAGGCTTTGATGATCTAAGGACACTGGAATCCTCTAACGCACCTCATTAACGTTTCCCGTCTCACAGGAGACCATCCTGACAGTTCCCACGTCTCCTCTGAAAGCAGCCAGTCCCCTGCTCACCCAGACAGCTCTACTTGTGAACAAGTTCTTATCTCGGGTGGTGGAAACCTAGGATCAAGTTCAAGAACCACAGCTAGGGTTGGGGATCACAGAGGAATTTCCGCCTTCGGCCAGCGTGATAAGGGCTGACAGGAGCTCCGTCTGCAGAACAGGGGCACTGCTCAGCCTCCTGAGCACCCCTGCGCCCGCCCAGGGAAGAGGGCCTCCCGCAGCCATTCCTCTACCCTTCCGTTTTCTCACCTGCTGATCATTACACGTGCGAGGCTTTGGGCCTGCAGCATCATTCCAATTTCCCACCAACCACCCGTGAATTTCCCCTCTATTGAAACTGAAGTCCAGAGTCATGTCTTCCATGAAACATTTCAAATCTACATTGCAGAAAACTCCCATCTCTCAGCAAGTCGTTAGGTCCCGTATGATAACATCTTTACCTATCTCTTTGCATTATGAATTTTTTCTACTTTCTCATTTCAGACTCTGAGCTTCAAAGAGTAACAACCCCTCCCCCCCAGCCCCCATATTTTTAAAGTGATGACACGTAGTAAAGTGTGGACGCTATGACAATTGTATTACTGGTGACATTGGCCAATTACATAAAGATCAATTGCCTTTTATTAAAGCAGTTGGGGTATTCCCAATAAAATTTCTCCAGAATTCTTCTCTCCCCCTCATCCCCCTGCAAGCTACATAACTACATTTCCCCTTCCTCTGCCCCTAGATAGAAATATCTGAGTTTTAGCATCTGTCCCCTCAGATGTCAGAGGGACACTCCTTCTTGTTTTCTCAAGATAATGCCTCCGCTGGTGTCCCAAAGGTCTGAGGGGTTGCTCACTGGCAACTGTGATCTCTCCTTTCCACTGAGCCCCCCTAAACTGGCTCACATCTTCCCCCTGCCCCCCTGTGGTCACTGGCCTCCCTGCGTTTCCTACGTTGTATGCAAGAGTGTGTGTGAAAGAGAAGACACCCGTGGTCCCTTTAACACTGACATTCCTTTATTTGATGGTGGCCACGTTTCTCAAGCGTTTTACTACATCACCCACATTTCTTCTCCCTGTCCCAACTCCTTCCTCATCTGTGACCTGATTTGGTCTCCAACACCGAATTAAACTTGCTCATGAGGGCAGCACGATGCTTTTATTGACAACCCAATGCCTTTCCCACCTATACCCTCCGTGACCTCTGTCGCACTGAGCACTGTTAGGACCCTCTCCCCCCAGAAGTTAGTCCTTCGACACCACAAAATCCCGGAGTCCTCCTCCCTCTTCCACAGGCTTCCTCCTCCTCCTCCTCTTTGCTTTTAATTGTGTATATTTCCCAAACTAGGTTCTTCCCTCCACTCATCTCTCTTGCAGATGACCGATTATTCAATCCATTTCATAAGCTAATATAAGTATTTCTATCTGAGCATATACCACGTGCCAGGCACTACGCCAAACATTACCTACAGAAAGCATCGAATCTAATGCACATGACACACCTGTAAAGGAATAGTTGTCATACCAGGTAAACAGTGTGGTGGAGGTCTTAAGTGTTGAGTGGGAACTCGGGCAAAGCAACATGTGCTGGGGAAGGGCTAGAGAGAGAACTTCACCAAGGAGGGACTGTGACTGGGGAATGTTCGCGGGGGGGCAGGTGGGGAGGAGACGGGTCCCGGTATGTGCCCCAGAGGGAAGGCATGACCACAGGAACCAGCAGGGGTGCTGGCGGCACAGGAGGAAGGTGCAAGCATATGATGGCCCTGAGCCCGGGGGACTTCCTGGGGTCCCCGAGTACCTGTGGGCAGGAGGGCTTCCGATTGCACCCTGCAGCAACGGGGATCCACCACAGGCCTAAGAAGGTCAGCCTGACAACAGGAAGACATCCAGGTGGTGGTGCAGACCGTGGGGCAATGAGGCCGCTGGGGGCTCCTTAAGAGTCCCAGCAGGACACGTGGGACAGTCTACGGACAGAACGGGAAGCTGGGTTCTCTCTCTGGTATAGAAAACCAGGCCCAGGAGAATCGCCCGTGCGCCTCAGGATCATGGGTGAAAATACCAGGCACAAGCATTTTGCCAAAGTTTGGGAGGACAGAATGAGGCAAAACATTAAACTCCAGGTAAGTGAGAGTTGGTGTGGAAAAGTCACAACTTTATAGCCTGTGTAGCATTCATGGTGCAGGGACCCTGCCCGAGGTGTGCGCTCCGTCATAGCAGGGAGACCCTTAGGAGGCCGGGGCACCAGCCGGTGAACCTGAGACGGTGAGAGGCCATGGCGGGGGTCACCTGCGGGGATGGCAGTGGAGCCAGAGGCAGGTCATGGGGCTGGGAGCAGGATGAATGTACCAGCACGGAGGAGTTCCTCAGAGTCACCAGGGGCTCCCGGACGGGTGGCTGGGTGCTTTTCAGTAACCAAAGCAGGGAACACCATAGAATTAAAATATATGAAAGGAAGAGAAAAAGTAACTTTCTGTGTGACACCGATTCAACAGCGATGGAGAACCAACGGCCTGGCCATCAGAGTGTGGTGCCAACACGGGAAAACAGCAGAAGAGGTAACAGTTTGGGGGCAGCAAGATGCTGAATTCCGTTTCAGAGCCACTGAGCTTGAGTGTCTCTCACGACACCCAGGTGCCCCTGCTCAGTGGGCACGAAACACCGGCTCCCACCAGGGCTTTCTTGCTGACACTTTGATTCCAGACCTCCAGCCTCCAGAACTGGGAGACAGTAACTTCATTGCTTTAAGCCACCCAAGTTTTTGATCCTTTGTTATGGCAACCCTAGGAAACTAAATACACAGGAATAAACGTCTCTTGTTTTACACTTTTTTTTCCTCTGTGAAACACACACACACACACACACACACACACACACACACACACACTCGCACATGTGTTTTATACTACGCAGTTCTAGACCTCATTTATCCACAGAAGGACTGACGGCCTTCTGATAATGAGACGGTCGGGAAAATGGCACTGGGGAGTATTTATTCACCTGTATTTTGAGTCCGCAGGCCGATGCTCTATCCACTGAGCCAAACCGATTAGGGCTTATTCACCTGTGTTTTTATAATTCTGTGTATGCAGTGATATGGGGGTAAGGAGGAAGTCACCCCGGCAGAATGCTGGCACACTCCCAGTGGTGAAGGAGAGCATGCCCGCGGTGGGAGGAAGGGGCCGTAGGTGAGCCTGTCTCTGGCACCTTCAAGTTCAGATAGGGGGTGGAAATTTTATACGCCAGATAAAGTGCTTTTCTTTTCTTTTCTTTTTTTCAACCTTAAGATACTGTGCTATCCAGAGCCAATACTTATGAAAGAAGAAGTTTAAAATTTTCCATTTAAACCACTTAGAAGGAGAGGATTTACCAAGATCCTGTTTAATGTTCAGCTGACACATTGTCAAAAACATTTATCACGCAACCTTTTGAAGTTGCTTCCACTCCATGTTAGTTATTAAAGCTTAGATTGCAGTTAGTTATCAACAGCAAAGCGGACACGTGAGAATGCGTGGCCAGACTATCAGATTTCTGAACTAAGCAAAATTAAATGCTCCTCATCAGAATGACTAGTGACCTCATTTTCACGCTGAATGTGCAATACAGCTGATTTCTGAAATCACCTCTCTGTGGACCCAGAAACAATGGGGGTGAGGGGCTTGGAAATTTCATGTATGTTTCATCATGCTCCAATATGCAGGAATCTTCAACTATAAGAACATGCCACTCTAAGCCAGGCTGTTCTGAGTGCCAAACGGGAAAAAGTGACCCACATTATTGAGCTTTCTCGGCAACTTAATTCCTAATATAAATTTCTTCACATTGAGAATACCTCCAGTTCTCATTTTTGCAAGAGGAATCAAAATTCTTTATAGACAATTCAACTAGATAATGTTTTTTCCAGTATATGCCATGTGATAGGCATCGTATTGAAAGCAGAGAGTTGGGTAGGACACGGTCTGACCTTTTAAAGAGCTCACAGTGTCACAGAAGGTACGCGATAAGGACAAAAAGCAGAGGAGCACAGTGAGTGTCTTAAGCATCCAATTGAGACCAAACGGAAAAGGGAAGGCAGAGGAAGAAGTTCAGAGACACCACAGGAAGCGAGCAGATAAACGCAGAATGTGGGACATTCTACAGGACAACGGACGGTGCTGCAAGAAGTCCACAGCATGGAATAAAAAGCGGGGAGGGTCTGCTTCAGGTGGAAAAAGACAATATTTATAACAACCCAATGTAATGCTTGCTCTTGTTTGGATCCTGATTCAATCAACTGTAAAACGGCATCTGAAAGTCCACCGGTGATTCCTAAAATGAAACAGCTCTTAGGTGACACCAAAAGATAACTGTGAATTTTCTTAGGTCCGACATCGGCACTGTGGCTGCGTGAGATAACACCCATGTTTTCTAAGAGCATCTGGGATGCAGAGGGTAAGATGACATGAGGTCTGGAATGTGCTTGAACACACTTAGCCTAGAGAAAAGGGAGGAAAGGTAATGGAATATGGCTGAACCCGGATAACTGCTGGAGTGGGCGATGAGTACTTGGGAGTGCATAGTACCAGACTCTCCTCCCTTGGGTATGTTTGAAAATTTCCATAACAAAACTGAAAAAATAAAGCCTGTAGTATACAATAAAATGATAGGGGGGAGCACAGGGAGACGAGGGAAGTCTTCAGGCGGAAGGGGGCCTGGGGGAGACCCGGGATCAGAGCTACCATTTGACAGGCAGAAGGTGGGGAAGCGGGGAGAACTGTCTGCCCAAGAAACAGCTTTTGCTGAGGTAAATACCAGGGTGTACATAGCAAGAAACATGCAGTCCACGGGGCAGTTCCTAGAATGTGTGAAAGAGAGGCGGGTCTGAGCACTGCGGCCTTGAACGCCAAGCTGAGTTCCCACTTAATGTGGTGAAGAGGAAAGGGACCTTTGTGCAATGCCTACACTCAAGAAAGGGACCCAGAATTACTTCCTGGGATCAGTAACACTCTTAGCAGGCACAAATTTAGACACATCGTCGATTCTCCTTTCTTCCCCTCCCAGAAGGCCCACCCTCACTTAACGCTCGGTACCGAGAGCTCCCTGTGCTCCCTGGAGCCACTCCTGAGATGTGTAAGGGAGAGAAACCAGGGCATGAAATGAGTGTTCTTGCCCTCATAGGCTAATTATGACCCCCCCCCCACCTTATGGATAAGACATACAGAAGATGAATATTAGGACAAAAAATTAATACCTCTCTTTCCACTTCTTCTAACTCTCTGTGGAGACTGAAGTATTCTGTATTTATATGTCAGGTGGAAAGCAGCCTGGAGAAAATGTCTAATATAGCTTACATCTCAGGCAGGAAGAGTTCCAAAGCCGTTTGAACTCTGGCGTATTAAAATGCCTGCAAAAATAGTCTAAATTGGGACAGGTTACCCTCATCACCACCTCATGTGCAGCTACCGCCCTCCTCCATCCGACTGGCAAAGCCAGGCAAACGTGTAATTTCTGCTGCGCCATGAAACCCTTCAAAGGAGTTGGAGCAACAAAAAAGCCTTCTGCTCTCTCACCAGCAAATGTAAATAGTGACCAAAATAGTAGTAGAAAGTAAGCTGGGTTAGAATTGCCCGGGCCCTGCTCTAGTTTTCACTTTTGGTGAGAAGTGAGCAGGGCTGTCCCTGAGTAGGTGACTCAGAGTGACATTCAAAAGCAAGGCCTGATGGGCTCCGAGCTGAGCCATCGGGGACACAGAACTACAAGGAAGCTTGTGTTCATGCCAAAGGTCGCCTGTGCCAAGCTGAACTAGCTAAGGCTGGGCCAGGAAGGAGGTGAGCACTGGGCACACAACCCTGAAAGGCAGACTCAAGGCACAGAATAAATGGGAACACACCTGAAGTATTCAAAGCATACTACACCGCCAACCCCAACCACACCACGACCTCCATGCATCAATCATTCTCATTATTCCCTGTGTTTTTCTGGTTTCAGAGCTTTATACTAAGGTCAGGAGATGATATGTGGCAAGTGAGTGTCCTGGTGGCCACGGAAATGCATAATATGTGAGTAGAGTATGGCTTTCTAGCTAGTGGTCTCGGGTGTTACCAGGTATGCAGACAATTAGAACCTACTTATGTAATTAAAATTATTACATGGCCTTCTGAAATTGCTGTTTTTATTTTAGGGAACTATAAGACCAAATCTGCAAAGGATACAAATTATATTAACTTTAGAAACAAAAACATAAGAAAAATCTAAATATAGCCCTTTAAGAAACACCTATACTGTCTGAAAAACAATTTACCAGTTATTTTGAGAGCAATACCAAATCGTGGTGAGACACAATGATTCTTACAAAACACACTCTGGTGATGGCAAAATTCATGAATACAGCCCATTTCTATCCCTCAGATTCTTTAATAACTATATTTTCTTTCCTTCTCCCCTAAGTTCCTCTGCGAGGAGCTAAGGACATAAACCACCTCTTTTCTCGAACCCTGGCCACCGGGCACCTGTGTGTGCCAGCTTCTTGGCCATCCTGGTGATGGAGGTTTGGGCTGTCCATCCCCTAAACCCCGAATACCTCCCTTGCCTAAACCAGGCAACATCCTCTCCCTCCTCCTCTTCAAACAAGGATTCAATGTTCCCAAGAAAGGGTGTCCCTTTGCGCTCTAAACGTATCTCTCTCTCTGTAAATATACAGGATATACACACATATATATTCCTGTCCTTGTGTAAGTATATGACATTTTTAAGTAATTCTAACTGTTATATCTAATTTACTTTCAATGAACCAGATATCTTAAGATATTCTCTTTTTCTTGTCTATATAATGTCAAAATTTTTACCAACACTTGATAATTATTGTCTATTTATTAGTACATGCAGATGAATGTTGCCTAACAGTCCATACATCTGTCAGTTTGCTCGTCCCCTTATCTGTGATTCAGAATATGACCCAGTCCTAGCCTCCCCCTTTCCCAACTTCTACAATATGACCTCAGTGTCTCCATGAATGAGCCACCTGTGTCCCCCCTAGTCATCCTCTTAGTTCCTTCTCTTCCTCTCCTCTGAAAACTTGAACCTCACCTCCGTTTTGACAACCCGTTCCACTGCCATATCATATGTATTCTCTTACTACTTAGAATTGGGGTATGTCTGAAGTCTTAAATGAAGCCATCCATATGCTGGCCTAGTAAAAGGAATGACATCATTACAGATTTACATACAAGGAAATGGTGGGCATACATACACAATACAAACAGTACACTCTGGCTGATGTAGCAGGGAGCAGTGGAAGGTGAGGGCGGGATAGTTGAGCTGTCTTGTGTTTCACTGGGCCGGGGCACTAACTGAAAGCTTTCAGGAAGGGGGACAATATGATTGGGTCTGCTTAGATACATGGCTGGTTTATTGCTCTGGTAATACATGACGGAGCTGGATGAGAGGGAGCAATGAGACTCAGGAAGAGTCCATGGGAGAAGAAATCAGCATAAAAACTGGATTGAGGTAACAGCCATAGAAAGAAAAGGATTAATTTAAGCCAGAAAAAACTGACTATGTAGGAAGGAAGCAAGGAAGGGAAAAAGTCAACTGAGGGGCTTGGTGTACCTGAAGTCATGAGCAGCAAGAGTGGGGAGGAAACAGGTTGAGGTCTAGATGCCAAGAGGTCATCCACAGAGGTGTCTGTTCGGTCTGGAACTCGAGGGGACCTAGGGTCAGGGTTCAGGTGTGACTCTTCTGCAGAAGAACAGAGCTGAGATTGTAGGGGAGAATGCGTTTGCTAAGGGACGAAGAATAGAACACTAATCATAGAGCGTTGGTGCAGGATTTATGCTTAGGGCTCCTGAAGAGAAAAGAAGAGCCACGAACCACAGGAGGCATCCAAAGGTGGAGTGTGGGGCTCCAGTAAGGAGAGAACATCAAGGAGGTGGTTAGCAGAGTTGAATGCTGTTCCGGGGAGTTGGAGGAGAGTCATGACTGATACCACACTTGTCATCACCATCATCACTATCACCATCACAATAACAACTACTACTAAAATCACTACTACTATTGGCAATATTAAAATAAGTAGGATGATGATCATTTCTAAAATGGTGGTTCTATTAGTTGATAGATGTACATCCCAAATTCATTTCTTCATTCAACAAGAACTAACTGAGTGCTTACTATTTGCCAAATACTGAACTGGGCAATGGGTAAGAAGCAAAGCAAAAATGAATGTCTGGTAAGAAAGCAGAGGGAATAGGCCCAACCCTACTTCTGTACGGATCTGGGATTGTAAGAGCTTGAGGGGAAAGTGGCCTAGGTGGGGAAACCAATCTGAGTTACAAGTTTGTTTCTAGGGGAAGAATTGAATCTGAAAAAGATTAACCTTTAAGTATCTGAAATGTTATATTATGCTAATTGTACCATGAGATCCATCTACCACTCATAACAATGTTTCTGTTGGAAAATGTGTTCAGAGTTTCCATTTGGGATGTAAGGAACACATTTTCCCTTACAATAGTCTTGTAGTGAAATTGGTTTAAAGTGTGGGGGTAATGGTGGAAATGAGAAGAGGGGATTAGGAGACTCGTAGGAGAAAACCAATGAGAGGGCGTGATGCCATAGGGGCATTTCAGGAATGATACGATTCCGGGCTGGACACCCGACAGGGCAGGAGTGTTCCAGGAAATGGAAGACCGGGAGTCATGCTAGGATCACAGGACTGGATTCTAGTAATTATTTATTATCGCTATGACCCTTTAAAAAACTGCACTTCATACCTAGAGAAGCCAGGATCTCTAAACAATAGTGCAAATGATTCAAGCTGGAAGACATTCTTAGCTGCAATGAAATTCATATTTACAAGTTCCATTCTATTTAATTCCCAGGAAAGTGCTACTAACCTTTATGACTCATCTCTCACTGGGAAATACAATTTCCTCAGCAAAATAAATATGTATATTTTAGGACTTCTTACTGCAACCCACTTAAAAGTCTTTCCTATGAAGTTTGAAGCTTGCCTGGTCCCTGGACCAGCCTTTGAAGGGTGCCAGGAGCCTCAGGCAAGTGGCCGGATGGGCAGGTGTGGCTCATGCTCACTCTCTTGGAACTGTAATGATCTCAGAGATAGAAGGAAAGGTTAGTCCCAGAAGAGAGAGGAGAACTCCAAAAAGACACTAGAAATGGAACAAAAATAAGGTTTTGAAACTCATTTGATGATTTTCAGAAATGCTGTATTTTGAGCCCTGCACTTAATTTTCATCTTTCCTTTTGATTAGCAGTTTTTCTTCTCTGGCTTTTGAATCCTGGCTCTTCCTCCCAGCTGCGGGGTTTAACCTCAAGGCAGACATTTGAAAGGACACAGTCTCATTCAGGGTCCCCATACAGCAGGCACACACTATAGATACCCTCCAACCAACAGAAAGCACCGCTTTGAATGTTTTCCCCCAAAATCATTTACTACAGACTCTGTGGCTTTTGAGTGTTAATATTTCCTGTACATCATTTCTTGGAAACTAACAGCTAGAGAATTTTGTCCCAGTGAAGGCATGATGGCTGAAGGTGAAATGTTTCAAAGGGCCCATCGCTTCTTGGCCAGGAGAAATAAGAGCATAGCAACCACTTGCTCTCTCTTACCCACTGACATTAAAGTTGACAGGCTTTTCTAGCAACCTCAGTCTAAAACCATATGGTGCCAACATTTTTTTCTTTTACCTGTAAATATTTTTCTTCCTGATAACTTTCCTCTATTCATATAAAATTCAACTCATCTCTTACACTCTCTATACAAACGTGCTGGGTATAAAAGTGTTTTTTGTTATATCTTAACTGGAGGTTGGATTTACTATTTTAATTTCAATCAAACCTTAACTTTTGCTCCATAGCATATAATCAATGATTAACTTTTTGCAAAGCGCCTTCTCCTTCAACTGGTCTCACTAGGAAGACAGCCTCTTCACGGCCCCTTATTCTAATTGTCTCTCACTAGTTAAACACAGACTCGTATTAAATTCTAGTGATTTTGCGTGGGGCAGGGAAGATTTAACTTTTTTTTGGACATATTTATGTTTATTGATAAAATGAAAGGCATTTTTGTGTCATGAATAATCAAGCCTCATAAGGAGAAAGGAAAGGGAAGTCCAACTTCTCAGAACTTCTGGACAGTTAGGGGCTGACAACTAAAGAGGCCGGATCAGAAAATGTTCTTATCTCGGGGTGAAGCCTGTAAGATGATTGTTCTCTTGGCCCTAAAATTCTGTCAAGTGTTTGCAGGCGAAACATTCAGAGAAATGCTTTTAGTGATTTGCCTCAGAGAGATGTGGGGAGAAGAGGGGAGGAAGGGGGGCAGGGAGGAAGCCTGGAGAGGAGAGGGAGTTTTGGATGCTTAAGAAGTTAAATTGCTTGCTTTCTCTGCACGTGTGTTGCCATATCATTTCAAAAAGGAAGTGCTTTCCAAAGGGAACTATACTTTTATTCCTTTATAGAGTCCACACACAATCAGTCACTAGACCCCCGTTTAATTGGCGCGAACATCTGGTGAGCCCATGAATTAAAGGAGAGATGCTGTCTCAGGTGGGGGCATGGCTCTGGGGCTAGAGGTGAGTGGCCCTGCTCTCATAGAGCTCAGGGACCTGAAGGCAGTGCAGAGAACAGCCATCACCACGTCACGTGTGTCCACGCCACAGTGGAAGAATCAGAGGACACGGGGAGCAGAAAGGATGGGACGTGAGCCAGCCTTGGAGGCTGAAATGGTCAACGAGGTCTTCCTAGGGCCCGAGACCTCTAAGGTGAGACCTGGAGGATCAGGAGGCGGACAGGGGAAGGGGCAGGAGCTGGAGAAGGCAGTAAGGGTGTCTTAGGTGAAGAGTAAAGATGAGGACTAGGGAGAGGGTGGACTGTAAGGAGCGCAGAGATGAGAGGTGGCTGAGAGCGGTGGGCGGCTCTGGGGCCTCGAAGCCTTATGAGAGCATCTGGGCTGCAGCCTCTGCCCGTGCGGACCCAGGGAGGGAAAGGTCACTCTGATGTGTTGCAGAGATGGGCTGAGAGAGGCAACGCTGGGGCGGGAGCCTGTTCAGATCGCGCACTAGGGAAAGGGCCTTGGGGATGCAGAGAAGAGGGTGAGGCAAAGTGAGGACCAGAACCAGGTGACTGGCTGGCTGAGGGAAATGACAGAGTCGGAAAGCAGCATGAGCCCTGGCTGGGTCAAACAGGTAAGCAGTACCACTGACTGCAGCAGGGAGCACAGACCAGATGCAGGTGTGGGTGGTTCAGACAGTTTCAGTTTTGGACGTGGTGAGTTTCAGGTTTCTGGAGGGCATGCCGAGATCTGTATAGATATTCAGGAAGCTTCCAGAAAGATCTGGGATGCAGTTGAGCTGGGAGATCTGGGCTAGAGATAGAAAGTTGCCAGTTGTCAAAATATGGGTGGATGACACAGCCTACATGAGATCAAGGAACCTAAAGAGAAAAGAAAGCCCATAGTCTCCCTCCCCCCCCCCCCCCACCACCGGAGAACAATACGGCTTGAGGGCAAGACAGACAACAAGGGGCCGTCTCCGTGACTAGGAGGGACCTGCCTTCCACTGAGTCAGATGCTGCAGGGAAGTCAAGCAAAGATGGAGTTTCCAGGGGATTTAGCAACAAGGATGCCACTGTCGACCCAAAGAGCAGTTTCTGTGGAGTTTCTGGCAGCGCCAGGAGATATAAGAGACGAGTAGGAATGGAGTGTAGACAGCAACTAGAAGAGACCAAGAGAGGTTCATCTAAAGTGGTTATGTTTGAACATACCTCAAACTCTTATTGGATAGGGTCTTTTGACAATCATGAAGGCCTTAAGTAGAAGATACTCTTCTAAATGCTTTTCAAGCATGAATTCATTACATCCCACAGCAATTCCTCTAAGTTCTGTTCTTAGTTCCATCTTTTGAAATGAGGAAACTGAGGCACAGAGAGGTTAAGTAACTTGTTTGAGGTCTCATGGTTTCTAAGTGGTGGAGCTGGACTTGAACCCAGGCAGTCTGGCTCCAGAACCCATCTTAGGAGGCTTTCTCTCTCTCTCTCTCTCTCTCTCTCTCTCTCTCTCTCTCTCTCTCTCTCTCTCACACACACACACACACACACACACACACACACACAGCAACTGGAAGGTAGTGGAAAGGAATGTTTGAGCCTTAGCAAAATGAAACAGTGGCAACATTAGAAACACCCTTCACAGTTTGACAACAGCTGGAAATTACTGAAAGGACGCAGAGCCTGCCACCTTCATCCCACTGTGCTGGGTCCTTCCAAAAACTATCGAGCACCGCTGTGCTGGCCCTGGAATTTGTTCACAGAAAGAAAGTCACCTGAACTAATGCATTTTCCAAATGATCGGTTTCCTCTTGGAAAACAAGCTCCTCAGTCCTCTCACAAATCAATCTTGGCACGAGCGTGTCTCTGGACCTGCACGTCTAGGCGGCTGCGCAAGGCCGTATTTATCAATAACATTTCTTCCTTTGGAATGCTCTGGAGTCAGGTGAAATGTTCAGAAAGCGGCTTTTCAAATCATGACTCTTCTCTATATTGGCTTTGAACATTTTGTTTCTAAGGAAATTAGTGACAATAAATAATAATAATAATAATAATAATAATAGGAATAATAAAATCAAAGTAAGCAACAAAGCCAACTACTGAAGGAAACACTTTTTAAAAGCCCAAATGAGAAATGGCTTTGCTGAGCCCCCCTCCAAAAACCACGGGAAGTTGTGCTTGAGTCACAAGGAACCATAAAAGACTGTGGTGGCTCACATGTAGTTTAAAGTAAAAACAGCATTTCCGTTTTCATGTGTTTTAATACATGGAATGAGAGGGAAAAACGTGACTTGGGTTCTAGGCTCGGTGCTGCCAATAGCTACGTGGGAAGGACCAGGCACTTGGCCTCCGGGGGCTCAAGTGAAATGGGGGACAAGGATAGGAGAATGAGAGGCCACCTAATCCTCTGAGATTCTTTTCAGCTTTAAGATCCTGCTAATCAGTGAAATAACACAGGACTGAGATTTCAGCTGGTATAAAATGAAACAGGTTCCCTGAATCCACTCTACTTAATACTGTGCTCCTGAAACTTTAAGAGGAAAGGAAGAATGGATGACAGCATGATGTTTGAGGACATGGAGGTGGTGAGCTCGAGCACAGAGCTGCCATGAAGAAGAGAAGCCAGAATGGAAACCCAGCCGGAGGACATGTGACCAGGAGCTCACAGAGAAGACAGGTGCTCGATGGGATCAGAGCTCAGGACCAGTTTCAATGAGACAGCATCTGGCCACGGAAACGGCAGACTTGTTAGCAGGGCTGAAATGGCCACAGCAGCGTTGATCCCATGGAAGCATAATCGTGGTCCGGGCTGGGAGGGGTTTTAGATCAAGCACCCATCGTTGTCCTCTTCAGTCCAGCATATCTACGTAGTATTTAATCTAATACGCTACGGCGTGTTCAAAGATCACACGTGCAGCCAGATGGAGAACACAAATACCTTGTGATGTGGATAATGAACTTGCTGAACATTCTAACTGGAGCCCTAACTGTTTCTGTATCCTCTCCATGGAAGATAGGAACTTACAAAGGAGGTGCTGTTTATTACCAATTCCAAAGGAAAAATTAGGTCAAACTCGGACACTTTGTAAATGAGGATTTGCAGAATAAAATGAAATGAGATAAGCCAGCTTGGAAAACAGTGAAGAAGTAAATATATCTCTCCGAGACACACTAGTATTTGCTAAACTATGGAATAATGAGGTTTTAAGCAACAATGAAATACTGACAAAAATGATTCACTGCACAAAGACTGGCAGCCCAGCGAGGTCTGGTCTGCACAAGAGGAACCGGAGAAGAACCCAGTTCTCTGGATGAGGAAATGCAGGCTAGCACCACTTGTGAATTTGGAATGAATCTGCCAGTAGGAATAGCAAGAATAGAAGATGAAAAAGAGCAATCGGGAAGAAGAGAAAAAAATAATGCTTGTTTCTGAGAATGCTGCTGCTTTGTTTTATGAACTAGTCTATTTGTTTTGGCTCCAACTGAACTCAAGAATGTTTTCTGCATATTTTACAGAGTAGTTTATAGACATCAAAGGAACAATCTCTCCTTTCATCATTATTTACACATAAAAATAATGCAATTTGTGGTACATGTAAGATGTTACCTCTTAAAAAGCTCTCAAGTCTAATTTATTAATTGCTTGAGATTTAAAGTTAAACAAGGGTGAGATGCAAATCATATGTTACTCTGAAATATTTTACCACCAAATCTTGTTTTATTAATGAGATGTTGAGCAGCCATATGAATATTTATTTAGGTGGTTAGAGGGCTTTATGAAGAATCCTGGAGCAAGTGACAGAGACATAAAAGTAAATGGTTCTCTCTCTCCTGAAAGAAATGGGGCTGCTTCTTTGTTTTGAATTCCACATTTTCCGCTGTGCTCGCAACATTAAAGCATTCCTGTAACCCACCAGCCACCAGATCTCTCTCGCTCCAGATCTGCCGTTTCAGCTTCAGCGGCTAGTGCCGCTGCTATGATAGCAACGGCCTCCTGCTGACAACCCTGCAAATAACATTTTCGCCTTTTCTCATGGCTTGACAGACAGCACCACATTATTTTGGTCCAATTATACACATTTGGAAAACACGATACATGTATAAAACCAGGACTCTTTTTACTAATTTATTGATTTTTATGTAGTGCCTTGGAAATTGTGTAAGGCTGTATAGATTAACTCTCTCATTAGATGTTTCTTGTGCAACAAATCCCCTAAAAATAGCGCGATCTAAATGTGAAGCACCATGAGCTAGGCCCATCTGAAACGTTTCCAGGCTGTATAAGGCACATTTATGCAGAACCAGTTATGATAATACAACTGCTTATTCACAGCTTCACTTTTTCTCTCACTGACACTGTATAATAACTGTTGGAAAATATGCATGTATGTACATATATATATATGTATTCTATCTTTATGGGGAAAGTATACACACACACACATACGTACATGCCATTTCCTTTTTAAAAATGCATAGATAATGTCAACCTACACAAGTAAACATAGGGTCATATGAGAGATAGTCAGATATACGTAGGAAGTCAGGTGCTAAACTTCTGTAGCAATGAAGATGATCTGAAACCAAGTCCACCAGCAGGCATCCTGCTCCAGGGCCCCTCTCATCCCAGGCCGCGCCCCCTCTTCACCATGCCTCTCCTGCTGCCCTCCAGGCACCTGCCTTTCCCTGAAGGCCTCTGCACTCCCCTCCTCAGGTTCCTAAACTACCCTGGAGCTCTCCTCTCCTTTCCCCTCCAGATACCACTTTCCAGTCCTTCCAGTGGGATGAGCACAGCTAATTGTTAGGAAAAAGAACTCATCAGAGTGTGAATTACTCCAAGTAGCAAAATATGTTAACACATTGGAAGGATGCCTGCATCTTAAAAGAGGAGTGTGTTAACCCAAAGGCTTGGCTATTTAACTGCTGACTGTGTGTGTGTGTGTGTGTGTGTGTGTGTGAGAGAGAGAGAGAGAGAGAGAGAGAGAATCCCTACTTGCAAGGTTGGTGCTGATGTGCTTAAAGCTGCCTTAACAAAAAACCAGTAATAGACCTAAAATTCAGCATTTAATGACAAGAGATTTTTAACATCAGCTATGTCTTCATGTTTGGGTGCCCAGTACTGTGGACGCTATGCAGAAACCAGAAGCATGAGGAGAAACCAAGATGGCGGCATAGGTAAATACCTGAAATTGCTGCCTCGCACAAACACTTCAAAACTACAACTAAAAGACAAAACGGACATCATCCAGAACCACAGAAAGGCTGGCTGAGTGGAAATTCTACAACTAGAAGGAAAGAGAAAAGCACACTAAGACTCAGAGGAGGTGCAGAAGTAAAGTGCAGAGGTATGGAGGCGCGAGCGAGAAAAGGGCTGGCAGCTGAGTACGCGGTTTTCTTTTTCTATCGGGAGGGAGACACAGCTCCCGACTGCTCTGAACCCCAGCTCCGGGTGAGACTCTGGAGACTCAGACTCATACAGGGAGAAACTGGACTGTCTGGCATCGGGCAGAACTCAAGGGCAGCTTTCTCTCAGAGGTACTTGCAGCGATTACTGCAGGACACCGAGACCTGGGGTCCTCTTAGGGCAGGGCTGAGGATCAGCCATGAGGATTTTCTCTGCCCTGTGGATTCCCTGAGACCCCACCCCACCCAAGCTGTGTGCAGAGGCTTTTGCATATCAATGGCTTAGTCCTTTGCAATCTAAAATTACCTAACAAACTGCAGCTGGGTCAGAGAGACCCAGAACATCCAAAAGAAGGCCCAAGGCCCCACAGCAGCTTGCACTGCTTCACAGCCGGGCCTCATCTGGGCACCTCCAAACCTCAAACAAAGAAGAGGAATCTGCAGATTTCTCTGTAGCTCCTGCTGGGTGGCCTCAGGCAGAAGCTAAATTAGCACCTCCTTGGAGATCCAAGAGCCAGTATACCCAGTGGTCAGAGTGGGACCATCCAGATTACAACTCCTCAAATCCATAAGGGACACACTCAGGGGGCAGACTCAGTGAGCACCAAAGCCCCACTGAAGCAAGTCTTGTCCCATAAGGGTGTCTCCAGCACAGAAGTTCTCCCAATTGGCCTGGAGGTCAATTCCTCCCAGTGATATCAATAACAATCAAGGCTTAACTACAACAAGACTGTGCACACAGCCCACAAAAGGGTGCACCAAGAGTGTCCACCTCAGGGAACTGGGGAGGCTGAGCCACTGGGCCCTATAGGACACCTAGCACACAAAGCCACTCTATCAACACAGGGAAGCAGCCAAAATGCAGAGACAAAGAAACAGGTCACAGATGACAGAAATGGAGGAAAGCAAACTACTGGATATAGAGTTCAAAACCACGGTTATAAGGTTTTTCAAGAATTTTCTAGAAACTGCCGATAAATTTAGTGAGACCCTCGAGGATATGAAAAAGGACCAACTAGAAATTAAGCATACACTGACTGAAATAAAAAATAATATACAGAGATCCAACAGCAGACTAGAGGATCGCAAGAATCAAGTCAAAGATTTGAAATACGAAGAAGCAAAAAAACACACAACCAGACAAGCAAAAAGAATCCAAAAATATGAAGATAGTGTAAGGAGTCTCTGGGACAACTTCAAGCGTACCAACATCCGAATTATTGGGGTGCCAGAAGAAGGGAGAGAGCAAGATATTGAAAACCTATTTGAAGAAATAATGACAGAAAACTTCCCCCACCTGGTGAAAGAAATAGATTTACAAGTCCAGGAAGCACAGAGAACCCCAAACAAAAGGAACCCAAAGAGGACCACACCAAGACACATCATAATTAAAATGCCAAGAGCAAAAGACAAAGAGAGAATATTAAAAGCAGCAAGAGAAAAACAGTTAATTACCTACAAGGGAGTACCCATACGATTGTCAGCTGATTTCTCAACAGAAACCATGCAGGCCAGACGGGAGTGGCAAGAAATATTCAAAGTGATGAATACCAAGAATCTACAACCAAGATTACTTTACCCAGCAAAGCTATCATTCAGAATTAAAGGTCAGATAAAGAGCTTCACAGATAAGAAAAAGCTAAAGGAGTTCACCACCACCAAACCAGTATTATATGAAATGCTGAAAGGTATTCTTTAAGAAGAGGAAGAAGAAGAAAAAGGTAAAGATAAAAATTATGAAAAACAAATATATATCAACAAGTGAATCTAAAAATCAAGTGAATAAAAAAATCTGATGAACAGAATAAACTGGTGAATATAATAGAATCAGGGGCATAGAAAGGGAGTGGACTGACAATTCTCTAGGGAAAAGGTGTGTGGGGGGTGTGGGAAGAGACTGGACAAAAATCTTACACCTACTGATGAGGACAGTAGGGGGAGGGGGGATAAGGGCAGAGGGTGGGGTGGGAACCGGGTGGAGGGGAGCTATGGGGAGAAAAAAGAGGAACAACTGTAATATTCTGAACAATAAAGATTTATTAAAAAAAAAAAAAAGAAACCAGAAGCATGAGACATAAGCCATTAAGAGAACCACCAAGCATTAATGATAGAACTTCATAAAAGAATGAGGTCCCAGGGACTGGGGCAGCTAGAAACCTTCATGGAGGATGTAGGTAGGACCTTGAGATGGCCTTGCTAACTCCTGACAATCTGAGGATGAATAAGAGGCTGCAGAGAAGAGAGAGGTACACAGCACCGTGAAGGCAGGACCTGGGCACCGACGGGCACTTGGGGACAGTGACCACACTTGCTTGGCTAGAACTGAATGTGCCCATGGGGGCGTGCTGAGAAGTCTGCATGGGCTCTGCAATGGCAGACAGAGGAGTTGGATCTTGACGTTATAAGCAATCTTCTCAATTCAATTCAATAATATGACATTGTGAGGATGAAAATATCATCAAGAGTATCAAAAGTCCTATTCCCCTCAAATAACCAGTTACCCATTTTTGAGACACATTCAGGCAATTTTAAGTGTATGACATTCTTCCTTCTTTCACTTACTGTGGATTGACAATCTTGTCTCATTTTCACACAGAGATCTACTTCATTTTTTAAAAATGCTCCCATATTACATTGTATGAATGTACCATAACTTATTTTCTTCCCCAGCTTTTTGCTCACAGAGATATTGTATATCAATTCCTATTAATGGAACTGCTGGGCCAAAGGTTATATGCATTTAATGTGGTCGTAGATACCCCACACTGCCCTCCAAAGAGGCTTCACCGATTTATAGTCCCGGCAATGGTGCATCAGTGGGTAGTTGCTCAAATTCACAATTTATGCCCATCACATGGCAGCCAGGCCCTTCAAAGCTTTGGAGTTTTGATCTACATTTCTTTAACTATGGCTGAGAATGAGCAAACTTGAACACGTTTGCTGCGTATCACTTTTCGTCTGTGAACTGTGTTACTATCCTTTGCTCCTTTTGTCCACTGGCTTGTTCTTTTCCGATTGGTGTCCAAACACGCGCCTTAGGGCAGGCCCATCAGTGATTTGAGGTTTCTCTGGCAGAGTTCTTCATCCTGGCTGGAGCTGAGGACCTTTGGCAGGGCCATCAGCCCAGAGCAGGCTGTTTTCAATCAATCGCAAGTTGAGAAGGGCTCTGAATAGGGTCATATCAGAGGAATAAGAAATACATTCTAGGACCCTGGTGGACTTGAGATAAACTGGGATGAAGGAAAGAAAGGACAAAGATGAGCCCAGAGTTTCTAACAGGAAACAGAAAAATTGGGGGTAACCCTGATAGACTGCAAAGAAGAGCCAACTTGGAAGGGAAGATGATAATTCAATGGTGTAGTTACCGAATTTAAAATAGCGGTGAATCCTCACAAAGAACATGATTTACAGGCAGTACGATATCGGACCCAGCCAGGAATCAGGCTGAGGTTCTGGGGGTCATCTTTATAGGAGTGACAGCTGAATCACAGAGGAGATGAGCTCACTGGGGAGGGAGAAGGAGAAGCAAAACCTGGGATGCAGGCTTGAGGAACTCCCATGAGAAGGAAGAGGGGCCAGCAGGAGACCAGTAGAAGTAACATGTAAACCAAGAGAAGCGTGAGTGTCTAGAGCAGGAATTCACAAACTATGGCCCACAGATCTAGCAGGAACCCAGTCTATTTTTCAATAAAGTTTTATTGCAACACAGCCACACCCACTTGTTGACATATAGTCTAAAGCTGTTTTCAAGAGCTGAGTAATTGCTACAGAGACCGTATGGCCCACGAAACCTAAAATATTAACTATCTGGCCCTTTATCAGAAAAAGTGTACTAAATCCAGAAGTAAAATTGTTGGTCACTGTAGCAAATGCTGTATGGAGTTAGAGAAAGATTAGAAGTGGGGAAACACCACTGAATTTAAAGAAAAGGTGGTAGGTTACTTTGCAAACTTTCTCTATTATACTGGGATTAGAACTTTAAGTGAATATTTGGAAGAGCTGAATCACAGACACATCAGAAAAAGCAGTGCAAGCGACTGGTTGGTAGTAAGGAAGAGTAGAGGAGGAATAATGGAATATCATCTGTCCACCTGTCCATCCACACACACCCTGTGTTGAGAGGGTTACCATGACCATGGGCACGAGAGCTAAAGGTCAATTTCATCAAGAGAGTGGAGTCGGGGAAAGGGAGCGGTTGCAGCAGTGGTATGCGGATAAATGTTTAATAATTGGCTCTCCACAGAGACCTGAGGCAGCATGCCCCGTCTCCACAGTGAGCACCCCAGCTGGCTGAGCTCTGACAACGGGCCAGGCGCTCCCTCAGGCCTCCACGGGGGGCCAGTGCTGCTAGTGGGTGTTGCAGTCACCAAGGCTGAAGTTGGGGGGGGGGGTGGTTTCTTATATAGTTCATAATTATTAAACATTAAAATATTTCCAAATTTGTATTTGTTAGTTTTTTAAGTACTAAAAAACTAAATGATGCCTATGACTTCCAATATTTGATTAAGCAAAGCAATGCATGTTTTGAGACATGTGATAGTAACATTAACCACAAACAGTCCCAGAGTAACTTCTGAGAAATGAAATTCACCTTGCCATGGGGAGGGAGAAGGTTTTCACGTGACTCTCACAATCTCGCACACATTCACTCATCAAACCCGAGTGGCTCCTTGGTATATACGAGGCAGTGTTCCAGAGGCTGAGAATATTTTTCATAGGGTTTGAAAGATTTTGTCCACTGAACAAATAATCTTCAACTAGTCTTTAAATTAAATAAAAATTTGTCAGAGAGCAGAATTCGAGGAAAGGTAAAATAATTTGGTCATTTCTTCTCTGATCACTTGTTCTTATTGTTTTAATACATATTTTTATTGATTTCAGAGAGGGAGAGGGGGAAAGAAATAGAAACATCAGTGACGAGAGAGAATCAATGATTGGCTGCCTCCTGCAAGCCCCACACTGGGGATCAAGCCTGCAACCCCGGACCAGGAATCGAACTGTGACCTCCTGGTTCATAGGTTGATGCTCAACCACTGAGCCACGCAGGACGGGCTCTGCTTACTTGTTTTTGCTTCTCCTTGCTTTAAGAAGCAAGGTCATAATTCCCTGCCACCTGGTACCCAAACTTATCTCCCAGGGCATTCTTCCTGGAAAATGGCAAGTATCCCTCATGCCACTTCGGCTGAATGGCTCTGCTTCCCTCTCTGAGTGAGCAGGCGAGCCTTCCTGGGTGGGACATAGAATACACTTCTATTCTTAACATTATTAATTCTAATTCAGGCGGACACAAAGAAAACTCCACTTCCCTCACGCCCTTAGGATGTGCAGGCGGGGGAGACAAGAACTAAATAACGAACAGGCCCCAGACAAAGCCGTGGATGTGGGGCACTGCGGTTTCTTTCTGCTTCTCAGTGCTGCCGAGCCCCCACAATGAGCTCCGTCCTTTCATTCTTTGGGAAATGGATTCCTGTAGGCTTTGAGCACAGTAAGAATTGCCCAATCTTATGAAATATTCCTCTTCCCCCTCCAGCCCTTCTGGTAACGCAGACCAGATTTCTCGACATCCTACTGGCAGCCGACCTTTCCTTGTGAACTCCGGTCAGTGGCCAAGGGAGAGCAGCATCAATGCTCTCAAACCTTTCTATGCCTGCAAGCAAGAATCTGACAACATTTCTCCTTGATATGAAATCTCTGCTTGGACATCTGGCTTCACAGTGAGGAACTTTCAATACACCAGCTTCAAAGAAAGGGCTCGGCCTGGCGGGGCGGCGGGGCAGGAGGACAGTCCGCAGTCTGTCTAGAGCTGCTTCTAACAGCTTCCCCAGCGAACTCTGGGAGCAGAGAGGACGGTGCTAACTAACATTTAGATGACTTGGCTTCAGTGGACAGCCTTTTGGACGCCTTCCTCGGAGCATACAAGCCATGCTCTCAGATAACACATATAAGCTGTAGGGTGTTCTATTAGATGCTGCCTGATCAGGCAAAACATACGGCTGTGGCCACAAGATCTGAGTGGTTTTCGCCTAGCTGTGACAGCATCACAAAATGTTTACAAGCTGGTTGCCATTGATGAAACAACATGAGAGCCAAGTGGCATTGTTAGTTTTCAGAGGCCTGGTTTATCAGGGGACATCATGCATTAATTCAGCCTATTTCCAGCACTTCCACTGAGCCAAATATTGTGTGAAGGGCTTGCTCTCAAGAAGCAACGCGTCTGGTTGGTGAGAAAGAGAATTCATCAAAACACAGTTCACAACCTCCCATCTGCAGTCCTCGATCCAAAATCCTCTAAAAACTACAAATAAGTTTTGAAAGGTTGCAGTTAACTTGTGAGAACACAAAACTTGACTGATGTTGCCAGGGTGTCCGTGGGCTCTGTGTGTCCCATTTATTGAGGATAACCTGTTTCCCAGTGCGTGTGTGTTTGATACTGTGTGTTGTCCCAGACCCCACTGGGGACAAAGTACAAGCACCGTGTCACCTTCCTATATTCTGACTTCACAGAACACACGCAGCCTCAGGGTTGGGATAAGGGACTGTGGATGTGTGTGGTGGACACTTTACTGCAGGAATTGACAAAGCTGTGTGAGCCTCTCCCCCTGACACGTCACAGAGAAGACAACATTTAATCTTTAAGGGAAAGGACATCCTCAGAGTTCCTGGGACCAGAGAGCACGTGAGGACGAGGACTGGCAGCGATGAGGTTAGGGAGGGGAGAATTCGCTCAAGGGGATTTGTAGAATCTAACAGGAGTAGCCAGGTGGATGCTGGTGGTACTCTAGTTCAGATAATCAATACAAGAGGAAGAACAGGCTGGCTGGGGGGGGGGGGGGGGGGGAGGGAAGGGAAGAGCGGGAGGAAGGTAACTCTGTTTGTGAAATGCCTCGTTTGCGCAGCCTCTGGACTATCCAAGTGAAAATGTGCGACAGTGGTTAGAACTGGATTGAGAGCTCAGAAAGGCGTCTGGGTGGAGGTGACAATTCAAAAGTCATTTGCATGAATGCTTACTTGAGGGGATGGGACTATGTAGGGATAGTGCATACACAGCACAGTGAAGAGGCCTTGAGCAATACCACTGTTTAAGTGCTAAGAGGAGGACAAGCAGACGGGGCCTGGGAATGGGAGGAGGCCTCGGAATGGCAGCTGAGCTGGGAGGCGTTGTGTGGAATGGAGGCTGTTTACAGGGCGGATGGGATCACTGCTCCTAGGCACTCCTGGTCTTCACTGGCATGAGCCCAATCTGAAGGTGGGGTCAAACCCAGCCAGCCACAGCCTGAAGCCAGCCACACTTTTTCTTGCAGACACCTTGCAAGAAAAAGTAATGTCCTTTCTTATAAGTCACTGAGTTTGGAGAATTGTTTCTTATGGAGCAATACTGTGGCGATAGCTGACTAACACAGGTTCCTTGTTAAATGTTATAAGGGAGTCAAAGAGGCTTCTGAGAGCAAATAGTAGATTGAACTTCCCTCTCCCAACACCAAATGGCATGAATAAGTAACAATAAAAACTAGCAGAAATGCACTAACAGCACAGGAATAGGGTAGATAGAGAAAGGTAGACATCATACAAAACCTCTCAACCACCTGCGGTCAAGGAAAGGAACAGGATTCTGGAGCACCAGAGAGAGGCACAGTGACAGCCTCAAACTCTGCCAATGTCCCCGAATCCTTATTTTGTAACGACTTCACAAAATTCCACAATTGGTGCTTGGGACAATGCTTCAACCAACTGAGCCACCTGGCCAGGGCGTTTTCCCTTTTTGCTTATATTGGGATTCAATTATTTATTGAAATTTGGAAATTAGCTACCAGTTGGTATTTGGACATCACTGGAAAAGAAATTCCCATAAAATGAAAGTTTTATATAACTAAGAGAAATTTAAATGAAGTGTTCAACTCAGTTATACAGGTCAATGAGGAATTGCTGTGCATTTATAAATGAGAAGAGTGCCAAAGATTTCTTCCAATTAATGGAATATGAAAAGGAAACATCTCTTCTGTCTTATATCACACATAGGGGAAAAGAAAAAGTTCACAGATGGAACTGTATAGGGAAAAATATCATCATTAGTAATAAAATAAAATAAGTCCTTTCTTCTAAAGTGAGGAGGCTGGATGTAATGGCCTCCAAGGTTTTGTCCATACCTTAAATGTTTTTTACTCTATTCAGGGTTGCCCAGGCTTAAAGAGTATCCTATATAATAAAAGCCTAAATTGACCGAATGGTGGAATGACCGGTCGCTATGACGTGCACTGACCACCAGGGGGCAGATGCTCATTGCAGGAGCTGCCCCCTGGTGATCAGTGCTCTCCCACAGCGGGAGCACTGCTCAGCCAGAATCTGGGCTGACAAGCGCAGCGTGGTGGTGGGAGCTTCTCCCACCTCTGCTGCAGGTGGGCGGAAAGGAGTGAGGGGTCCTGGAATGCGAAAGCCCGTACCGCGAGAGGGATGTCTGTCTGCCACCGGCAGGCGGACATCCCCCAAGTAGTCCCAGATTGCTAGAGGGCGCAGGCCAGGCTGAGGGACCCCTCCCACCCTCCAGTGCACAGATCTCATGCACTGGGCCTCTAGTCTATATATAAGAAAGCAACTTACATTAACACTAACGTTTCCCTAAATTACTCAGATAGTCTACAATGGGCTACAGAAAGCAAGATGGGTGTTAGGCAGAAAAGGGCAGTGATAAAACCCAAATGTTTCTTTGCTTTGTATGATTACTCTACATGCTTTAAGTATTGCTCTAACAAAGTAAAGTCACCAAAAAACAATCCTTTGCTGAGAATTCTTAAAAAAAAATTTTCTCTTTCAAATCTTATTTATAAAAGTTTCCAGATGCTTATCCTCACAGATTAAACACTGCATGAGGCGGATCCACACAGGAATACTCATTGCTACGGAGCCAAGGAAATGCCACTTGGAGATGGGACGCCTATCACCCCAGGAACCAGAGTGCAGGGGGTGTCTGTTGCTACAAAAGGTGTGTCTTTCTGAAGCCATTTGGAAACCACCTAGATACTCAGCATACACATCCGAGCACATCAAATAGTTGGCATTCCAAACCTCAAACAGGTTGTTTCTCATCACACAAATGCATAATAAGAGGATGTGGGCAGAGAATAGGATGTCAATTGGAAGCTGACTTCTGAATTTATTAGCCAGCAGTCCTGGGCTGAAAGAGTCATCCTAATCTCAAGAGACAGTTCCAAAATGGTTCTCAAGAAAGAGCACCGGGTGGTTTTCCAGTATGTGTTCAATGTGAATGGAGCAGGTTTGCCAAAAATGACTTTTTATGCTGGCATGTGACCTCTCAGAGGGAAGCGGCCTGAGTCACCGGACACATCAAAGGTGGCCAGTGAGTGGGATGACTGCAGGCTGTGTGGACAAGCCAGATACCTGCACGCATCTGCCCCCTTTTAATTACACTGCAGCAGCTGGGACCACTGGTTACTGAAGTCTTTCGATTACCTTGATTGCTCGGTCATTATCTCTAATCAGCTTCTTCTTCTCATCTTCAAACTTCTGGGTAACATCCTGCAGCCGCCTTTCCGCAGCGAGTTGCTGCCGGCTGCTCTCTTCTTTCAGGGAGGAAATGGCTGTCTGGAGCTCGGAGATGGTCTAAAATGAGAACAGCATGCTATCACTTGCATTCTTCAGCGAGAGGCGTCTACTTCATATGCATTTAGCTTAACAAAGGAATGGGATTGGCAAGACTCTGCTTCACAAACTCAGTATTTCCAATTAACATATCACACACTATAATGCATGAAATTCCACCCAATAAAAGACTGTAATAAAACGGTGAATGGTGAATAACAGCTGAACCAAATATATTTGGAAGACATTTCCACGATAACATTCCACAATATTTACTCATCAACAGAAAGAACATCTGTGATCTCAAATATATGAAATGCGTCAGATCTTATTTTACTGAGAAATATACTTATTGGAAAGAAAAAAGCTATTTGCCTTGCCTAATACTTTGAACTGTAATAACCAAAGAAAATAAGTAAGAGTTCATTCTCCATAGTTACCTAATTCTACACAGTAGTTTTTGAGTATTCACCAACGTCTGAGCACTGTGCTAGGCACTGTAAGTTCCTATGGAGGCATTATTATTGCCCATCAGCTATTAATGGAGAAACAGAGGCACAGAAAGAGGTAAATATTTTACGTTGTTGAAGATGACATCCAACCAAGGAGAAGGCGGGACCTGAACCATGCACAGTCAGAGCAATTGCTGCTCTTAATTGGTTCCTCAAACCAGGCTACTTTGAACAAGGTTTTGGGATTGAAGAGAAGTTTATGATGACACAGTTCCAAAAAGGTTGCTTTCTTCCTAAGTGCTAATATATCCATGAAAGTTGATTTTGGTCCAAGTAGTGTCATTTCAGAGACTCCTGGAGTATTCTCTACACTTGAGAACTGGTTCTCTCTATGACTGGGTTCCCTCCCAGTTCTCAAAGCAATCATCTGACGAGGGAGCTTTGAATTTAATGGGCCGACTCTTTCTTTGGTTTAGATGTATCCATTTCCTTTCAAATTTAGTAGCGATGACTTTCCAAAGCAGGAAATGGCGGTTCCTTCTAATAAAAGAAAGAACCCTAGTCCCGGGTTAGAACAGAATTCTGTTGGTTCTATGGGAGAAGGGCTGGTTGATGGGAAACACTGGGGAAGTTAGTGATCTTCCTTGGAACTCAGTTTTCCCAGTAATTATTAGATGACAAAACTAGTTCACAGCATTTTAAGGCAATAAATAGAAAGTGTCTGGAGTCTCCCAGAAGCCAAGTCCTATAGCAATAATAGTTGTTACTACTGACAGAAATAATAGCACATTTACAATAATCTGTGGGGTACTTATGCTTTTAGAAGGAGCTAATTCACTGTAACAAAGTTTAACATTTAAAATTTGTAAAGAATCAAATATTAAGACAATTGTGAAAGAAATGACAAAACACATAATAGCAGTACAGTCATATTTTTAAATGCAAACTTGACCCTTCTGCTGTGAGTTGGGGAATTCATTTACTGAGAATGAAGATGTTTTCATCTGTTTCTTGAATTTTGATGAAGTGTTTCCATTCTGGCATCAGTTCCATTAATTCTCATAGCACTTCTATGAAACAGGGAAGGTTAAATTTTTACAGTAAATGTCAAAAACTGAGGCACAGAGTAATGAACTCACTCACAGTCACAGAGCCAGAGGAGCCGGAGATAAGAAAGAGCCAGATTTCCTTGGCCCAACATGAAACTTGGGATTGGTATTTTATAAGAACATGGGGCCAAATAGCAAAAATAACTTACTCTTTCAATGACTATTGCAGTGTTTCAAGCTGAGTAAACTACAACTTTGCAGAAGTGGTGAGTTTAATTCATTGTGTGTTGGATGTGTGTGCGTGTGTGTATTTGTTCTATGCAATTTTATCGCGGGTATAGATTCATACATCTATCATCACAATCATGCAATGCATTTTTAAAGTACAGGGTAATTTCATTTCTTTTTTAAAAAGTAAGATTCAGATTAGCTTTATAATGGAAGATAAAAATATTTTGGGGTTCTTCAAATGACAAGGGTGTGAAAGAGGGATCTCTCATATTCAGAAGATTTACGACAACAGCACATCAGAAAGATAGAAATGCAGGGTTTGGAAGGAACCACTAGTAAAGCATGCTTGCTTTTGTGTGGGAAATGAAACCTTACATTTTTGGGGGGAATAATGAGATTATTTTGGGGAAAATCATGAGATTACCTTTGGAAAGTTAATTTGAAAACTTATGAAGATGATATAGGGAGAGTGTCAAAACATTTCAGGTGAAACACCTTGGACAGATAAACAGATAAATTGGTTGATAGACTGATAGATAAGATAGCTACAGAGACGTGACTAAAATATAGATAATTTTTAAAAACTGATTTGAGATTTACTTTAAGATAGAAAATAATCACACTAACTAGATTAATAAGCTTTAGGTAAGGAACAAAATTCACCTGGTTGTAGACACAGAGTATAAGAGAATAGGCTATTTTAACCTTAGCTCAGTGCACATAACTGGCACCCAATAAATACTTAAGTAGTAGAATTATAATCAGAGTAAATAAAAAATAATTACTTGAAATAGTATATTGAGATAAGCTAGCCTTTCATAGAAAAATTTCCAAGAAAAATGAAAACTAATCTATACAATCCTAATTAAACCCCACCAGTTTGGGTTGAGTCTAATTAAAAATCATAGAACAAAATGCCACCATTCACCTAAATGTGTACCTGCATTAGCTTCAGAGAAGGAAGTGAATTAGAGTATTAAAAATTAACATTTTGGAAAGCAAAAGGAGAGCTCTCTGGGGCTGATACTGCAAGCATCCTATTCCATGAAAGCTATCATAGTTAATAATGATTATTGAGCAATTAATACTTTGAGTTAATGTTAGTGGTCTTATTAGGTCTTAAAAATAGCAGGATTCTAAATAGAGGTTAAGATTTTATCTTTAACTCACTTCACTGTTTTTCAGGTCATAGTAGAGTTGGAGATTTTTATAAAGCTCTTCTTTAAAATACCATAGACGAGACAAGGCATCCTTGGGGAGGTTCAGTGAACATGGAAGATCCTCATAGACTAAGTGGAAGAGGGGCTCCTTGACACCTTTTGCATTCTGGGTTGTCACCCTGGAGAGTGACAGGAAGGCTGGGGTGTGGGACACGTGGAGCAGGCCCAGGCACTGATCTGCAGAGGTATGTGGGAGCAAGTGTGGGTAGCGGGGAAGCCGGTCCTTGGCAGTGGGTGGGTGCTGGCATCCAGTTTTAGTTTTCTCCACCACCACTTCTACCCCTGCAGATGGCAATATCTTTCTTTGACCAAGTAAGTCAGTTGAGTGGGAACCAGCATTAGTACTGAAAAGGGAGGCTAATATGTAATATTAAGATAAAAAGAATAAATACATGACTCCGATAGAATGATCCTGGAAGTGTGCCCAGCGATGACGGGAACACCATCCGGGTGGGCATTGAGAATCCCAAAAGGGGTACAGTCCTGGATACGCCAAGGGTTTGGTGTACATGGTCTAGTACAGTGATGGGCAACCTTTTGAGCTTGGTGTGTCAAACTTCGCCAAAAAACTGAGCATAACTCGGGTAGTGTGTCACTTTGAGGAAAAAACTAACTCCAAGACTCTAGTCACAAATGTTTCATCCTCAGGAGCAGCAAATGTTTCATCCTCGGCATGCGGCCGCGTGTCATCAGAAATGGCTAAGTGTGTCAGTGCTGACACGCGTGTCATAGGTTTGCCATCACTGGCTTAGACATTGAATTAGAGAATCCAGTAAACAAACTGGAAAACAGAAAAAGTCAATCCATGGTTCTGTTTTACAATGTTTATTTTTAAATCATCTATTTCTCTGAACTGACTGGATCATCAACCAATGTTTCTCATATTCAGAGGTGGGCAAACAAATACTGCCAATGTGAGGTTGTCATCCTATCTTTTATGAGAAGGATGGACTCTCTCTTATTATGTTACTAGACCCTTTCGACGGTTTTTTCTGACTTGGTGTTGCACTGGCCTTTCATTTATGAAATGATGGTCAGAGGACATGAGAGTTGTTACTAGTTGGTTTTTCCTCCTCTTCTTCCTCCTCCTCCTTCATGTCTTTCATTGGGAAAATATTCAGCAACCCTTTACCTCTCCAAATTTTGGAAGGAGAGTTTAATCAATGAGCAAACACCCCAAAATAAACTAATTAAAATAAATAATGTTTTGCCCTTTCCAAACCCCTTCCCTTCTTTGCTCCCTCTTTTGCTTTCTCATTGCAAGTTTCATACTATCATTGTAAGAGCTAAAAGTGGTTAAATGCTTTACTAGGTATTAGGCTCTGCACTAAGCACTTTTGTGGTATTGTGTTACTTAATCCTCTGAGGTAAGCATTACTCCCTCCTTTTACAAATGAGCAAACTGAATTCCAGAGAGGGCAGGTAACTCGCTCAAGGTCACGGAAGCAGTAGGGCTGGAATTCCAATTCAGGTCCGCTGCCCTGGGGAGCTGAGGTGATCTTCCACACTCACTTCCATTTAATTTGCTTTAATACCAACTAATCGGCCTTCTTCACACATTCCTTCAGATAAACTTAAACACCCCTGGTTACACTCCCATCATGGAAGCATTTTGTCAGCTATCTTCTATCTCACTTTCGGTCTGCCTCCCCCATTTAACATAAAGCAAAATCAGCAGGATGTGAGGCATGCCAGCTGGGCGGTTTCCATTATTTCAGTTTAAACTTTAACTTTCAGAGTAATAAGATTTCTTTTGATTATAAGATTTTTTCTCAATGGATTATAAAGGATATTCCCCATGTTTTTTCCTCAAGGAAGGTCTGGAATAAGGGCAGTCAAGACAATCATCATCTTTTTTTTTTCAATCCTCACCCAAGGATATTTTTTCCATTGATTTTTAGAGAGAGTGAAAGGGAGGGGAGAGACAAGGAGAGAGAAACATTGATGTGAGAGAGACACATCGATTGGTCACTTCCCACACTCGTCCTGATGAGGGCCCAGGGATTGAGACTGCAGCCAAAGGTACAAGCCTTTGATGGGAATCAAACCCGCAACCCTTCAGTCTGCAGACCAACGCTCTAACCACTGAACCAAACTGGCTAGTGCAACCATCATCTTTTTAAATAAACACATATGAGCCTTCACCTGAAGATTTTTGACTTCCTAATGGGATGTAAATTATGACATATGCACATTTTCAAAATAATTGTAGAACTTAAGAAATTTCATGATCATCACCACCAAAATTTTGTGATATAAAAAATGTGAGGGAGTGGGTCAGGCTGGGGCAGTCAGATCCAGGTTGGATCCTGGCTTAGTCATTTACTAATTATGTGACCTTACTTTCCTGAGCCTTAGTTTCCTCAACTGGAAAACTAATAATAATTCCTAGTCTCAGTGTTATTATGAATGAAGACAGAATGAGTCAATATGGTTAGTGCCCCATAAAATTCTTGATATTAGTATCATTTTGTTGTCGTGTTGCTGTTACTACCAATTGTGTGGTAACTCATAAAATGGTACATGCATTTCAGTTTACTACCACGTTTCACTGTATACATTAAGAAAAGTTGAGTTACAAAGTCATTAGTTATGATGCCACAAAACTAAAATGAAAGTATTTATTTAGTTAGAATTATTCATACCACTAAGGAATGCTTGGGATTCCCTGGGTGCTGCTCTAGGACAGCCTTGTAACAACTCGTGCAGAGAGCACTGTAAGCATCATGTCAAGTAGAGACAGGCATCAATTATTGGCCTTTTCAGATCAAAACTACAAAAGTAACAACACACAGCAAGCTGTGAGTGGAGGGACTTATTCTTCTTTTTCCTAAAAGGAGTCAACAGTTGAGCTGCTAATTTAATGCAGACACTTGCCATTTTGAATTCTGTTGTTAAGCTGTCTTTACTGCAGCAAAATGGAATATTGCAAAAAAGCACAGATGGTATCAAACTGCTTACATCACAGATGTAGGCGTGTGCCTCCCGCCCTCGTGAAATATGCTTCGGCCTGGGCTTGCTCAAGTGCACAGGCTGGTTCTACCACATGTGAGTGTGTGTTCACATGGTTCAATTTAAAAAAGTTTTTTAATAAAAAATATTAAAAGCATATATTACTTATCTATGTACCCATCAAAAACATGAAACTAATCTGTGAGGAACTGGAGAGAATGAAGTTTAATTCTAACATACAAATGCTTTTATGCATATGTTCTTCTCGTTTTGTTTTTCTCTTCCAACGTTCTTACCTGTGAAGATTTGGCAAGCTTCTGGGTGTACTCCTTCTCAATCTGCTTCAGCCTGCTGTTGGCCTGAAAGACACACGGACATGAACACACACACAGTGACCTGTGAGCTTGGTATCTTGCACATGCCTATCACCAGCAGCTGGGCTGGCTGCCAGCTGCACCGCCCTCTGGAGCAGCCAGAAAACCACAGGGCTTGTCTTTGATCCAGCGCCAACTATTCATCACTTAAAAAGCAAAGAGCAAAAGAAAAAAAAAAAAGATCTCTCCTGCCAATTATTAGACAAACACAGACTTCTGTGGAGAGACAGAGAAAGGGAGAAGGAGAGACAGAAATAGAAATAGACACAGAGCGAGTGTGAAGGCTCAGAAGGTAGAGTGGGGAAGGGGAGAAGAAACAAAGGAGAAGGAGCAGGAAAAGGAAGGGGAGGGCGTGGAGCAGGAGGAAATGTAACACTCTTGCCCTTAGTTTAAAGAGGAAAGAAATAGATGTTCCCAGACAGGCAGATAGGAGATTTCCAGATTCACTGAGCTGACCTGAGCCCCCACTCTGCCTAACACACAAGAACAATTTTTTGAAGTGACAAATGTATCTCATCAAACAATGTCCATGTCCTGGAAGCAGGGTGGCCTTGCCAGAATAAGCCCACGTACAGTGTGATTGTGTCCTTTGCCACTCGAGGTCTGACTTTTTTGCATGTGACCTGCTTTCCGCTCTCTGGGCACCTTTGGGACCCTCCCTTTATCCTGAGTGTTTGGAAGCCTCACAGTGACATGCCCTTGACTGGGCCTTCCCGTCCATGTGCAGGCCCGGAGTAGGCCCTTCCAACCTGGGCTGGGTTCTTCGTCTCCAAGGAGGTTCTGGCCGCTATTCTCATAACTGGCTATGCTGTATGATAAAAAGAAATAATCAAGGGTGACTTCAAGATAGTTGTCCCAAGAAACTAGAAGAATGGGGTGTCATCATTACCTTACATCAAAATCTTGGTGGAACAGGTTTTGGGAGGAAGATCCAGATGAATTTCGGACACATGAAGTTGGAGATGCCTATTGGACATATAGTGTTGAAGTGAACATGTGGACATTCCAGTCTGGAGTTCAGGGGAGAGGTCTAGGCTAAGTATACACCAGCATATAAATGGTGTATAGGACTATGCTACTGGATGACATCTTAAGGCATCGAGGGTCTATAAAAACGGAAGTACAAGTATACTGAGCCCTGGGCCTGCCAATGTCAAGAAAGCAAATAATGGCCAGAGAGATAAGAGGTCAGGGTAGGATGGAATCCTGAAGCCACATAAAGACAGTGTTTCAAGGAGTATTCCACTGTGTCAGATGCTACAGAGAGCTCGTGCACAGGGAGGACTGGGAAATGACCACATGGCTTGAGCATGTGGGGGACATTGGTGATTTGGATAGAAGCAATTTTGTGTAGTGGCAAGGAGGAAGGCTAGATTAGAGGGAGCCTAAGAGAGAGGGGAGGAATTGGAGCAGATACAGACACTTTGTTCAGGGTTTTGTTACAAAGGGAAGGAGAGAAATGGGTTGGAAGCTGCAGGGGAAGTGGGCAAAGGCAGGGCTGACTTGTTTTGTTGTTGTTGTTTTTGTGAGATGAGAGAACTAACAGCATACAAGCTAACGGGAAAGATCTGCCAGGAGAGAGGGGAAAATAGATGATGCCAGGGACTCATTGGAGACATGTCCTGGAGGAAAGGAAAGGTCATGGGATGGAGAGTACAGGGGAGGAGGAGGCCTTTGCTGGGAAGTACAGGTACCACCCCTGCAGCAGTGGTGGGAACTTCTGATTCATTCCATCTTCTCCATGAAGCAGAAGGAACTGTTCATCAGGTTAGCAGGAGGAGGGCAGAAGAGACTGTTGGGAGACTCGAGGTGTGAGGCAAGAACATGAATAGTCACCTGGGAAAGTGGGGAGGGACTGCAGAATGCAGTAGGAGTCCATGGACCCAGGAAGCATTCTGGACCACTTGAAATGACCAATGCTGAATTTAAAGTGAGACCAGATGGTGGTATAAAAAGCCTAGACCTTGTAACAGCGAAATAGAGCAGAATCAATACTCTAAAGAATAATGAGAAATTAGGTAATTGCTTGAATAATTGAAGAAATAAAATTTATTTATCAACCTTCAAGGCTTTTACTATGTATTTGAACTTAAGTCACAGCTGCCCGAATTTCTGAACTTTTCAATTACATCTAAAAACTCTGGTTGAGCATGGTTGAAAAATTATAGCTAATTTATCATGCAAACTGTCCCCCAGACATTTTTGAATAATTTTACTCTCAGCATGGTATTGACTTACATTTAACGTCATACATAAATTAAGTTAGGGTTAGCTATTTGAATCCAAGTCTTATTTTCATAGCTATCATTACTATAGAAAAATACCCTTTTCCAATAGTCATCTACAATATGGCCTGAATAGGTATAGAATAACAGATGAGAAAAAATAATAATTTAGAAATGAGCAGAATTGTTTTATTGTTGCTGTTGTTTCAACCTCACTGCTCCCGTGTGTGCTTGGCTATCCCTTCAGCCTTCACAAGCACTCAGTTCCCCTCTGCTTCTCTAGGGCCTCTTCCTTGTCGAAGAGCCCATTGTGTTGGTCCACTTTCTCTATATAACTCCCATCAAAATCTCAGGTTTAAAACCCTATTGGAAAAGAACCAATCAACCAACCAATTTTCACAAAGGTGTCAATGGCTGTTAGTCATCTTTTAACATTTTTTTATCTTCATTGTTGAAAGTATTATAGATATCCACTCCCCTCCCCCCCCATCATCTTAATATAGTACCCTTTTCTTGCCGGGCACTTCACATTATGTTATAATTCAAAAGAGTCTTTCATCCCTTTATTTTCCATTTCCCATCACTAATAGTGAAAATTCATACATCCATGATTTCCAGGAAGGTGATTTGGAGGGAATAAAATTAGGAGACTCCTCTTTTCAAGGCAAGTCCAGATCTCATAAAGATACATTTCTTTAAAATATAATAGTATAAGTTTTGGAATAAATAGGATTAAATAAAAGGATGCTTCCCAAATTCTTTAAACAGTACAAAGCTCAGATTATTATGCAGTATTTTCTACTAAAAGTTTTGTAGGCACCCATTTGAAGCTTCTTCAAAGCTGAATACAGTTATGGACTACCCTATGGAGCATAATTCAGAGAATTCATAATAAATACTTAGATTTAATTTATTTTAATTTTTAAAATTTAGACTATTTACAGAACTTTCCAACTTGAAAATCTCTACATATTACATCAAAATAAAGGCATAAATTTGTGAAGCATAAATAAAATTCATGATTTCCACTGGGACCGTGGTGAGGTAGCTGGGACCATACTTCATCTGCTACAGTAAACAGCTAGAAAACTGGACAGAATATGGAGAAAACTGTTAGGATGATGGGAAACAAGCAGCACAGGACTGTGACTGTGAAGGGAAGGAGAACAAAGGGGGTAAACCCGACAACCATCGCTTTCTTCCTGGAGGCACGTTCTGGGCCTGGCCACCGGGAAAGGGAGTGGAGCACAGCACGGCCGTTTGTGAATCGAGGAGACAAAGATTGGAGTCTGGGAAGGCCGAGCAGCCGGAGGTTGCCGGGGCAGACCACTAGATAGGAGGAGGGCGCATGCAGAAGTCCAGATAGCTACATGGGTTCAGCTGAGTCTGCTGCTGATACTTAGCTGTGCAAGTGTAGGGTTAAGTTCTACAAGACCAAGTACAAAGTGATTGGTGAGCTTTAAGATAAACAATTCCCAAAGCTCACACAGAGCTCAGAGATTTTCAATCTCTGATCAGTCAGAATGGAGAGTCCTCACAGAACATCCAGGAAAGCCACAGTTATGGGGTTAAACTAGTTTTGGAGTAAAGTCAACTTTAAATTTGCTCTAACAAAGTTTGAAACAAGCCACAAATGGATCAAACTGATAATCTACAAGTAACTTAACAGCTTCCTAAAAAAAGTCCAATATTTTTTAAAAGAAGTAAAGATAATCCAGCATTCAACTTAACTTTTATAATGTCCAGCATCCAATAAAAGATAACCAGACATGAGAAAAAGAAGGACTATGTGAGTTATAAGCAGGAGAAAAATCAGTCAATAGAGTTAAACCTAGAAATGACAGATAGTAAAATTAGTAGACAAAGACTTAAATAGCTATTAAAAATACACCCAGCCCTTACCAGGTAGTTCAGTTAGTTAAGAGTGTCATTCTGATATGCGAAGGTTACACATTCAATCCCCAGTCAGGGCACATAAAAGAATCAACCAATGAATGCAAAATAAGTGGAACAACAAATCGATGTCTCTGTCTCTTTCTCTCAAAACCAATCAATAAAAAACCCCACACCCAAATATGTAAATAAAAACATGAACATAATAAGGAGGGAAACAGAGGATATTTTAAAAAACTAAAGAGCCTAGAACATAATAATATATTCTCTGAAAGGAAAATTTCACTTGATGGGTTGAACAACTAATTCAACCCTATAGAAGAAAAAATTAGTGAATATGAAGAAAAGGCATTTTAAATATCCAAAGTATTGCCAGAGTGACAAAAAAACTGAATGAATATAATAAATAATCTTAGTAATCAGCAAGACTATATCACATCATCTAACATATGTGTAATTGCATACCAAAAGAAGAAAGGCTTGGAAAAATATGTGAAGATACAATGGCCAAGATTTTTTCAGTATGAAGAAAACTATAAACCTACAAGCAAAGATCAATAAAGGAAAAGATAAACGCAAAGAAAACCACATCAAGATAATTCATATTCAAATTGCAAGAACAGAAATAAAGATAAAGTCTTAAAAACAGCCAGTAAAAAATAGATACTTTAAAAAGATAAGACTGTCTGAGGATTTCTCATTGGAAACTGTGCTAGCCAGAAGATAATGAATCTTTAAAATGCTGAAAGAAAAAAAATCTGTCAATCTAGAACTGCATATTTAGTGAAAATATCCTTCAAAACTGAAGATGAAATACAGATATCTTCAAACAAATATCCAAGAGAATGTCTCACTAGCAGGCAGGCACTACATAGAAGTTAAAGGAAGTCATTCAGGTAGATGGAAAATGATCAAATGGAAGCCTGGACCGACTCAAAGGAATAAAGAGCACTGGATAATACACGTGTAAATATAAATTAGCTTCTTCTCATTTTAAAATTTTTTGAAAGACAATGTGCTGTTAAGAGCAAAAATAATAAAAGTATATTTTGAGATTAATAATATATGTAGAATAGGATAGGAACAGGGAAATAGACGTATTCTGTTATTAAAGTACTAGAAGCCCAGTGCACAAATTCGTGCACCAGTGGGGTCCCTCAGCCTAGCCTGCGGGATCAGCCTGGAACCAGCTCTCTGACATCCCCCAAGGGGTCCCAGATTGCGAGAGGGCGCAGGCCAGGCTGAGTGACCCCACCATGATCGGGCCCGGGGAGGGATGCGGGAGGTTGGCCAGCCAGGATGGGGCTGCGGGAGGGCTCCAGAGTGTGTCCAGCCCATCTCACTCAGTCCCGATTGGTTGGACCCCAGCAGCAAGCTAACCTACCGGTCGAAGCGTCTGCCCCCTGGTGATCAGTGCACACCATAGCGAGCTGTTGAGTGACCTTAGCATATCATTAGCATATTACGCGTTCCTTGGTTGAATGGACGACCGAACACTTAGCATATTAGGCTTTTATTATATAGGATACCTTACATTTTATGTAATCTGCTATAATAGTATGTGAAGGCAAACTGTAATAAAGATGCATAGCAAAAATAAAAACAATAAAGAGATATGTCTAATGAGCCAATAAAAAATAAAATAGAATATTAAGAAGTACTCAATAAATCCAATAGAAGATATGAAAAGAGGAAAAAAGGAATAAAGAAAATATGGGACAAATAGAAAACAAATAGCAAAATAGTAGATTAAAACCAACAACAATTACATTAAATAGAAATGGTTTTATTATTTATTTATTGATTGATTGATTGATTGATTTATTTATTTTAACTTTTTTAAAAAAATGTATTGTCTAAAGTTTTACATATGTCTCCTTTTTCCTCACTTGACCTCCCCCACCCCCAGCCATTCCCACCCTGGGCAAGCCCCCACCGCCCAAGTGTCTGTGTCCATTGGTTATGCTAATATGCATGCATACAAGTCCTTTGGTTGCTCTCTAACTCCATCTCCGCTCCCCTACCATTTGTCTCTGTATCTATTCTTGTTCATCAAATTATGTTGATCCTTATATCCCACATATGAGTGAGATCATGTGATATTTATCTTTCTCCGACTGGCTTATTTCACTTAGCATAATGCTCTCCAGTTCCATCCATGCTGTTGCAAATGATAAAAGTTCCTTCTTCTCTATAGTGTTATAGTATTCCATTTTGTAGATGTACCAGTTTTTTAATCCACTCATCTGCTGATGGGCACTTAGGTTAACCTGTTTCCAAATCTTAGCTATTGTAAATTGTGCTGCTATGAACATAGGGGTGCATATATCCTTTCTGATTGGTGTTTCTGGTTTCTTGGGATATAGTCCTAGCAGTGGGATTACTGGGTCAAATGGGAGTTCCATTTTTAACTTTTTGAGGAAACTCCATACTGTCTTCCATAGTCTGCATTCCCACCAGCAGTACAGGAGGGTTCCTTTTTCTTCACATCCTCACCAGCACCTGTAGTTTGTTGATTTGTTGATGATAGCCATTCTGACTGTTGTGACATGGTATCTCATTGTTGTTTTGATTCGCATCTCTCAGATGATTAGTGACTTTGAGCATGTTTTCATATGTCTCTCACCTTCTGTATGTCCTCTTTTGAAAAGTGTCTATTTAGGTCCTTTGCCCATTTTTGATTGGATCGTTTATCTTCCTTTTGTTAAGTTGTATGAGTTCTCTGTAAAGTTTGGAGATTAAACCCTTATCTGAAATATCATTGGCAAGTATGTTCTCCCATGCAGTGGGCTTTCTTGCTGTTTTGTTGATGGTTTCTTTTGCTGTGCAGAAGCTTTTTATTTTGATGTAGTCCCATTTGTTTATTTTCTCCTTAGTCTCCATTGCCCTAGGAGCTGTGTCTGTAAAGATATTGCTACGACATATGTCTGCTATTTTGCTGCCTATGGAGTCTTGTAGGATTTTTATGGTTTCCCGTCTTACATTTAAGTTCTTTAGCCATTTTGAGTTTGTTTTTGTGTATAGTGTAAGTTGGTGATCTAGTTTCATTTTTTTGGCATATATCTGACCAAATTTCCCAACACCATTTATTGAAGAGACTATCTTGACTCCATTGTATGCTCTTGCCTTCTTTGTCAAATATTAATTGAGCATAATGGCTTGGGTCTATTTCTGGGTTCTCTGTTCTGTTCCATTGGTCTATATGTCTGTTCTTGTGTAAGTACCAGGCAGTTTTGAGAACTGTGGCTTGGTAATATAGTTGATATTTGGTATTGTGATGCCTCCAACTTTGTTCTTCTTTCTCAGGATTGCTGTGGCTATTCGGGGTCTTTTTTTATTCCAGATGAATTTTTGGAGAGTTTGTTCTAGATCTTTGAAGTATGCCGTTGGTATTTTAATGGGGATTGCATTTAATCTGTAGATTGCTTTGGGTAGTATGGACATTTTAATGATGTTGATTCTACCAATCCATGAACACGGTATATTCTTCCATTTGTTTATGTCTTCCTCTATCTCTTTTTTCACCGTCCTGTAGTTTTCCGAGTATAGGTCTTTTACCTCCTTAGTTAAGTTTATTCCTAGGTATCTTAATTTTTTTGGTGCAATGGTAAATGGGATTTTTTTTTTCATTTCTCTTTCTGTGAATTCATAATTGGTCTATAAAAAGGCCATAGATTTCTGGGTGTTAATTTTGTATCCTGCTACATTGCCAAATTCATTTGTTAGGTCTAGTAGTTTTTTTTATGGAGTCTTTGGGGTTTTCTATGTATAGTATCATGTCATCTGCAAATATGGACAGTTTTACTTTTTCTTTTCCAATTTGGATGCCTTTTATTTCTTCTTCTTGTCTGATTGCTATGGCTAGCACTTCCAGTACTATATTGAACAGGAGTGGTGAAAGTGGGAATCCCTGTCTTGTTCCCATTCTCAAGGGAAATGAGTTTAGTTTTTGCCCATTGAGTATGATATTGGCTATAGGTTTGTCATATAAGGCTTTTATTATGTTGAGGCATGATCCCTCTATTCCCACTCTGCTGAGAGTAAATATAAATGGTTTTAACCCTTTGTACTCGCTTGCTTTTTTCTCGATTCCTTTATTCTATTCGGGATTTAATTTTTTAAATACCCCAGATTTTACAAGTGCGGCAGTAGAATAAAAAACTGGAGTTTCTTTTCATACAAACTTACTTATTTGGATTTTTTTATATTTCAAATTATTGATACATTCAAAGAGTAATTTGCACTCGACATCCGAGTGCAAAAGGTTAAAATACTATCTCAATGACAAAGATTGTCAGCCTGGACTTAACAGAAGGCATAATTACTTAGCATTTTCAAGATAAACACATTAAGTATTAAAAACAAAATAAAATTAAAATGGTGAAGAAAGATGTACCATGCAAACACTAATTATAAGAAAAATGTAGTAGCTATGCTAATATCAAAGTAGATTTAAGAACAAAGAAGCCTAGCAGGAAAAAAAGAGTGATATTTCTTAATGATAAAATTTTAATTCATTAAAAATGATAGAACAATCCTAATGTATATGTACCTAATTTCAAGAGCTTCAAAATACATGAGGCATAGAGTGTAAGAAGAAATAGGCAAATCCACATTTTATAGTAGAGGAGATCTCAACGCTTCTCTTTAGGAATTGATAGGAAAACTACATAGAAAATTACTGAGACTATAAATGATCTGAAAAATGCTGTCAATCAACTTGACCCTTAATCAAGAAAGAATATATTCTGGGCCACAGAATAAATTTCAAAAGAATTGAAATCATAGAGAGTATGAGAAACCACAATAAAATTAAATTCATAGTAGACATGTATCTGTTAATCCCCAAATATTTGGAGAAAATATCCACCTAATTTCCATAGGTCAAAGAAGAAATCACAAGGACAATTAGAAAATACATTTAAATTAATGAAAATTGAAGCATTGTATTTGTGGAATGAAGAGTTTCCTTAGTGCTTAGAGAAACTTTGAATTACTTTATTAGCAAAGAAGGAAGATCTAAAATATGATATAAGGTTCCCCTGATGAAGCTTGAAAAAAGGATAGCATTTTTTAAAAACTAAGCAGAAGAAATAAAATAAATATAACAGTAGAAATCAATGAAATAGAAAAACAATAGGGAAGAAATCAGTGAAACCAAAAGCTGGCTTATTTATTTATTTATTTATTTATTTAGGACAGATCAATAAAGTTGATAAACTTCCAATAAAAAAATAGAGAAGATATAAATTACTTATCAGGAATAAGAGAGATCCTGCAGACATTAATAGGGCCATAAGAAAATATTATGAACAACATATTGCCAATGCACAAATCTCTTAATGATAAAAATGATCAAAAGTAAAAAAGAAATGAAAATCTCAAAGGGTCCCAATCTCCTCCCCCGCCTCTCTCTCTCTCTCTCTCTCTCTCTCTCTCTCTCTCTCTCTCTCTCTCTCTCTCTCCTTTTTTCAGTCCCAAGTGGTTTCACTCATGAATTCTATCAAATATCTAAGGAGGAAATATCAACTTCACCTAAAGTCTTCCAGAAAATACATCATGATAACTGGTTAAAGTAGCAATGTTCCTCCACCAACACATTGATTCTACCTCTCACCACCATCAAAAGCCTTACACCATTAATTCTCCCCAGTCTCCCTTCCTCTCACATCACCAATATTTTCTTCTACACTGACTCCTTTCCATGTAATTACAAAAAGGTTAGTTTTAAATACACACATACACACACACACACACACACACACACACACCACACACACATACACCACACACCACACACACACACCACACACAACCCTCCCTGAGATCCTGATATATTCCGGTGATAATTTCACAAACATTTGAGTGCCTCCTGTGTGCTGGGCACTGTATGTTGACAGAGGTAAAAATTAATTGCACTTGGGGAGGAGACAGATAAGTGAATAAATAAAATACAGCATAAGTGTCACGAAAGAGCTATGCACGGGGTGTTATTAGGGAAGCCCTACGAGATACCTCACATCAGAGACTTCTGCAAAGAGATGAGTATTAAGGGATAATGATGATGATGATAATGATGATGATAATCGTGATGATAGCAACAAAACAACTAATATTTTGTTCTTACTGACACCTATTCTTTAAGTGCTTTACACATATTAACTGATTCAACTCTCTTAAAAGCTCTTTAAGATAGGCACAATTATCCTCATTTATAAAGAGTGAAACTAAGATACAGAAAAGTTAAAAATCTTTGCTCAAGGTTATCAGCTAAAAATGAATAGGAATCAACTAATAGAAAAAAAGAAGAAAATCCCAGGTGAAAGGAATAACATGTACAAAATCGGGAAAGAGCTGGTATATTTGAGACTCATGCTTTCTTTCCCTCCTTCACAGACACATTTCTTTCTTTTTTGAAATTAAATATATTTTTATTGATTTCAGAGAGGAAGGGAGAGGGACAGAAAGATAGAAATATCAATAATGAGAGAGAATCATTGATCGGATGCCTCCTGCACACCCCTACTGGGTCCGAGCCCACAACTGGTGCATGTGCCCTGACTGAGAATTGAACCATGACCTCTTGGTTCAAAGGTCGATGCTCAACTGCTGAGACACTCCAGCCAGGCCACAGCCACATTTCTTGAAAAGGTCATACCTACTCACTGTCTCCACTTTCATTTACTCATCAGTTCAACAAATACTCATTCAGCAGCTTAGTGACTGCCCATCCTTCACTTATGGCCTGACTTTGACCCTGTTCCCTCCATTCAATTCATCAAGGATCTGCTCATTGCTGTAATAAGAGGTCATTTTTAGGTTCCTCAATTCTTTTATTGTAAAGGTAAATACAGAGTGTGGTTCTACAATTCTATAAATTTATTAAAAACACACTAAACTGTACTCTTAGACAGCATAATTTTATAATATATAAATTACACCTCAATAAAGCTGTTTTTAAAAAGTATATACATGCTTAGTGTAGGAAAAGATATGTAATATATACTAGAGGCCCAGTGCACAAAATTGGTGCACTCAGGGTGGGGAGGGAGGAGGGTCCCTCAGCCCGAACAACACCCTCTTGCAGTCTGGGAGCCCTCAGGGAATGTCTGCTACCTATAAGGAGCGGGCCTAAGCCATCAGTCGGACATTCTTAGTGCTGCATGGAGGCAGGAGAGACTCCCACCACCGCTGCTGCACTAGCCAGTCATGAGACTGGCTTCTGAGCGACACTCCCCCTGTGGGAGCACACTGAGTACCAGGGCACAGCTCCTGCATTGAGCATCTGCCCCCTGGTGGTCAATGCGTGTCATAGCGACCAGTTCTTCTGCTGTTCAGTTGATTTGCATATTAGCCTTTTATTATATAGGATAACATATCCTATTATCATCCAGAATTACAATGTTGACATTTTAGTGATTTTTGTGTGCAATGATATATTTACAAGTTCCAGGATATTTCTGAAGTCTTTTTTTTTTAAAGTGAATTTTTTTTAATTTAATTTTTTTAATATGTGTACATATCTTACCATATTTCTGAAGTCTTAAACCTGGTGTTTTGGTCCACTCCTCAACCCTTCCCAGCTTGGCATTCTACTCTCACCACCTCACAGAAAGGATGACAAAGAAAAATGTAGAGAAAAAGGAGGTAACTTTTGCCTTTTGACCATAACCTGGGCTGATGGGACTCAGCCATAAAAGTGTATCAGCCAAGGTGGGTTTTACTCTGCCTGATTCCCCTTCCCCTCTTCTCTTCCCCAGCTCCAGACTAGAAACCATTCTCTGGTTGGGGGAATGGGACTTAGTCTGAGTGAAGGGCAAGTGTTTATCTGTGAGTCTCTTCCTGAGAAAAGGCCCTACTTGTGGCTCCACTCTCTGGGCTGAGCCCGAGGGAGGGAGAAGCGTGGAAACCCTGTGCAGGCAGGGCTAGCCTACTGGTAAGCGCGGAGCAGCTGTGCTCACAGGCTGGGAACAAGGCTGGGTGACTAAGAGCTCTTGGCAACACGGGCGGGTATCCTGGAGCCAGGGGCAGGGACGGGCTGTGGTGTGTGTGTGTGTGTGCTTAATAAGCAGGCCAGCAAGCCTGCTGCACCCAGTTCCCTGGGCTCTGGCACCTCTCCCCAACCATAGGCCAGAGGAATGTAAAGCTTCCTGGTGTCTGAGAAAAGCAAAGAGAATGCAAGAGGAAGGAGGGTCACAGCGAAGTAGAGAAATGACCTGTGTCAATGGACTAGCAAAGACCAGCGGGTCAGCAGAAGTCTCTGTGGATGCTGGGTGGACAGCTGATGCCACCACGCCCAGCATGATAGAGCCCTGAGCTAAGTGCTGTCTGGGGAAGCAGGTGGGAGAGTGAGTGAGGTCTGCCGTGACTGAGGGTAAGTATCCAATTTTTGCCACACAGCCAAATGGTGATGAAAGCAGAAACTGAGATTATAGTAAAAGAAACACATCTGAATTTATGACCTGAGATTTGCACCCTTTTCTGGTCAATCGCCATTAAGGGCGAGGGTGAGACTTTGGTGGCACTTGGTGCAGGGCCTGGCTTTAGGTGCCAGGAGAGGGTGCAGATGCGAGTAAGAGAAAGTTTCTGATGTTGCAGCCTAGGACTTTTGAATCTTTTCTTGAGTCAAGGATAAGTTCTCAGTTTGATATACTCATGACAAGAAAGAGTACTTTAATTAAAGAATTCCTCTTTCCCATCATTCTGTATAATCTTAGCTTGAGAAAATGGCAAACTAATGTAGAGAAAAACAGCCGTAAATGTCAGTGCTCAGTATTTAGTGGCTCTCAGTTTTAATTCATTTCTGGAAAATTGATTGAGTCCTTTTCTATAGTTGCATTACCCAGGACCAGGATCTAATAATTAGGAGCTCCACATGTTTTGCTTTTGGTCTCTGACTATTCATTTTGTAAGAATCCAATGGGGAAGGTAGATCCTCTATTAAAGACCGAAGAAAGTGAACAGTTTGGGACAAGGGCTGTGGTATCATTATCAATCTCACTATTTATTGAGTACTCAGTAATTATTAGTGGATCCATTCTCAGAAGAAGTGCCCATATTCCAGAATAAGATTGACCTTATTTCTCAATATGCCAAATCAGTGTATTGGATACATTCTCTGTCCACACAGTTAATAACTGTGGTCAATACTATGGACTAAAAAAATGTGTATTTCATGGCAGATAACCGGAACAACAACAACAACATGGAACAGTTGATTTTCTGCTCTTACTGTAATTCACAAGGACCAATTTTCTCATCACTGCACCATATATATTTACATGGCAAACATCCATAAATGATCACGTAAGATTGGCATAAATTTCCACCCTGCTCGCTGAGTAAGAAAGCAAACTGTGAAACAAGCTTATGGAACTAGTTAAAGAATTAAGATCTAATCATATTTCAAAAGCTCACCCTCAGAGAAGCTCTCTGAAGCACAGGCCACAGAAACTGAAACTCATTTATTATTTGGGCAGAAATACAAACTTTAAGAGAGTGAGGAAGGAAAAAAAAACTTCACTGTGCTCTAGGGAAGAAGCAACTATTCTCTGATGTGCAAAAAAGAATTTATCATCAAAGACCAAATGTAAATGGGGTCAATTAATTTTTTTAAGAATCTCTACCTTCTATAATATTTTATGTCTCTGCTACTGTTATGCTTTACACCAAAATCTAATGCTTCCAGATTTGAAAAATGTTAAAGGAAAATAACTATTGTATTTAACAAATTTTAACATATATACCGCACATTTTAAATAAACTTAATATATTTATATCTGAGCGGCACCTTTGTCAGCATTGTACTTTTAGGGAGCAGACAGAAGATCTATGTCAAATATGTGACTTCAAACATAAGAAAATGTTGACATTATCCATTGTCCAATGATCAAATGATCTTAATTGAATTACTGGTCAAGTAAGGAATTATTTCAAATAAGCTTTGAATTCAGGAGTTAGATGTCATCATTCAGCATCTCATAAATCACATTAACATTTTACTTATTATTTTTGAAGTTTTTCTACTTTTTGGCTCATTTGTAATGAAATAATGTATTACAAGAAGTTGCTTTGCTGGACTTGTGAGCAGTTCAATATAAAGCAGTGATGGCAATAACTAACAAAGCTCTATTTCCGCTCCTGGATGACATGGAAGTCTGAGAGGACATTCCCAAGAGTGCCATTAGATCTTCGCTTCCTCATTGAAAATGGCCTAGAGCGTGTCTGGTTTACCAGGATCATCCATATTGAGATGGAATTACCATACCAAATTATTGAAAAGTAATACTTGACATGTTAACAACGAGGATGAACCTATATAAAACATGACCTGTCCCCTATTCAGTTTGCAAACATGAGGTCTTCAGTTAGCTTTGTTGCTGTGCAGGTAAGTTTCCCATCACCCAAACCCTCAAACCTAGTCCATATTTTTCATTAACTTGAGCTGCTCTGATGGACTATTCCAACACCCATTGCCAAATGGTAAGCAGTAGAGCATGATGATTAAGAGCACAAGCTTTGAAGTTGAACAAACCTGGGTGGTGTGACCACAGGCAAGTTATTTTACTTTCCTGGGCATTATTTTATAATGTACAGATAAAGTGGACAATGAAGATGAAATAGGACTGAGGTTTATCAACATAGGACTGATGGAAGTCCAGGATGGCAAGGGATCAGAGAGTGGTGAGTGAGCACTGTAATGGGGACAAAGACCGGGTTTTTTATGCGTGAGGGAACAGGAAAATAAAAGGTAAGGCAAGACTGATCAAAAGAAGATAGACCAAGATCTTGGAGGTGAACTAGCTGGGCAATGGTGAGGTCTGAGAAGTGGCTGCATTTTTGATGGATAAAGTAGAAACAAGATAAGTTACTTTACTATAGCTGAGCTTACAAGACTGTAGGGTTAGGCTAGTAGAAAAGTTAGCTATGAAAATCCATCTTCTGTGGTCAATTCTAGTTACTCTTTCTTGCCCATTCTTCCACTTTGAACCCATGAAAATAAACATTTGCCTCAGATTCTTTATTGGGGAAGCAAATTTCTTCTTGACATGTCTCCAAGACTAGGGTACACTGCTGCTTTCAACATTGCAAATAATTTTTATTTATAAATGTTTAAATTATATACTAATTGGCACATGCGAAAGGACATATTTTATGCCTTTATTAAACATAATAGAGCCCTCTTAAACTGATAAGACAATTTAATGTCTAACATTGCCAATGCCAGTGCTTCCTCCAACCCCACTCCATCCCCGAGTCTTTCTAAGAATTAACCTCTGTCTTGAATTTTTTTTATTGCCTTGCTTAAAAAATTATATGGGTAAGTACTTCTAACGTATTATTTAGTTTTATTATTTCTTAGCTTTCTATAAACATAATCATGCCCTGTGTGATTTCCTGAAATGCACTGTTTATAAGAATCTTAGATGTTTCCTTTTTGAAGCTGTATTTCCTTTATTTTCACTGCTTTAGAATATTCAGTTGTGTGAACAGACCAAAGTCATTCATTCTTCTGTTAATGGGCATTTGAACTTTTCAAGATTTTCCCTCCATGAGCCATGCTGCTGTGAATATTCTGGTGCATATTTGTGAGTGTCTAGGGCATATGCTAAGGAGTTGAATTGATGGTTCATAAATCAAATGTTCAACTTTATAGGATAATGCCGCCAGCATTTTATGTTCTCACCACAGTATATGAGTTCTTTTTGTTCCACACTTTCAATCATACTTAGCATTGTCAGACTTCTACTTTTAATAACAGCTTTAGGAAGATATAATTCACATATCATAAACTTCATACTTTTTATCTTTACAATTCAGTGGTTTTTAGTGCAGTCATGGAGCAGTATAACTATCACCACTATCAAGTTCCAGAACATTTTCATCACCTCAAAAAGAAACCCACACTCATTAGCAGCCACTTCTCATTTTCTCTTCCCCCAGGTCACTGGCAACCACTCATCTACTTTGTCTTTGTGGATTTTCCTATTCTGGACATTTCATATAAATGGAGTCATAGAATACATGGCCTTTTGTGACTGGCTTCTTTCACTTAGCACATTTCAAGGTTCATCTAATCTGTGGCATGCATCAGTATTTTATTCCTTTTCTTTTTTTAAAAAAAGGTAGGCTTTTATTGATTTTTTTAGAGAGAGAGGAAGGAAGAGGGATAGAGAGAGAGAAACATAGATGAGAGTATAACATCATCCATCAGCTACCTCCTGCACGGCCCCTACTGGGGATCAAGCATGCAACCGAGGTATGAGCCCTTGATCAGAATTAAACCTGGAACCCTTCAGTCCACAGGCCAATGCTTTATCCACTGAGCAAAACTGTCTAGGGCTATACTTCATTCCTTTTCATCCTAATATGCTAAGTGTCTGATTGACGGGTTGGCGGTTCAACCAATCCAAGCATAATATGCTAATGATATGATAAGGTTGCTCAACTGCTCTCTATGACGTGCACTGACCACCAGGGGGCAGACAGTTGACCAATTGACCAGTTGCTATGACATGCACTAACCACCAGGGGGCAGACGCTCAACTGGTAGTTAGCTTGCTGCTGGGGTCCAGCCGACTGGGACTGAGAGAGATGGGCCGGACATGCCCTGGAGCCCTCCTGCGGTCCCTCTCTGGCTGACCAACCTCCTGTGTCCCTCCCCGGTCCTGATCATGCACTGGTGGGGTCCCTCAGACTGGCCTGCGCCCTCTTGCAATCTGGGACCCCTCGGGGGATGTCGGAGAGCTGGTTTTGCCCAATCCCACAGGTCACGCTGAGAGACCCCAATGGTGCATGAATTCGTGCACCAGGCCTCTAGTTGTCAAATAATAGGCCTTGTATGAATAGGCCTCATTTTGTTTACCTATTCATCAGTTGTATGAACATTCATTTGGGTTGTTTCCACTTTTGGGCTACTGTAAATAATGCTGCTATAAACATTCTTACACAATTTTTTTTTTGAAATATGTTTTCAATTTTTATGGATGTATACCTAGGAATGAAACCGCTAGGTCATATGGTAATTGTATGTTACATTTTTTGAGGAACTACCAAACTATTTTCCAAAATGACTGTACCATTTTTCATCCCCACTATCAAAGCACGAGGGTTTTATTTCTCCACCTCCTTGCTAAAACTTGTTATTCTCCACAGTTTTGTTCATAGCCATCCCAGTGGATATGAAGTGGTATCTCACTGTTGTTTCGGTTTGCATTTCCTTTATGTCTAATGATATTGAGCATCTTTTCTTCATCTGGCAATGCAGTGAATTATGTTAATGGGTTTCTAATATTTAATCACCCTTGAATTCCTGCACCAGATCCAGCTTTGTCACAATAATTTTTTCTATACTACTACATTCTGTTTCTACATTTGTTAGGATTTTTAGACTTAAGATTACATGTGAGATTGGTATGTAACATTTGTACTTCCCCTGGTGTGATCTTCACATCAAGATTAAACTGGCCTTGGATGGACTGGGGAATACACCCTCTTATTTTCCCTCTGATAGATTTTGTATATTATTGAAATTATCTGTTCCTTGAAAGTTTGATGATATGGACCTGATGTTTTCTTTGATGAAATACTTAAAACTAAATGCTCTATCTAATACTTATAGAATTATTAGAGCTTTCTATTTCTTCTTCACTCCATCACATTTTCTATAAAATTTTCCATTTTACCCAGATTTTCATTTTATTGGCATAAAATTATATTATCCTTTCAATCTTTACTGGATCAGTAGTTGTCTTCCCCATTTCCTCCCTAGTCTATTTGTGCCCTTTCTCTATTTTTCTGATTAGTGTTACAGAAAGTTTGTATTTTACTAGCCTTTTGAAAACTTTAATTTTGCTTTTTCTAAATTACTAACTTTTTATTAAAACTTCCTATTTCCTTGGCATCCATGACCTTATTCCCTTGTGGTTCTCTAGCAACTCTGACAATTTCTTATTTATCTATAGCTAATTTTGAATAAGAATTGCTGCATAGCATTTGCTCTCCTCTATATATACCCTTCCCCTTTAAAACTTCACTCAAAGTTTTTAAAAAATATATCTTTATTGATTTCAGAGAATAAGGGTGAGGAAGAGATAGAATCATTAATGATGAGAGAGAATCATTGCTTGGCTGCCTCCTGCATGTCCCACACTGGGGATCGAACTGGGAATTGAATCGTGACCTTCTGGTTCATAGGTTGATACTCAACCACTGAGCCATGCCGGCCAGGCTTCACTAGTAGCTTTAAGTCATCTTTTTGTTGATGTCACTTCCAACTCTTTATCTCTAGCCTCATCATTTCTTGCACCCAGCTCCAGACTCATGTCCAACCACAGTTTGGACAGGCACCCACCCTCTAAGATGTCACACAGGCACTCAACTAACTGTCTCAACCTAACTCAATCATCTTTCCCTACATCTGTTCCTTCTCATCTCCATTAATGGCACTTTCATTTGGTCACTCAAATCAGAAACTGAGAAGGATTTCTTAGAAGCCTTCTCCCTCACCCTTGATAGTCCTGTCAATTTTTACTTCTAGGTCCTCAACTTATCTCTCCTAAATTTTAAAAATTAAATGACTGAGATAAAATTGGTTAATAACATTAAATAAGCTTCATGTGTACAATTTTATAATATATCATCTATATATTCCACCCAAAGTATAGTATCTTTCCATCATAATTTATTTGACCCTCTTTACCCTCTACACCCTCTCTCCATTCCCCATTCTCTTTGATAACTATTATACTGTTGTCTGTGTCTATGAATTTGTTTATCTGTTGCTTTTTGTTTAATATCCCATATATGAGTAAAATCATATGGATCTTGTCCTTTTCCATCTGACTTATTTCACTTAGCATGATTCTCTCAGGATCCATCCATGTTGTTACAAATGGCAATATTTCATCTGAGTAGCCCATTGACAGCAACAGATGGATCATCCAAACAGAAAGTCAACTAGGACATGTTGGCCATGACACACTAGACCAAATGGACATATTTGATATTTATAGAGCTTTCCATCCCCAAATGACAGAATGTACATTCTTCTTAAGTGCTCAAGAAACATTCTCAAGGATAGACTATGTGTTTGGACACAAAACTAGTCTCAATAAATTTAAGAAGAGAAACCATAGCTATTTTCCAATAGCTATTTTCCAATCAAGCATATTTTCCAATACAATGCTATAAAACTGTAAGTTAACTACAAGAAGAAAGCTGAAAAACCCACAAATATATGAAGATTAAACAACATGCTACTGAACAACTAATGGGTCAAAGAAGAAAAAAAAGAACAGATTAAAAGATTCATAGAGACAAATGGAAATGACAATACAACATACCAAAAATTGGGGATGCAGCAAAAGCAGTACTAAGAGGGGAGTTTATAGCATTACAAACCTACCTCAAGAAAAATCTCAAATAAACAACCTAACATTACACCTTAGTGAAGCTCAAAGTCAGTAGAAGAAAGGAAATAATAAATATTATAGCAGAATTAAGTGAAATAGAGAACAAAACCAAAAACAAAAACAAAAAACACACACAAAAAAAAACAAAAAACAACAACAAACCAATAGAAAAAGTTAATGAGACCAAGACCTGGTTCTTTGAAAAAAATAAATAAAATTGACTAACCGCTGGCTAGACACACCAAGGAAAAAAAGAGAAAAGACTCAAATGAAATCAGAAATAAAGGGAAGATGTTACAATGGACAGCACAGAAATACAAAGGATTATACAAGAATTATACCATGAAAGGCTATACACCACCAAATTTGAGAACCTAGAAGAGGACTAATTCTTAGAAATATGTAACCTTCGTAGACTCTCTAGAATTTTTACAGTAGCCTTTCTTTCTGCAGTCTTAACCTCTCCAGTCCTCCATCCTTTGCTCCCTTGCACAGAAGTATAGTGAATATATGGGCTCAGGTCAGCCTCTAAAAGCTCTACTTGCTTTGGTTTCTCGTGGTGATGCTCTAAAACAGTGGCTCCAATCTGGGAGGCTTGGACTTAGGAGGCATCACAGCATTATCAGAGGACACAAGGAAAGGCCTGTTAGAAGAGCCAGGAGCCTGCAAATAGGATCTCCACCATCTTCTGTTGAAGGGTGTCCCCGCAGCCCCCATTAAGATGCCAAGTTCGTTAGACTATTCAGTTTCTTCCAACTAGGCTTCTGCAACATCACTGCTACCCATTCCAGCTCAGTCTCACACTATCCCAGCCGGCCTTGTATTTCTTTTCAGACCAAAATCAGCACCACAGGCCCATCATGCCTGTATCCCAATACATGTTACTCTGATCCCAGTTAGAATGAGGAGTCTTAATTTTCATATGATTTTTTGGGATGATTTGTTTATGTCTGATGTCAGATTGCTTTACTATAGCATTAGTGTAAATCTCCTAGATTTCACTAGAGGAAAATAAATCAATAACAAGGATGATAATAGGAGACTAAAAATAAAACAGGGAACCAAAATCTTGAGAAATAATTTTGCAAAGCTTAAATGTCTGTTAATAAGCTATAACACTGAAAAGTAATTCCCCAAACAGGATTACAACAAAGGAAGAAAGTAGGAAAAATGGCAATAGAGGGAAAGGAGAAAATGTTATTTGAGATTCTAAATCCACTGAATCAGAACTGCCAGGACCTTGTGGCCCAGGAATCTGCATGAAAACTCCCTCCTCTCCCCGCCCCCCCTCCAACACTTCCATTGCTTCTGATAATCAGCCCAATTTGGGAACCATACTGAGGTGACTGAGGGCACTTTCCTAAGTAAAAGCATTAGGACAATAATTTATAAAGCACATAATTTCTGTTTTTGCTTCTGTTATGTTATCTTATTTCTACTGTGATTTTTTTGTGAAAAGAGCCCAACTAGTTGAGATTGGCTATTTTAAATAAATAAATATCATCGACTTTGAAAAGTTTCTATGGTAACACAGAGCGAAGATAATAGCCATCAAGATCTAAATAATCAAGGCTTCTTAGTGATCATAAGCTGGCTTACTTTTAATGGTTCTAAATGTGGTAAAAGCAAACAGTCAGCTCCAAGGAGTCAGAGAGTATTACTACGAGAGTATTTAACTAATTATGAAGTCGCCCAGAACCCCAAATAAATATACAATGGAATAGATTGTTTAATCATGAAAGTAATTAAAATACATAAATCCAGTTTTCACTGAGTCCATTACTCTCGACCTGTAATTATTTATCTAATTCAAGTCATGCAGCTAGGTGTCAGAATGAACTTCTCCGAGTTAAATACAAAAATAGAAAATCATTTTGGGATTGGATCCTCAATCATTTCAACCAAATATCCAAATTCACTTCAAATTCACCCAAGAACTGCAGCCGCTTCACCTAAATCGGTTTTCTACAAGTTAAACATCCCTTCTACACTCAGAAGTGATTGTGGAACTACTTTGATCTTTATTCCCAAATTTATTGCTCCGTGTAATCCATGACAAAATATAATGTGATTTACTATATCTCTATATGACAGCCCAGCAGCTGACAGAACTTAATAATTTTAGCATAAGAAAAAAAACCTTCTGGCACCAAAATACACAACTCATAATGGGGGCTCTTTAGTATCAGTTTACAATGAAGCCTGGATAAGCTGATCCTAAGAACTTCAAAACAATCCTTCCCCCCCCACCCCCACTCCCCCATGCATTTTTATTCCTTAAACGTGCTTTGTAGCTGCAAGCAAGTAATTTTGGAACATTTTGCTTTTGTTCTCATTAAAACAATGTGGGACTAGTCACACGCTAATGATCCCTTCTCAAAGAAAAGGACTAAATTTATCCATTTAATTTGAACTAAGTGAAGAAACACAAACATGGAAATCTAGGAGACTCTAAAAAAGTAAATTTATGTTTGGTTGTGATACAGAAAAAGCATAGTTTAGATAACAAGGTATTATATATATATCAAAAATAAAAAGCAGGTGAAATCAAGATCTCCCTTTCAAGTTGCCAGAGCTGAATTTCTCTGAAGTTCCTTTTCCGGGACATGAATCTGCACCCAGGGAATGTCAGACTAGATGTCCTTTAGGCCCCTTTCTTTTTTAAAAAATTACATTTATTGGAGTTCCTTAATAATATTACATAGGTTTCAAATGTACATTTCTGTGATACATGATCTGTATAATGCATTGTGTGCCACCACCAAAGACAGATCATCTTCGGTCACCATATATTTGGCCCCCTTTACCCTTTATTAGCCCCACACCCTTGCCCTGGTAACCACCATGCTGTTGTCTGTCTCTGTGAGTTTTTGTTTGTCTTGTTTGTTTATTTTTTAGGTCCCTTTCAACCTGAAATTTCCAAGATCCTTGAGACTGCTTTAGAAATTTTAGTCATTTTCTTAATATGCAAGTGTGATTTAATGTCTGATTGATGTAAAATACACAAAGCTAACAGAAGAAAGTTCCTAAATGCAATCTAATTTTGGAGAACACACAAATAAAAAATAACTGACCTGCTTTTTATATTAGGAGCAAGAATAAAAATGGAGTTGGTTCTCAGTAGAGGCGGCTCCACCCCACGCTCTCTCTGTGCCCAGGCCCCCTGGATGAAATGCTGGCACTTAATAACACACTGCCTGGAACAGAGCCCAAATGAACCCATTTCACTCCCTAAAAAGCGGATTTCTAAATGTCAGGTAAAAGATACTATTGCAAATGAACAGAAATGCATTTATTGAGCATCTACTTTAGGTGAGTAGTATCCAACCTATCAGTGCACCAGAATTCCCCAAACCCAGAACTTCCTATTCCTCAGGCCTGGGACAGGCACCTTACGTTTCTTTTTAAAAATTTTCCCAAGTGATTCTGATGCTCACTCAGGATTTGGGATCCTTCCTCTAAGCAACCTTTAACTCCTTGCCAGTTTGCACTGTCCTTTGACATCCTTTACAAGGGGTTGGTGTTGACGACTGTGGGCTAGGTTTGCAGAGCTCAGGTTCCCCCGGGAATCTCACGGGTGGCCAGCACTGTGGCTCTCCACCAACATCCCCAGACTCCTACCCCTGGATCTTTAGATAGTTGTCAGCCTATGGCCCCAGTCAATTCAACGTCACCTCCTTATGGCCTCTCTAGCATATCATTAATATGCAAATGGTTGTTATGCCATGATGCATAACGACTGATCAGCAGGGATCTGAGGCTGCGTGGCACTTGGCCGGGGTGGGGGACCTCAGTCTGTGCCCCCTGCCCAGCAGGGCTTGTCAGGGGACCTGAGACTGCAAGGCTGCCCAGTGGGGCTTGATGGGGGACCTGAGGTTGCACCGGGGGACCTGAGGCTGCACCCCCTGCCTGGTGGGGCTTGACGGGGTTGGGGCCGGCTGGGCCTGGGTCTTGCCCAATGAAGGTGGGGCTGGCTGGGGCTGGGTCTCATGCGATTTCGAAGTGCACACAGGTGGGTGAGGACTTAACTCTGGGTCCCATGGGGCATCCCAGACTCTGACAGGAGGGAGATTTTCATTTACATTTAACTAATTTTCTTTAATCTTTGACACTTCTATTATAGAGAACAGGCAAATAGCAATATTAAAATATTTCCTCTAACTAATTCCCTTTTAATGTGCACGAATTTCATGCACCGGGCCACTAGTCTATAATAAAAGCATAATATGCTAATTAGACCAGACAGCCAAACAACCTACCGGACGTCATTCTGGATGAAGCCACTGTGGCAAGGGCCAAGGCAGAGGCGGTCAGGGGCAATCAAGCAGGCAGGCAAGCAGTTAGGGGCGATCAGGCAGGCAGGCAGAGTGGTTAGGGGCAAGCAGGCAGGCAGGCGAGTGGTTAGGGGAGATCAGCCAGTCAGACAGAGGTGGTTAGGGGTGATCAGGGAGGCAGGTGAGCAGTTAAGGGCAATGAGGCAGGCAGGCAGGCAAATAAATGGTTAGGGGCAATGGGGCAGGCAGGCAGGCAATTGGTTAGGAGCCAGCAGTCCCGGATTATGAGAGGGATGTCCGACTGCCATTTTAGGCCCTATCCCACAGGGTCCCAGACTGTGAGAGGGTGCAGGCTAGACTGAGGGATACCCGCCCCTTGTGCATGAATTTCATGCACTGGGCCTCTAGCTTGGTTATAAAAGACAAACTATAAATGTATAACTTCAATTCAAAAGTTTGAAACTTAATGCCTTCTTATAGATATTTGAACGAAAGATTCTTACCTAGACCAATGAATTTTGTGGCTGGCCTGCTGACTTCCAATGCTCCTCAAGCACTTCTTGTCATTCTAGCCACGGCGTGCATCTAACTTGGTGAACCCACCATGGATCACAGTCTGCTCCCTCACTGTGCAGGGTCAGAAGCTCAGCGCTGCCAGTGCCCTGTGAGGGTTATTGACTCACACAGACTAAATCCACAGGGGACAAGTTCTGGGGGGCATTTCTGTTCTATCAATGACTACATTTTATTTAGATTTGCACACCACTTTGCTCACACTCTAAGGCAGCCTTTTGGCATGCCCTATACCCATCATTTGTCACAGGCACTCATCTCTAGGACTGTAATCTCAGAACAGAAATTGGAAAAAATGCCATGAATTTTTACTGTCTCTTTTTGGGAAGGTTATATAGTTAATTGCTTTAGATTCTAAAGCTACTAAAATCCCTGAAGTGCTTTTCTGATGAACTATGGGACTATGGCTTTCAATTCACCCAAAAATGAAGACCAAACAATATGCAAATGTATCATGACCCAGACTCTGTTCTGGAGTGCTTTAGTGAATTCGACTTTTAAATGGCCACAGCCTTCAGAATATTTAAATATTTTTTAAAAATTATGTGAATTAAAAAATTTACTAGCCAAACAGGCAGAAACTAAAGTTTTAAATTCCCTTTACTGGCCAAAGGTATAATACAAATTTTTAAACAGAGTCAAAATAACAAGATAGATTCAAAAGCTGTTCCCCTCCACTTGGTTTGCAAAGTTTAATTATAAAAATGCAGTATTTAATTCCACAGTGTTTTTCTCTTTTATTTTGAGGTGAAATAAAAAGTTCTCTATGTACAATTTCCTTTTTAAAAAAAGTTCGTTTACCCCCCCTCCTTCTCATTTAAAATAGAATCTGAGGCTGCAACAGAGACCCTTAGGAATATCCACCAACAGGAAACACTTTGCCCTTTCAGCTCAGACAAAAAGCTTCCAATACTCCCCCAATACACTAATTTCTTCACTTCACCCAGACATACCTCATTATTGGTTATATCTACCCTCTTGTTCGTCTCCCATTCATCTCTGACTTCAAAGCCAAAAATTCAGGGTCTTGGCCAGACCAAGGAGTCTCAAGCCAATGCATTGGTATTTGAGTCTAGATGCTGTGCTCATTAGTGAAATGAGCAGAGCTATCATAGGGAAGGTGACTCCCTGGGACCATGAGAATGAACCAGAAGAGCAGAGCAGACAACTGTGGCCATAATCAAAGAGAACTGCCCTCACATAGAGTGAGTGATACTGTACTCAATAAGTTTAAAAGTGGTCTACATATATGGATCTTTTGTCCAACTTTTTAAAAATTTATTTAAACACACAAACAAACAACAACAAAAAACAGTACCCGCTGCTTCTGGCAAGCCATCATGTTAAATATAGATTATTTACTATATTCTAGATGTAGACAAATCCACAATGACAGAAATGATGATTCAGTTTTTAACACATGTTTAACCGCAAGCTAATGGCTGTTAAATCTTGAGATTATATTTCTTTAGAACTGATGTTTACTTAACACAGTTCTAAAGATAAAAGAAACTAAACATTAAACGAAACCTCATCCAAAAGAATTTGCCACCTTTCAATAACCTCTCAGCATGTTTTTTAAAAGTTGGGATTAATCACCTATAATTTCTAAAAATGTGCTGTTGTTTTTTTCTGGTTTACCTTCACCAAAATATGTTAATTTAAGTAAACAAGAAAAGCTGCGTATTTTCATTCCCAAATAGTAAAATAAATTTTCTCTGTGTTATTAAAATTAGATGTACAATCTATGCTCATGACATTGTTTTGTATTCTAAATCTATAAAGCAATTTTAAAAGCACTTTTTATGTATTTTCCACTTCCACTGTAGTTGAAGAATTCTAATTATTCACTCAAAACATATGTTGGGAGTACAATGTAAACTGCCATAATTTCTCCTACAAAAGACATATAGTTTACAGTTAAATATCAGGAAAAAATTCCTCAATTCACATTTCATTTCTTTTTGCTTAATACATTGGGCATAATTTTTCATTAAGTATATTTCTAATGCTGTCATACAAAAATTCCTTATCTGAGATTTCCAATTTTAGGCAACTATATTCTAGGTTGAATGAAAAAAATTAATAGTACTTTTTTACTTATTTAAAATATTATGAATGAGGCAAAATGTGTAATTTGTCAACATTGGATAACTTTAGGGAATGAGTGGAGCATTAACAATTATACTGAGAAAACACACATGGCAACTGGTACCTATGGTCATTCCACATATGAATTATATCTCCAATATGCTATTAACAGAGTAACATTAAGTGCCCCTACACCAGGTCAGGCCCACAGTCCATGTAGCCAGGGACAGGTAGAGTACAAGTGGCAGGAAGAGTGATGAAAGCTCTCATCACCATCACCATCATTTGCATGTATCTGATGTCATTTGCTATTTGTACTACCCTCATAATGCCCCACTTGCCCAGAAGTCAGAGTTCTAGCAACAATCGTGTGGATTACTTAGAAGCTGCCTTGAGGCCCTTGCCCATGCTATTGGGTGTAGAAAACCAGCCAACAAATTGAAGGCAGTTGCCCTCAGAATAAAGTGATAACTCAAAGAAGAAGAGTGAGAACTATGAACAGGAGAGAGAATGACAGTGCGGGGCACACTTACTGCAGGGGATTTTTTGTGTGGCACCAGTGTTCACAGTGACGCCGGCAAGTTGTCAGGAAGGGTTGTTGATGTCTCAGCATTTTTGTTTAGAAGAGTAGGGGAGTGTGTTAGAGAAACAACCTTCCAAATGTAGGGGTTGGCACATACATAGGGATTACATACGTAGTTATATGGAAACTGACATGTGGGATATTTTCTTCCTGAATAACATCTGATAAATGAGGCATTCCTTTTCTTCCTTTTGTCTTGAAATTGTCTCTTTGAAATTCTCCTAAATAGTACTTTGTTGAAAAAATAACCTGAATTAACCCATTCATGGGACTAGAGAATCTGATCAGAGAATCTCTCAGTCTTCTGCCTGTGAAAGCTGCTTCATTCCCTTTATCCCCTTGGTCATCCTATTCCATATATTTACTAGTTCTATGTTACTTTCATAATTTTTAGCTGCATTATGGATACATTCAAATCATATTTGATACAAAAGCAGAAAAAAAGTTTGTTGTATTCTGTTTTCAGAGAGCTAAAGTGTTACTATGTCAGTTTTACTATTTAGTGAAATCAAGGCCCAAGAATTATTCTTTTAAAATATATATATATTGGTTTCAGAGAAGAAGGGAGAGGAAGAGAGAGATAGAAACATCAATGATGAGGAAATCATTGATTGGCTGCCTCCTGCACGTTGGACCGAGCCTGCAACCCAGGCATCTGCCCTTGACCGAAATCGAAGCTGGGACCCTTCAGTCCGCAGGCCGACACTCTATCCACTGGGCAAAACTGGCTAGGGCCCAAGAATTATTCTTTATGAAATCTTTTCAGTCTAATTGGAGCATTATAGTTGAAAAAACAAAAAAGATCCAGCCATTCAGCTATCAATTCAACACATTTTTACTGGATGCCTATTATATGCCAGGCACTATTGTAGGCACAGAAGGAATAACAGTGAATAATAAATAAGTAAATTAACAATAAATAACAAGTGGGAAGTTGTATGGAGGAAAAAGGTAGGGTACAATGACAGAAAGTGATAAAGGACTCTAACATTTAGGCAGGGACCAGCTAGCTGGTCATTGGGAGATCTGAGATGGGGTAGTGGGGACCCAACAAAGGGCACAAGTAAGTGTAAAGGCCTCAGGTAGGAACAAGCTTGGCTTATTTGTAAGTGGTAAGAAAGCCACATGCCAGATCTGTGTAGCTGAGGGGGTGAGGAGTAGGAGATACATTGGAGAGGTGGTCAAGGCCACATCACATAGCACAGTTAAGGAGTTTCCATTTGTTCTAAGAACAATGAGGAGCCACTGGAGGGTTTTTGAATAGGGGAATATGTGTCTTGAAAAGACTTAGAGAGAGCAAGTGTGAAGACAAGGGACCAGGTGGGAGCTACTGTATCAGTCCAGTAAAGAACTGATGGTGCTTTAGAGTAGGGTGGTGATGGCAGTAGTGATGACAAGTGGTCTGATGCAGGATGTATTTGAAGATAGAATCAGCAAGATTCTATAGAAAGAATAGAAAGATTGAGGTTGAAAGAAAGAAACGAGTCTAAGATGATGCTGAGTCTTACTGGCAGACTTGTGGAAGACTGGGGAGAGAATCAAGAGTTCTGTTTCAGAAATGTTAAATGTGAGGTTCCCACTAGACTGTCAGGGCAGATGCCTGGGAAGGGGTTAAATGTTAAATGTGAGGTTCCCACTAGACTGTCAGGGCAGATGCCTGGGAAGGGGTTAAATGTTAAATGTGAGGTTCCCACTAGACTGTCAGGGCAGATGCCTGGGAAGGGATACACAAGTCTGAGCGCAGGGTGACTAGGACAAGAGATACAGACTGAAGGTCATGAGCATGTAGATGGCATTCAAAGCTGTGGAACTGGACAAGATCAGTAAGAGACTGAATAAAAAGACATTAAGAGGTGTGAAGATAAGATGGGCCAGTAAAGGAGGTGCAGTAGGAGCAGCTAGACAATTAGGACAAACCCCTGGAGGGTGTGAAGTTCCTCCTAACTCATAAACTGACTCAAGTCTATCAAAGAGGGGGTGATCAGTGGCGTCAAAACCATTTGAGAGATCAAAATGAAGATCGTGGTGTCTTCCTGTTGAACAATATTGGACTTACAGTCTGAGAAAGTATTAGCTAACCCCATGAAATTATTGATAATTAACCAGTTTAGATCTAAAAAAAAACAGCACTTACATATGGTTTAACTTTACAGTAAACCTTTAAGCCACTGAGATTTTGAGGTCAATTTGTTACCACAGTGTAACACAACATTATTTGGCATGGTGATCAAAGAATTCTTTAAAATACTGCAGCATGTTTTTATGATTTTGGAAATAATACAGTAGAGAGAAGAATGATGATATAAGAGAAAGGATGGATAATTAAAGGAGAAAAGTCCTTCAGTAGGGGTGAGGAGTGCAGGGCACTAGTGAAGGCCTGAGATAGAGGTGTGCATTTCCTTAAGTCAGGTATCCAGGCACTCAAAGGAGGGGAGGGGATATATCCATACAGATGCAGATGGAGGGTGGGTATGGGTGGGATAATGAGATAGTTCTCTTCTGTCTCTTCGACTTTTCCAGTGAAAGAGAAGCCACCAACTAAGAGTGAGGAATGAAAAGGCAGTTGGAGGTTTGAGAAGAAAAAGAGGTATGACATTTTCCTTATGGGAAAATGAATTAACTACTTAGTGGTGAGGGCCCACTTAAGCTTTCTGGCTTTAAGATTAGGTGAGACCAGTTAACATAAGTGTTTCTTTTGAACCATGTTCAACTGTTTAGATACAAGAGTAGAGTACAAGAGTATTTGGTTTAATCAGGGTTGGGTTTTGCCAGCAAGGAAGGTGGAGGAAAAGAAGGACAAGGAAGTTGAGGGTAGTTCAAGGGAGTAATTACATTGACAGACCATGAAATCTAACCTGGGAAATGAAGACATAAGTTGATGTAAAGTGGAAAATGGTAAGATTAATGGATTGGAAGTCCCTTTGGGAAGAAAAAAATCTCTTGGAGTGAGGATGCTACACTAAGTGAGTTAGAAAGATGAGGGCTGGGGAGAGGTAGAGAGAATGGAAGGCCCAAAACCAAGATTTTGTAGGTGGCACAGCTATTTCTAGGTCATAACCATGAGCAGGTGTCTGAGGAGAAGAGTGATGAGCTATTAAAATAAGCAAGAGGCTTGTGGGTTGTAAAGATTCTCATCAATGGGTCAATGCACTTAATGCCATCTTTGCTATAAACAATTATGATCTGGGGTAGGATATGCTTTGCTCAGTCTAATCAGTACAAGTTACAGCCATGAAAGTTAAGTCATATGAATGAGACAGTGTTTCCAGTAAAATTTAAATTTCATAAGAAAAGCATTATTTAATTAAAGTTAAAAAATTTTAATTTTCCTAACTTTATCAATGTCCTATTTAGAACTGAAAGCTAAGTGAAATTTCTGCAATAACAAAATGCCTCATGTTTGGTCTGATACTGTAAATTGAAGTGGCATTTTACTACTAAAATAAAATGTAGAAACCACTTTTGTTTTCTTTCCATTAATACATATTTTTTTCATTGCTTTATTACAATTATAATCATATGTATCAAAAGCACCTTTTTTTAAAAAAAAATTGAAACACATCTTGTTTTCCAGGATATTTTCATGGAAAGATGGCTTTCTCACCCTGTAGATGATTCATGCCTAGGAAAGGAAGAGACCTGCTCAATGCTCCACTGTTCCCTAGGAGCCCGGAGAAAACTCCTCATGTCTCTCCAGGCAGCGGACAAGGACACCATGAGCCACCAAGCAGTGGTCTACCCATTTACCACTGGAGGATTTTTATTGAACTACTAGAGGTCCGGTGCATGACATTCATGCACTGGGGAAGGGGGGCCCCTCAGCCAGGCCTGCACCCTCTTGGGGAGCGGGCCTAAGCCGGCAGTCAGACATCCCCCAAGGGGTCCTAAGCACTGCTGTGAAGGTGGGAGAGGCTCCCCCCACCGCCACTGCCACCGCTGCTGAGCTCTCCAGCCTTGATCTGTAAGCCCCCTGTGGGAGTGCCACTCAGCCAGGAGCTGGGCTTGCTGCTCCCCAGGGCTGCCTCGGAGGTGGGAGAGGCTCCTGCCACCGCCACTGTGCTTGCCAGCCGTGAGCCCCCTGTGGGAGCACACTGATCACCAAGGGGCAGCTCCTGCATTGAGCGTCTGCCCCCTGGTGGTCAGTGTGCATCATAGTGACTGGTTGTTCACCATTCAGTTGATTTGCATATTAGCCTTTTATTATATAGGTTAGGATTTTTGGTTCCTGCTATATATTATGACCACGAGGAACCAATCAGATTAACATGAAATGTTACAATGGAACAACAGAACTTCAGTTTTATGTAGGAAAAAGGCAGCCTTCCAAGCAAGCATCCCTAATCTCCAAAGACAATGCAAGGCAACCTGGCAGCTCCCAAAGTCAAAGTGACTTTCAAGTGCAGCTCTTTACACAGGCAGAAATTTCTACAGACGTCAATGCAAAGCTTAAAAAAGAGAACTTATGTCTTTTAAAGATAAATGTATAAAACTTTAGAATTTATGCAGGGTAAACGCTTGTTTCTAACCTTAATATTTTTTTAAAAAGAAAACATTGCTTTTCTAAAGCTATTATTAAATAAGAATTATTCATACACAATAAAAAATTGATAGTGCAAACTAAAGCACAAAGTAAAAATCCAGCACGTGAATTTCACAGAATGAGACGACGTGTGGGAGGACATCCGCTCTGACGCCGCAGAACCCAGGTGACTGGCAGGACAGTATAGCAGGGTTACTCCTCGGTCATCCTATATGGAAACACCAGAAAAGGTCTAGTGTTGTCCAGGGAACTGACCAATAATTCTGCTCGAAAAGGCATATGAAGAGGATTCCATTAAGTTGAGTGGATCTGAGATCAAATCCAAAGTGATCAAATAAGAGCAGAAATACCAAATATTCAAAGATGCCAATCAAGGTAGAATTATGAAACACAGGGAAGGAGGCTGGTGAATAAAAGTTGTGGGTAATGAGGAGCTAGGAACCCAAATTGGAGTCTAGTTGGGAATGAGGACTGTGGTAAGCTGCATGAACTGGTTCATAAAACCAATTATCTTGTCATGGTGACTTTATTGAGCCAACAGATGGCTGGATCAGCCAGTTAATGGCATGGGAAGAAACAATTGCTAGCACAGGTTTGGAGAAAGCTACACTGGAATTAGAGTCTTGGTTCTGCAACTTGTAGCTGTGCAACCCTAAACAAGTGGCTTAATCCCTCTGAGTCCCAGTATCTCCAGCTATTCTAAGGCAGTGGTCGGCAAACTGTCGGCTCACGAGCCACATGCGGCTCTTTGGCCCCTTGAGTGTTCTAACGCCACTTCTTCAAAACAGACTCCCCCAGGCTGAAAACCGACTTCTGCGCATGGGCCACGAAGTTTCAATCGCACATGCCTGGGTTGGGGGCTCAATCCCCAATAGGGGGCGTGCAGGAGGCAGCCTATCAATGATTCTCTCTCATCATTGATGTTTCTATCTCTCTCTCCTCCCTTTCTCTCTGAAATCAATAAAAATATACTTTAAAAAAAGAATTTATTTTAACACAAGGAAATGCTTAAAACAGAGGATCTGTGTTTTCTGACATAAAAAGACAGAAGATAGTTCATATGTTTCATGACACTGACAATGTCAACTTTTAGTAAGAACAATTATATTAAAATAGCTTGTCTTTCCTGATCAAATTGTTGGGGTAGAAATGAGAAGGGAAAGGGGGTAGTAAACGAAGTAATTATTTGCAAACAAAATTTCAGATAACAAATATCTTTATCCACACTAAAGATGCCCATTTCTTATAATAGAAAAGAGAAAGGATGAGAAGTTGAAGCTTGAAAAGACAGTGGGCATGTACGTAACGGAGAGAATCATGTTCAGATGGGTAACCTGTTAAGGGCTGCTTAGCTAGTTATTGACAAGGGCCTGTCTAGAACCTACCTCTTTTCCTGCATGTGTGTCTAATGTTCATTTTTATCAAAGAAGTGTAAGCATTAGTTCATCAAGGAAGTCTTTCTTAGTCCCAAGACCAATATGTCCACTCTGGAATGTTCTCATATTTCCCTGTATTTCTCTTCTCAGAACAGTTAGGTTACATATGATTACCATGTGTATAGCAGAGTAAAAGCACAGGTTAGGGAGTGAAACTAAGTTTGAATCTTGTCTCTCCAAATTACTGAACCTAGCTAAGCCTACACAAAGAGAACAACGGCACTTACTTTGCTATTGAGACAGTGATAAGCCTTTACAACAATGCTTGACACTTGGTGACACAAATGTTGGCCATTTTTATTACTAGTCAGTAAAGGTAATTAGGGCAAGGAGTGTTTCATACCAGAGACTAACGTATTCATGGTGTGGTGCTTCCCACAAAATAACATGTCTCCCTTTTGGACACAGTGCAATTGAAAATACATAAAATTAATGAATTTTGAAGGTAGGTATAGTTATGTTTCTTAAATATAGATAGTTATTCATAATTCTTCTTTGCATGGATTTCAGGTTTCATGGTTTAGTTAACCCAGTGCCCCCCAAAACATAGTTAAAAGTTCTGTTACTACAGTGTATCTCCTGTAAAAGAGTCTGTTTAACGCTTTTCCAATTTTTAAAAGTATATTGTTTTATTATTACTTAGTTATAATGTTTTATATGCACTAGATAAAAATCCTTTATATAAGATACATAATGTGCAATTATTTTTGCCCAGTCTTTGGCTTTTTTATTTTCTCAACTGTCTTTTGAAGAGCAAAATTTTTTTTTTTTATTAAGTCCAATTTATCAATTTTTTTTCTTTCTGAACCTAAGGTTGTTTTTTCTAGGGTTTTAATATTCTTAGCCTTTATGTGTAGGTCCATGATTCCCTTTTATTGCTTTCTGTATAAGTGTGAGGTAAAGTCAAGGTTCTTTCTTTTCCCTTATAAACAATTGTTCTAGAACTGCTTGTGCAAAGACTATCCTTTTCCCATTCACCATCTTAGCACATCTTGGGGAGATAAAAAAGAAATTGATTATAAATGTGCAGGTCTATTTCAGGGTTCTATAGTTCCATTGATTGATGTGTTTATCCTTTACACCAATACCACATTCTCTTGATTACTATAGCTTTAGTCAGTCACGAAATCAGGAAGTGTCAACCATCTAACTTTGTTTCTTTTAACAACTGATTTGCTTTGCACTGTTAATTAAAATTTAGAGTCGGTTTATCAACTTCAATGTAAGAAATGCTCAGATTTTTTATTTGGACTGTACTTAGTCTAAGGACCAAGTTGAGAGAAATTACATTCTAACAATGTTGAACCTTCTCACCCATGAATTTGGTATTTATTGCGAATTACTTACGCCTTCTTCAATTTATATCACCGATGTTTTGTAGTTGTCAGTGTAGAGATCTTGCACATATTTTGTTAAATTTTTAAGTATTTCATACTTGTGCTGCCATTACAAATGATTTTTAAAATTTCAATTTTCAATTGTTCAGTGCTAGTACATAGAAACACAACTGATTTTGCATATGGATCTGTTATCTTGTGACCTTGATAGCTTTACTTATTAGTTCTAATAGAGTTGGAGTATTTTTGGAGATTTCTTTTGATCATTTCATATGGGTGACATGTTGTCTGCAAATAAAAAGTTTTACTTCTTCCTTTCTGATTTGTCCACTTTTTATTTATAATTGTTTGCCTTTTTGCAGTGACCGGGACCTCCAGTATAAAGTGAAATAGAAGTGTGAGAGTGGGCATTCTTGCCTTGCTCTGAATGTTAAGGAAAAATCATATAGTCTATCACCATTAAGTACATTTTTAGCCTTAGATTTTATTTTTCTGACTTTTTCTCTTTATTATCATGAATGGGTATTCAACTTTTTCAAATGCTTTTTCTGCATCTATTGTGACATCTTGATTTGTTTTCTTTTTTAGTCTTTTAATGTGGAGAATTACATTGGTTGATTTTTTAATGTTGAACCAACCTTACATTCCTGGAATAAAGCCCAGTTGATCGTGATGTGCTGTCCTTTATATATTATTGGATTTGATTGGTTATTATTTTGTTAAGGATTGTTGTGTGTCTGTAGTCTGTAGTTTTCTTTCTATATCTTTGTCTAGTTTTAGCATCAGGATAATGCTAAGTTCATAAGATAAGTTGAGAAGTGTTTCCCCTCTTCTATTTTCTAAAAGAGTTTGTGTTGAATTGGTATTACTTCTTCCCTAAATGTTTGATAACCATTTAGTCATCTGGTTTAAAATGTACTTGTTCATCCATCCATTCAATATTCCTAGGATAATTCCATAAATAAATTGTAGAAACAGTTGTTTATGATTCTTCCAGAGAATGCAAGCATAGTTACTTGCACACAGGAATTGCCAAATATTTGTGAAAGCAAAAAATTAAAGGTTACCTGATTTATCGTGTGTTTTTTTTTAACCTCACTTAAAAATACTTTGTATATGAACAGCAAATAGAAGTGGCAATTTATAAATATGTAAATAATTTTGGATATCAAATAAAATGAAAGACTATATTACAAATATAAAAGGGATTGTTATATATTAATAGTTAAATATAAATGCGAATATTCAACATATTGACAAATGCTCTTCATTTAATTAGATGGTTAATAAAACCACCTAAGTTATGAGAACAAAACCAAAATGTTGTCTAATTAAAAATATCACAAAACAGTGGCTGAAATACTTGATGTGAAGATATGTGAGGCTGAAATAACCAACAACCATTTAACCAAAATGGGTTCCTAAATAACTTTCTTCTCTCCTTTTAAGATCTGATCAAAACAAAAATCAGATTCCTTTCATGCTTATGTAAGTCCCTGCTCATGTGATTTTTTCAAAATCTAAGATTTCTCCAAGAATTGTCTATCAAAACTTTGTTATTTCTAGCTTCTAAATAGTAAAAATTGAGTTTATAACACTGGACATTTTAACTTGGTTCTATCCTGAGGTCCTACAAAGTATTTAAAAAACAAACATAAATCTTCACATCTGTATTTTTTTTATTCAAATGCTGTCTAATTCATTGGCCATAGAAGGCACATTTTAAAAAGATGGTACAGGGCAGTTAAAAGCCATGCCAAAACATCACTCTGATTGGGAAAGTTTATAGCATTTTATTTTCAGCTTATAACCTAAGAAATGAAAATTTTACAGATCCTCCAAAATGTGGTCCACTTACCATGGGTGACCTCTTTATCTAAGTTGAGCTGAATTATGTTGGGGATATTTTATTCTCAGCTATATTTTATGAAATATAAACTAATTTATAATTTTAGAACTCTATGTTAAATATATTTGATCCTTTATATTCTGATCAATAATGATAACTTTTCTTCTTTGTATCTTCCATACTTCACACATTCCTTAGCTCACATTATAGGTACTCAATAAATGCTTGACTTGAATATGGAGTTCAACTGAATTAAACTGATAATGTAGCAATTTGCAAAGTAATTCAGAGATTTTTAGACTAAAGTGATAGCCAATGAAAGAAGTAATTTCACATCTAGTTTTTCTGGATTAAATGTTATTCTAAACTTATAAATACTCTTACTTTGCATACCTCAGGTAGCCAGCCATTCATCTATTATGAAAAGGGCTTTTAAGCTTTTTTTAAAACAGAAAAGCCTTTACTGCAGAACAAAAGCTACATATTTTAAGACAATGTCAAAATCTTAAATATGTTTAGCTTTTAGAAACATAAAATTAACAAGAGACAACCTAAGCAGGATATTAATCTTTTCCCCTCCTTACTACTTCACTAGTATTCTTTTTTTTTTTAAATATATTTTATTGATTTTTTACAGAGAGGAAGGGAGGGGGATAGAAAGCTAGAAACATCGATGAGAGAGAAACATCGACCAGCTGCCTCCTGCACGCCCCCTACCGGGGATGTGCCCGCAACCAATGTACATGCCCTTGACCGGAATCGAACCTGGGACCTTTCAGTCCACAGACCGATGCTCTATCCACAGAGCCAAACCAGTTTTGGCTCTAGTATTCTTTCTCAGTATTCAGTTCCGGTGGATAAAATTATCATCAGAAGCAAAACCTGAAGTAGAATTTCTCTAAGGAAGTATAACAAATAAGGCAAATTCTTGTGAATCTCAATTTTGTTAACTTTCTTCTCAAGGTTAATATTGTGAGACTATCTTATAACAAGGTTATTTTGGGACATCCCTACTTGATCCCCTTTAGATGGTTAAGACCAAATGATTTCTACTCCAGAGAAAATACTTATAATAAGGTTTTGGTTATTTAACATAGTAATATTCGAATAGCAGAGGTTCAATTTTTGTTAAAGTAAATACTATCTGATCATTAATTTGTTTGATCTCAAAATAATTTCACAAGCCTTATAACAGTTTGTGAGTTCTTAAGGAATTCTGGAGACCAGTCTGACTTCTAATACATTACATCCTACTTTGTCATTCTATTTTTTAGAAGGTTAAAGTCAAAATAATTCCTACTACACCTCCATCCTAAGCAAGTACCCTATAAAAATGTTATGTTTCATGACAATGTTGTTGAAGACATTAATAACCACATAACATTCTGGCTTCTTCGTGAGAACCCCTTGTAAATTTTTCTCTGAAAGTTTCAACTCCAGGAATCTGAGCTAATGACTTTAAAAAATTTATTGTACTGAACCATGTTCTAACTGCAATGCTCTCTTTACATTTGCATCTGGAAATAGAGTCAAGCCCAGTTCCCTCTACAAGTAGTAGACAGACCCTCACAGCATGCATTGCTTTGTCACAAACCTTTCTCTAGTTTCATCCTATTGTTTTCTTCCCCCACAACCCCCATTTCATTCATTACTCTAAAACAACTTGCATTTAAAAAGTTACCTTTAACTTCCAATATACATATTCTCCCCTAGAGATATGAAAAAATAAAAATGAAAAAAATAATACCCTCTTCATAACTTAAAGCCAGATAATGCCAAAACTTCAAAGGAACTGTAATGATAATGATGATGATAATAAAATAATTTTGTAGGAAAGATTCACCAATGGATGGTAAAATTAGTGGCTGAAAGTCTGAGGAGAAACATGATATCTGCTTAGTCTCAAAATATTTCCTCCAGATAGTTTACATATTTCAAAGAGAAAAAATAACATTACAGCAGAGAAACCTGGTAGATATCACCTTAACCAAGAGATCAGTGTTGATGTCACCAGTAATAAGGTATTTCAATATAATGTATTGTACACCATGATATAAAGGCACTTGAGAAAGGCACAATAACACTTCTGGAGTATTATTGCCCAAAATGCATAACCTCAATCTAATTAAGAAAAAACATTAGACAAACCCAAAGTGAGAAACATTCTATAAAACAGAACTGTTTTGAGTAGTACTATTCAAAAGTCAAGGTCATGAAAGATGAGGAAAGACTGAGGAACTATCACAGATTGAAGGAGACTAAAAAGATATGACAACTAAATGCAAAATAAGATCCTGGATTGGATCCTAGAACAACAACAAAAAAGATTAGTGGAAAAACTGGTGGAATTTAAATAAGGTCTGTAGTTATCTACCAAGGTAAATACAAAGCATCTTACCAATGCTGATGTTCATAGTACAATGATTGTACTATGGATAAATAAGATGCTGGTATGGAGGAAAGCTCAGGGAAAGATGTATGGAAATTCTCTGCATTATTTTTGAAACTTTTCAGTATGTGTAAACACAAAGTTTAAAAATAAAACATTTTAAAATGTCATCTGTATTTTTTGTAAGTAGGGTTTTTATAATTACTGTTTGACATTCTCCCAATTCATCCTAAGCTCTTCGTTTCCCATTTTATTCCCTTAGACCGCCTGAGAAAATTCTTCATATCTAGTGCCAAGTCAAACATTGTACTTCAAGGACCACCTCCTCCATAAAACAGCCTCTGGTTTCTACAAACCTCCTCAGATTTCCAGCACTGGACCCTACTCTAGGATTTTATTATGCATAGTTATATAGTTTTAAAAGTTCCTTTATGCTTGTATTTCTCATTATCACCACAATAATAAAAGCTTCCATAAGGCAGGGACAAAGTTACATTCCATTTTGTGACCAGCACTGAGTTAAGTATAGAGTAAATGCTTATTGCATCTATGTTGACTCACTCACCCACAAATTATTAAGGAAACTAGACTTGGAAGTTCTCATCCCCCATTTATTCCTCCTTTGTGTTATTAGACATCAAATGGACCATTAGTTATGATCTAGGTGTGACAATTCTAGTAATTTCTTATTCTTAGGAAGTCTCTAAAATATACGATACAGCCTTCAATTGAATAAAGTCATCTGGGTTGAATAAACATATTAGAATTATAATAATTAATAAAACAGAGGCCTAAATTATAAATCTTTAAAAGCTCATTTAAAATCTGTTAAAATTCCTCACTTGATAATAATATGAAATGCATAATAAAGCAACTATCACAAGTAAGAGTCAAAGATTTTGATGTTTCATGAGCTATTTTCCATGACCCAGGGTTGCCTCCTTAGAGTGCTCTATGATGTCCAGTGATCTGTTAGACTCACGCAGTGGGAACAAATGTCCATTTTCTTTGCCAAGAAAATACCATAGATGAATATTAACAACAGTTTTGTTAGCCAAAATTCACATCTGCACACACTTAAAAATCTAGCTTTTCTTTTTTTTCAATAATAATTTGTAATACATTCTGAAAATTACCAAAAATATATTATTACTCAACACCTGGGTGCTTAACTGGTGTTTTAGCCATACGTGCAATGATAGAACCTATACTATTATTAAAATTGAATAGCATACTCTAAATTGTGGATATTTGTATATGTATACATATTAGTAACATTTTGGGGCATATATCTCAGGCTTTAAATACACACACACAGGGAAAGAGAGAAATAGTTATGAATCAGAATAGAAAGTTCAAAATATACTATAAAGATGTAATGAATCAAAGGAAATAAAATATTTTAGGAGGAATATAATTTAAAACATGGGAGTTAGAGATTTTTTTCTACACAATATAAGCATTCCAATACTTTTTAATAAAAACTTCTCAACTATCAAAATATTATTTATTTTAAAAAAGTCATTCATTCACTGCCAATGACATCACAAATAATAGTTTATTTTTTTTACCAAGTTTTTAATATGTGTGTAGGAGAAATACAGGATAGAGCAAAAGTAGGTTGATAGTTGTGAGTACGTGAAACACAGACTTAATTCTTGGATTGCTATTTATTAACTAGAGGCCTGATGCACGAAGATTCATGCAAGAATGGGCCTTCCTTCCCCTGGCTGCTGGCAGCGCCTTCGCTCTGGCCGGAGTCGCCTTTCTGCTCCAGCCCGGAGCTGACTTTCTGCCTTCCCACGCTGCCCAGAGGCCCGGAGGGGCTGGGGTGATGTGGAATGCCTGCGTTCCCCCCGCCCCCCAGACGCTCGGTGGCTGTGTATGCAAATTAACCCACCATCTTTGTTGAGTTAATTTGCATACTCACTCCTGATTGGCTGGTGGGTATTGCTAAGGTACATTCAATTAGCATGTTACTCTTTTATTAGGTAGATTATTGTATTTTTCATACAGACAACTGCACACCTGCTTTTGTATATTTTTGGCTTGATCTCAATACTGTTATAATTGCAAAAATTTTGCAATATTTAAGTACTAGAGGCTCTCAATTCAATGCAATATTTAGAATATATGCATAAGCTATATTATTTTAAAACATTTAAAATCATTTTGATTTTTAAAAAGAATGATTAATATGGAGTCAAGAATAAGAACAATGTAAAAAAGAGGCATTTAAAAATACCTATCACTTTGCTATCATATATTTCTGTATATTATTATTTTTTAAAATCATTTATATGTCGTGATACACATAAACTAAACATAAAAATTAAGAACCTTTGCATTTTGAAAGATACTGTTAAAAGAATAAAGTTAAGCCACTGACTGTGAAAGTGTTTGCAAATTAGCTATCTTTTAAAGGACTTATATCTAGAATATATAAAGAACCCTCAAAATTCAATAACAATAAACAACTAAATATAAAATTGGAAAACATTTAAATAGACACTATGCCAATGAAGATATTCAGATGGCAAATACACATATGAAAAGATGTTCCACATTCTTAGTTATTAGGGAAATGCACATGCAATTAAATACAACCTCTTAGGCTGGCTACAATAACACTAATACTCGACAATATAAAGTGCTAATGAGGATGCAGAGCACCTGGGGCTCATACATTGCTGATGGGAACGTAAAACGATACAGCCACTTTGGAAAAAGTTTGGCAATTTCTAACCAATGTGAAAATATATTTAGCATACAATTCAGCAACCCCACTCTTTGCTATTTACCCAAGTGAAATAAAAACATTATGTTCACACCAAACCTTTATATGAATGTTTAACAACCTAAATATTTCCAGCTGGAGAATGGATAAACTTTGGTACATTCATGCCATGAAATATTATTAGCAATAAAAAAGAATGGACTACTCATGCCCACAACAATGGATGAATTTAAATGCATGATGCTAAGGGGAAGACAACAGACTCCAAAGGTCATATACTGAATGATTCATTCCGTATATAGTCCAGAAAAGGCAAATCTACAGTCACAGAAACGGGATGAGTGGCCACTGGGAGTTGGAGCCAGGGGCATAAATGCGGCTGACAACAGAGGGGTGGAGGCATATTTGCGGTGATGGACACTTCTTGATCTTGATTGTGGTGACAGTTTGTCAACATTTATAGAATTACATATAATCTATATGCAAATTATATCTGGATAAAAATGTTTTCAAAAGAGAGGAATGAATGAAGAGTTACAGAGTACAGGAAAGAGCATGATTTCTTCTGACAGAGACAGGGAACGGTTTTGAGTGAGGATGATGAGCTCACATGTCTTCCAGGCAGAGAGAAAACACGTGAAGCCCTAAAGGCAGTGTTTACAGCCTGTACAAGGAAAAGGAGCATCCGGAGTGGGCACAGCACAGACTGTACCTGTGGGGTGGGGGGACAGTTAATACAGGCAGAAGATACACTTCATACTCATTATGATGGTTATTATACAAACAAAACAAACTGAAACAACTGTTGGCGATGATGTGGAGAAATTGGAACCCTGGTGCACTGATGGTGGGAATGAAAATGGTGCAGCGGCATGGAAAACAGTAGGGCAGGTTCCTCAAAAACGTCAAAATAGAATTACCAAGTGATCCAGCAATTTCACTTCTGGGTATAAAGCAGGAATTCAAACAGGTATTTGTATACCCATGTTCATATTTGCATTACTCACAATAGTCGAAAGGTGAGAGCAACCCAGTGTCCATTGATGGGATGCATGGATAGACAATGTCTTATATACACACAATGAAATGTTATGCAGCCTTTTTAAAAAGGAAATGCTGACATGTGCTACAATATGGATGAACCTTGAAGACGTTATGCTAAGTGAAATAATACAGTCACAGAAAGACAAATCTTGTTTGAGTCCACTCATATGAGGTATCTAGAGTAGTCAAATACATAGTGATAGAAAGGAGAATGGTGGTTGCCAGGGCCTGGGAGGAGCAGGAAATAGGGAGTTAGTGTTAATGGGTACAGCTTAGGTTTTGCAACATGAAAGAAGTTCTGGAGATGGATGGTGGTGATGGTTGCACAACAATTTAAATGTACTTAATGCCATGAAACTGTAAACTAAAATATTAACGTAATTGAAATAAGGAAGGAGAAAAAAGGAAAGGCAGAAGAGGAGAAATGGGATTGTGCAAAATGCTTGGCCAGAAAGCTAGAGAGCTGGGCAACCTCACTTTGTTGTCAGCAATAGCACTTGGTAAGTTTCTAAGCAAGGGAGGGCAATGCCATTAGCTTACAATCTACCTTGTCCAGAAAGCTATGCCTAATTCTACCCCTCCCCACATACTTCCAGACACCGTCCTGGGTGTTTCCCAGGGCATGAGGTCCAGATCAAGACAATGACTCTAATTTCAGCTCAATGCAATCAGTTTCGTTTGTTCCATTATCCCCGACCATCAACATAAGCCTCTTTGAGGGTAGGGGCTGTTTTCACATTGCCAGTGCTGACTCCAGCCCAGCAATGAGACTAGATTTTTAGAAAGATCCCTGTCTCAGGAGCACAGAGGGGTCTCAGTCTTACCTTCTCTCTGAGGCCAGATGGTCCTGTGTCCCTCAGGGGCCTCAGGCTACCAGCCTGCCGTGTTTCGAGGTCATTACTATTTTCTCCTCTCGTTCTCATCAGACCTGGGGTTTGGCTTTCCGTGTGAGAGGAGTAGTCTAAAGTCAGCGGGGTCCACATGCCCGCTGGCCCCCATTAAGGTGGCAGAAGCAAGGATGAGAGCCCCTGAGCTGGCTGCAGCCAGCGAGACCTGCTTCTCTGGGATGCTGGTAAGGGCTCAGCCTCCCTGCCCTGATAGAAAAGTGCCTGGGGCCAGGGGGGTAGGATATTTGAGGCCCCTCCAAACCTCAAGTAGGGGTAAGCAGGGGCAAATGACATCACAATCACGCTGCTCAGTTTCTGATGTCAGCCAATGCACATCCTTTTCTCTGCATCTCTGATCTTCCAGGGACAGAAAAGGAGAGACAGGTTGAAGATGCTCTAGGGCTCAGGGTCAGGACAACAATATAACTAGATAGTGACTTTTGTACATTCCTGTTTAGTTTACAAAGTGGTTAAAATATAGAACATTTAGAAGAGACTGAACAATACAGTGTAAAAGTCACATATAATCCCATCCCACAGGGAAATGAAGTAGTGGATTTTCATATACCCCCGTGTCGGAGCTTCTCCGTGGCTTACTTTTTCGGATGTCAAAACCCATCCGAAAGCCAAGTTGGCTCCAACTTTAAAATATATCCAGAACCTGACCACCTCCACTGGTGCCATTCTGGTCGATGCCACTGGCATCTCTCACTGGGATCCCTGCAATGCCCTTCCTGGGCCTCCTCCATTGTTCTCACACAACTAGAAAGAGAATGATCTTCTCAGCTTAAGTCAGATCGTACCACTCCTTGGTATAAAACTTGGTGCACACCCAAACTTTTCCAAGTTGTCATTTGTGCATGTTTTTACTATTGTCAATTAATTTATTTTTATGTTCAGAGGTATTGTTATAGGCCATTATATCAAGCTGTGGCGTAGACACCCAGAGGAAAAGGACATTTGAAGTTTTGTGCGGAATATTGTAAAATTATACTGGATATTGTTTGTCAATCAATTTTTATAAATCTAAACTCTTTGAGGACAACATTTAATTTAAAATGTTAAGGATACAAAATTTTATATTTTTAGCAAAGGGAAAAGATCCAAGTAAAAAGAACAGAATTGAGATTAAAAATCCATTTAAAGCCAAAATGACAATGTCTTCATATTAATCCTTTAATTATAAATGTCAAAGGTTTAGCAGTTTCCATGACCTTTGCTGTGAATACTTATGCCATGTGGGGCTTTCCTTACATTGGAAAGATGCTGAGTTGTTGCTCAAAGCCTTCCAACGACTTCAGGCTGGCAGAGCCCCAGTACAGCCCTTCGATGCCATTCAAATTACAGACTGGGAACCCAAGCCGTAAATGCTATGTCAGTTTCATAAGAGCCTTTTACTTAATAAAGCACAGGATAGAAAATGTTTCATATATTCAGGTTTTTAAATATCAAATTGGGAGGCTCAACACTACTACTTATAATAAAGAACTCGCAAAGGATTACACTAAATGCGAAGTAATTTTTGTGTGTATCATAAAATGATAAAATTAAAAGGCAAATACCAAGAAAATATTTGCCACAAAGATAAGACTTTTATTCTAAATATAATATGAGTTTATAGAAAGGTGATGAGGAAAACATTAGGACACCAACAGAAGAGAGACTGACCAAGAATGGGAACTGGCAACTTCAGAAAATGAAATGTGAATAACAAATGTTATAAATGTTCAACTTCACTCTTAAAAATAAAGGAATACCTCAATCAATTATGCTACATTAATAAAATGGAATGTCATGAAACAATGAAAACTATATTTTCAAAGAATTTTAAATGACATTGAAATATTCTTAGCATAACTTTTAAAAAAGTAAAAGATACAACAGTTTAGTTATTATGATCTCGGTTAACACAGCTATTTTACATTCATGTCAAATAATTACTACCCGTTTTCTCTGGGAGATGGTAGTAACAAAAGACTTTTACAGTCTTCCATATTTTCTAAAATATCTTCTATTTCAAGAAAATTTATTTTTAAAATAGCTGAATAGATTTCTTACACAATGGCACATTTTAAATACCAACGTTTTCATCAGTCTTCTGAAAACTACCCACTACCATCACTTAGTACTGTACTTTAATTTTTCAAAGGTTCATATTTTATGGATCTTGTTTTGATTTGGTTGGAAAAGATTTGAAAAGACTAGGAAAGCAGCGTTAGTGATGCAAATGTCAATCATTTATTCTCTGGGATTCCCTATTTCAAGAATTTCTACCTTGGGGAGGTATTTCATGTTTCTCTTACCTCAGAGCTAGGGAACATATCTTCTAGGGCTAAATCACCACTGGCAGAAGCTACAGAGGACCTGGGCTTCTTGTATGACTTCTGTTCCCTGTTCAACTCAAGAGCACTCCATCCTTGCAGGCTTACACTACCAGGCCACCATGTGCCAAGCTTTCTAGACACCAGCAGGTCAGAAATGAATGAGATAGACAAGGTCCTGCTAATGCAGCTTATGTTCCAATGGGATAAACAGAAAATAAATATGTGAAACAATTAAAAGATTACTTCAGATAGTGAGATGAGCCTTGAAGACAATGGGGAAAGGTAAGATGGTAGAAGTAGGCAAGACTTGAGATACAGAGGTCAGGGAAGGACACTCTGAGAAGTGAAGACTGATGAGGAGGAGGGTGGGTGGCCATGGAAAATCATGGAGAAGAACATTCTAGGCAGAGGGGTGGCAGGTGCAAAGACCTGGAGGCAGGAGAGAGCAAGGTGGGTCCAGAAACAAACCAATGTCTTCTGTGGCGGGATCCTTGTAGCCAAGGGGAGAGGGTCAACCTGAGCTGGTAATTTCATTCACACCCGCATCTCAGATCAATTATCCATGGTTCTTTCATTAAGCTCTTCCTCTCCATCAGTTCTTTCTCCTGTATTTCAAGACATTTTCAGCCTAAAATGATATTCTCCTTCACTCCTACTGCTTTTTGGGTCTCCACCTCCCTTTTAATATCAGATTTTCCAAGAAAACAATAGAGTATTCATGAATCCCTACTTCCTCCCTACTCTCTCACTTATCTTTTGCAACCGTGTTTCTGTCCACACTATCATTTTCAGTGCTTTGTCCAAGATCATCAATGACTTCTCAGTTTCAAATCCTGTGACCTTTCCTCCACCCTTATCCCTCCTGATTTTCTGTCACATTCTTGACAATACTCCTTTCTAAATATTCTCTTCCTTTATTTCCATGAAAACACATTCTTCTCATATTCCTCTTACCTTGATGACCCTTCCTTGACTATTTCCTCCCAGACTCTTAACTGAAGCTCTTTCTTCACCACTGTTTTCTATTTCCCTCCTGAACAGGCCCTCTTTGTAGGTGACTCCTACAGAGAGGGTTTTCTGGTCCTGCCTTCTGCTATGATTCCCCACAAATGTTCCTTCAATAGCAAATGAACCTCACAGCTAGGTATAGAGACAGCACTTCCAGCTCAACAGGTCCATAACTGAACTCATCTTTTCTTCCTGAAACCAGAAAGTTCTCCTACATTACCAGTTGATTAAGGGTTGATTTATACTTAACCGTTCTAATCAATGCCATCTCTGAGATGCTTCTCAGCATGTCTTCTCATCCTCACTGCTGTATGTTCACTACCTTCGTACATCTCTAATGTGTCCTCAGGGACCTCTAGCCTAAATTAATCCAGTCCCCACCAACTACTTCCTGCTGTGACAGCTTGCCAACACTGACTGATTTTCCTAATAATCACTTGGCCATTGACACTTCATTTCCTCAAAATCTTCAGTAGCTTCACACTGTTTCCACAGTGAAGCCAAAGGCTTATCACAGCTTTGGAGACTTGCAATGATTCCTAGCTGTCTCTTAGCCTGATCACAACCACTCTGCTTGACTAAGCTCTATGACACGTGCACAGTTCTGTTTGCTCCTACTGTTGTTCCTTTGGCTTAGAATGCCATCTTGCATATCTACTTATGTTTAGTTCAAGTGACATCTCTTCCAGTTAACCTTCCCTGATTGCCCTGACAGAAAAGAATTCTCCCCCAATCCATACTCTACCTCGCATTGCAATTGTGTGTGTATGTGTCTTGCAGTTGCTGCTTTTAGAATCTACTTGAAGACAGTGCCACTTTTTCCTTTTTCTGTGTGTCCCCACAGTGCTTGGGATAATGCCTTTCTGGGATATAGAAAATCTTCCAGAAATATTTGCCCAATTGAATTACCCAGGGTTTCTAATACTATGCTTTTGTTATCAATTAGTAATACATATAAACGTATACTTGAAAAATTTTATCGATTAAAAAAACATTTAAAATGTGAATATACAATACAGAAAAATCAAGGCCTAAATTGTATGTTTTTTAAGAAATATATTTTTATTGATTTCAGAGAGGAGGGAGGAAGGAGAGAGAGAGAAACATCAATGATGATAGAGAATAATTGACTGGCTGCCTTCTGCATGCCCTACACTGGGGATCAAGCCCGAAACCAGGGCGTGTGCTTTGACTGGGAATCAAGCCCTGATCTCCTGGTCCATATGCCGATGCTCAACCACTGAGCCCCACCAGCAGGGCTAAATTGTATGTTTTATGAGTCTGGCTTTGGTATGTCCAAATTTCTTAAATTGAGCTACACTGGTATCTGTGCCATTCAAGACCATTTACTTAGAATTATTTTGAACTGATGGCAGATATGACTGAAGTCAAGGAGAGGTGTGTGTAAGAATTTCCAGAAAGGTCCCTGCAACATCACTTGCACTCTCCATTAGTCCTTTTATTTGCTATTGTCAGAGGACTAAAGCTATTCCACATAAGGAAATATCCCTACTTCCTGAAACTGTATATTTTAGCATTAAAATACTATCATTTTGTACTGCTTTGATGGAATTATCACTAACATCCTCACTCAGATATATAAAAGGCATCTCAACTGGAACACATTCCAAATGGCCCAACCTGTCGTTCTTGCAGTCTTCCTCCCGTCAGCGAAGGGTCATTCCTGTGTCCACTGGCTCTAGCCAGTCACCTTGGAAACATTCTTAACTGCTCTCTCTCTCCCTCTGTTTCCACCTCCCCTTCCCTACATCTGAACCAACAAGAAATATGGCCAGATGTACCTTCAGAACATTACCCAAATCTGATCAGTTTTTACCACCTTCACTGCTACTGCCTGAGGCCCAAGCCTCTATCATCTCTTGTCTAAATTCTTGCAATAGCTTTTAAACTAGTCTCCCTACTTCCTTCTTTGCCCTCAATTCAGTCTATTCTCAGCATCAGCAGGCAGAGAGATCCTTTCAAATGTGAATCAAATGTCACACCTCTGCTCAAAACCTGTCAAGCCTCCTCTACTCACGGAGAGTCAAAGCAAAGGCCTTTCAAAGGCCGAGACACACCTACAGGACCTTGTCCACCTCTGAGGTTTTTTCCTTAACCTCATCTCCTCCTCCATCCTTCTCCACCTCCACTTTGCCCTCCTCCTCCATCATCATTTCCAGCCACGGTGGCCTCCTTGCTGTTCCTCCAAGAAGCCAGGCTCCCTCCCATCTCTTTAGAGACATTTTCCTATATATTTCTTGGCTCAGAGCTATGCTGCCAAGGGCAAAGCTGGATGAAATCTGACTCTCAGATAAAATTAGCTACTACAAAGTAGTACCTTGGGTTCTTGCTCCATGTAACAATGGAGTAGTGCCTACCATGGTGTTGTATACGCTATGAAGGTTTAAAATTATTTAAAGACAAAGAAGAGAGGAAAATTAAACAGAATTAGAAGATTCTTCAACTACACTTTTCAAGTTCTTTATCCCAAGGTATAGATTGGTCTTAAGAAACTCAAGGGACGATTTACATTTGTTATGCTTAGAACAATTCACATTTACTACTCAATTAAAAGATTTACACTTTTCCAAAACATCAAAAGAAAGAATATTTGAGATTGTTCCTGGAAGATAAGTCAACCCAAATATGTCAATATTATATTGACATTTATTTCAAAAATATGTAATTTTAAAGCTTTTCCCAATCTGAAATATCAATCTGGGAAAATATGCCATCTATATGTTACACTTGTAAAAACTGTAACATTTATAATTTTTAGACAATCTAGAAAATTAGTCTCAAGAAAATTCAGGGCTACAGCCCCAGTATTCCTAACCAGTATAATATTTGACAATATTACAACATTGTTTTATCACAGTGTGTATTTAATTGATACAGAATGGGATATTCTATGCAATTACTTCAAAGAAAGTCAACAAAAAAGATTAGGAAACTCCCTATATTATTTTAGTGGTGCTTAGACATACAAAAAGAGACTTAAATTGCTCATTTGAACAATGTGAAGAGTAATTCTCTGTCCCCCACTTTCCAGAGATGAAATGTGAGGGTGGCAGCCATGGGTTTCACTTGTCTATAAAATGTTGAGGTAGATAGCTTACCTTTTCCAGCGTCATCTCTGTCTCAGCTGCATGAGTCTTTCTCAGCTCTATTTTCATCTTCTCTGATTCAGCCTTCAGTTTGCTGACAGTAGCCTCATGGTCCCTGGCAGCCCTTTGCTTCTCCTCTTCACGGAGAAGACCGAGCTCTACCAGCTGCTGCTTCCGCTGAGTGTTCACACTAATCAGCTCTTCTCTCAGCTTGTGAACTTGGGCCTCCATGTCAGCAATAACCTTGTTGTGAAAAATGAAAAAATGGGCAGAGGCTATGAATAGGAAAGTCATAAAAGTCAAGCAGTTCGGCAGGCCAGACATTCTGAGAGGCCCTCATGATATGAAATAACTAGGTTCCATATAAATATAATTTTTTCTCTTTCTCTGCTCATAGAAAGAGAAATATCCAAAGGGAAAAACGAAACAAAACAAAAATCACACACACGTACAACTACACGTGCCAAAAACAAGAAGAGCAGTGAGCATAGTCAGAAGGCAAGGTATCTGAGGGCAAATGCCCTTATTTGCATTGCACCTTCAGGAGGAAGGAATATGGGGCTGAACATGATGCCATGGATTAAGTCAGAGAGCCCGTAATAGGCTAAAGTGGTTCCAGCTCAGTAGTGTTATCAATGCCCACCTGAAGCTAAAACAAATGCCCTTCTCAGAAAAGCTCCTGCAGTTGAATATCTCCAAGTTTCCCATAAATTAAGATAAACCAAAAATGAGATCATATTAAAAAATTACTAAACCCAGAAGAAAACCACTACTGATAAGAGTTAACACAAACAGATTCCCCTGGCCAGCACTTCAGATATCGGAATTATCAGAAAAAGCATATAAAATAAACATGTATTAAATATTTTAAGAAACAAAGGATGGAATCATAAAAGAATAAACCAGGAGAGATTAAGCAAAAATGACCAGATTTGAGAAAGACCCAAACACAATTTCCAGCAAAGAAATTTTGTATAAAAGGTAGAATAAACGAGTTAAGTTTCAACATTACAAAAGCAAGACGTGGTGAAACAGATGGTTATAAACCATCCATAATGCAACACAGTAATATCAGAAGATAAAAATTATGAGATGTTGAAAGTTATGAAAGGTAAAATAAGAAGATCTACTACATGTCTAGAGTTCCAGAAGGAGAGAAGACAGAGAGAAGATATAAAACTATAGCGACTGAGAATTTTCCAGGACTGAGGAGAAGCAAAAATCCACAGAAATAGTGAGAATAATTATCAAGCAGACAATATAACTTATCAAATCCTGAAGGATTGAGCCAACCAAAGAAAATATGTAGCCCTAACATGTTATGTGCTTTCAAAAGTCTAATTTTTAATAAAGTAGGCAACCACTTTAAGACATTGGTAATATAAAACAATTTCTGGTAAGACTGTCAAAAACAAGAAAGAAAGCACAAATTAATATTAGGGATAAAAATAAACTTATGGTAGTATTATCTAGAAAAGTAATATAATGACAAAGTAAAATAAATTAAAATAAAATTTTAATATTAAATTTTGAAAAGGGCATACTATGAATCCTTCATAGCTTAAAAAGATAATACAACCATACCATAGAAATATTATGCCAATAATTGAAGAACCTAAGTGAATAGATCCCTATGAAAATATAAAATGTCAAAAGAAGTAGAACAACCTAACAAATTGAAGAAATTGAAAAAATAGTTTAAAATATTCCCACAAAGTAAACATTAAACTCAAATAATTTTACAGGTGAGTTCTAAAAAAGATCTCCCAAGAGACAGATAATTCTAGTTTTTACAAACTTTTCCAAAGAATGGAGAAAGATAAATACACTTTCAGGCTATTTCAGAAGTTATAATATTGAAACTGGAGGATGACAAATACAAAGAGAAATAAAAATTATAGGTCAACTCACTCATGACACAGACATAAATTAGCAAACCAATCCAATAAAGTATAAAAATATATAATCATCAAGTTGCAAAGAATGTAAGGGTAGCTTACCATTTATTGAAATCTATAAATGCCAATAAATATTGAATTTAAATGAAAAGAAAAATCTCTAAGCTATAAAAATCTACTAAAACTGACTAGAAAAAAATGGAAAATATGAGTCATCCTATAACCATTAGAAACATTTAAATAGTAGTCAAAAATATTTCCAGAAGTGAAATATCAAGGCCAGATGGTTTTATTGGCCAGTTCCACCAAGTATTTAAGAAACTAATAACTCACTCTGATACTAATTCTTTCAGAGAATAGAAAAAGGATTATTCAGCAACTCAATTTATGAGGCCAGCATAACATCAATTAAAAAACATCTTCAAAAAAGAAAAATCTTTGGTCAACCTCAACAATTATTAGCAAATTGAATCCAGTGATAATACATCATGAAAGAATTGGAAAAGACATAATATTGGTGTAATGTTAGAAAATAACCTATAATATGATTTGCTCCATTAAAGTATTAAAAGAAAAAAAGCCTTATGATTATCTCAATACACAAAAAATCACTTGATAAAATTCCAAGACAAAAACTCCTAGCAAAATAGGGAATAGAAGAGACCATTCTTAACCACATAAAAGGTAGTTAGCAAAATCTCAGCATTTTTTATTCATTCTTTATTGTGAAGTTTTAAATAGCCCTTTTAAAATCAGGAAGAAGAAAAGAATACTTACTACCACTACTTAAATGCATAACTCTATGACCAAAAATACAAAAGCAAAACTGTTTTTTTATCATGGATGTTAGGATTGTCTATAGAGAAAATGCAAAATGTATGTATAAATTACTCAAAATAATAAAGGAGTTAAAAGGGGGTCTGAATAAAAGATTAATGTTAAAAAATGATTTGTAACTTTTACACACTAGTTTTTTTTTACAAAAAGTTATCAAACACCATTTACAACTATAATAATATAGGATTCTCAGAAATGTCTACCAAAAGATGTACAGTACTCTATAAGCCTTTTAGAAAGATACTAAAGAAGACCTAATAACTGAGAGATGTATCAGGGTGTTGGAAAGTCTCAATTTATCAGTTCTTCCCAAAATGACTGACAGCATCAATCAATGCATGTTCAATTAAAATTTCAACAAGAGCTTGACAAGCCAAATCTAAAGTGTACAGGGATGAACATAGTACCATGAGACTCCTAAAGGAGGAGAGACAGGTGGCATGACATTCCATACCACATATTAGAACCTAAAATTAACACAGTGTAATAGTGATTTTCAGCCTTTTTCATCTCATGGCACACATAAATTAATTACTAAAAATCTGCAGCACATCAAAAAATACTATATCAGTTGCTGACCTGACCAAAAATAGGTGTAATTTGGATTGATTTACAAAAAATAATAATAGTAATTACCTACCCTGTATGCTCCAATGTGATTTTTTTAAAAATCAAGTACCTATAACATCTGTGGTACCCAGAATTGACCAATCAGATTCAACCTTATTATGCAATGTGACCAATAAGATGCAACACTATTATATGACATAGATAGATAGATAGATAGATAGATAGATAGATAGATAGATATAGATAGATAGATATAGATATAGATGGTTCAAGACAGGGCATTCACACAAGGCGGCTATTGTTGTGTTTCCCTTAGATTGTCATTTTTTTTATTTGACAATCTAAGGGAAAAGAGGTCAGCGCCCCTGATTACATAGTCAGAAATTGTATGTTTTAAAAATTCTTACGACACACCAGTTGAAAATCGCTGTCATAGAGAATAGAAAAACTTGACTAATGGAAGGTAATGGAGAGGCTAGAAACTGGCTCACATTGGACAGAGCTGGCATCACAGTGTAGTGGGTAAATGATGAACCAGTCTACAAATTGTGCCAAGACAGTAAATTATTCATATGAAAAAAATGAAATCAGATCCCTACCTTATACAATAGACAAAATTCCATTCTCTCCATTCATAGGCATATACCCAAGGGAAATAGGACATATCTCTGCATATGTGGGGATAGTGAGCCAATGATATCAATAGATTAAGGACAATAGTTTCCTCTGGGACAGGGACACCAGGAGTATGGGAAAGGAAGGACCTATAGGTAGAGGCAATGGTTTTAACAATGTTCTCATTCTTCACTTGGTGGTCATTTCATGATGTTCACTTTGTTTGTATGCCTTAGTGCTTAAATATTATTTAACATACATTACTTGTATCAGACACAACATAAAAAAATTTAAAAGATGATGCAAAGGTTTTATGCCCAGGTGGCAGGAATAATCACTTAAATTTTAAAACAATAAGTATTTTTAACATAGTTTTTCTATTTATTATGAAAATACAACCATCTTATGATATTTTTTCCCTTTTTTATATGGATATTTCATAGGGGACCCTCAATTTGAATTATGTCTTTGAATACCACATTGCTTCATTATTCTTTCTTTACTTTTGATGATCATGTAAAAAAGTTAATTTAAAATAATATATTTTCTTTGGAACAAATTAATAGTTCTAGAATGTATTTGACTAATTTATAGTTAATATCACAGGTAATAGAATTTCCACTTATTGTAACCTCCCATTGGAACTCTAGCAAAAAAGAGAGTTTCACCTTGTAACAAAACACTGCTTTTGTCTCCCAAAGAAAAAAAGTATGAGAAATAGTGACAGATGATTAATATGTTACTAACAAATTAAATATAATACTTAAACACAAATCAGCTCTGTTCTGAAGCAGGACAACTGGTGTGTATTGAACACCATGGCCTGGGCAGTGTAGGACCAGAGACTATGAATACGCAGGACTGAAAAACCAAAATGGTACAAAGGCAGGGTCAGAAGTGTTGAATTCAGGCAGGTCTGAGGCATCTGTCCACCTTCCCATCTATTGCCTCATCAAATCACTTAAGGAGGCAAATGGTGAGTACCTCCAAGGGAATTCTTTTTCTTTTTTTAAAAATATATTTTTATTGATTTTAGAGAGGAAGAGAGAGAAACATCAATGATGAGAGAGAATCATTGATCGGCTGCCCCCTACACGCCCCCCACTGGGGATCGAGCCCGCAACCCAGGCATGTGCCCTTGGCTGGAATCGAACCTGGGACCCTTTAGTCCGCAGGCTAACACTCTATCCACTGAGCCACACCGGCTAGGGCTCCAAGGGAATTCTTGCTTTGACATAGGTCTCAGGTCTTTCAAGACTTTTGGGCCTTGGGTAGGTAGTTCATATCTCTAGTCAGCTTTGTCAGTCATTGGTTTTCTGTCCATCTGTGTATCTGTCCACCTTCCCATCTATTGCCTCATCAAATCACTTAAGGAGGCAAATGTCCCATGTATATTAATGAAGCTTCCATGTCCATTTCTGAAGAGGTGTGTCCTCATGTATCCATGAGGTTTAGCAAGAGGAAGAATCCTCAGAGGAAATTGTTTGGAATTATATTTCAAGAGAAGCAGTCCAAGCTCCTGCCCTCCTCCTCACTGGAAATTCCCTTCCACAGTGGGAGGGTAAGGAACCTAAGAGCAGGAGCCCTGACGCCTCTCCTGCCTTCCTTCCATGTCCTGGCTTGGTCACATGGGTTAGAATTAGGAAGAGTACGGAAGTGGAGAGTCTCTGGTCAGATATTATCACTGCTTCCCATAGGCTTTAAGAGCAAGATGGCACTGAATTCAAACACACCTGTTTCTTATAAATGAATTACGGTTAAGTGCAGAGCGCAAGGGTTGAGGTATGTCTGCTAATCTCTGCCAGGTATAGATAGTGAAGGGCAGTAAAACACTGTCTTTTTTGTTTGTTTGTTTTATGTTGTTTTTTTGTTTTGTTTTGTTTTGTTAATCCTCACCTGAGGATATTCCTCCACTGATTTTTAGGGAGAGTATAAAAGAGTGGGGAAGTCAGAGAGAAACATTGATGTGAGAGAAACACAAAGACTGGCTGCCTCCTACACAAGCCCCAACCAGGGCCCAGGCTGGGGAGGAGCCTGCAACCAAGGCACATGCCCTTGACTTGAATCGAACTTGGGACCCTTTGGTCCACAGGCCAACACTCTATCCACTGAGCCAAACCAGCTAGGGTAACACTGTCTTCATCTTTATCATTTCAGGGAAGTGATACTTAAACACCACAGGAATGAAAACCTCACAGACAGGAAAAGGATTGAAGAAATGATCATCTGATTTCTTGGTTGGTTACATCATGTAGAAAAGGTCAGAGTATTTCTATACTCACCCCTGCAGTTAAGGGACCTCCCTATGTATTTATTTCACCTTTTATTCACTTGGTTCTGTCATTTTGCCTCATACAGGGCATTTGTCCACATAGTTTGTATATAAGTGAGATTAACTCAGTGTAAGTATCATGTATAGCAAGAAATGAATGTATTGAGAAGGGCAAGTGGCTGCATATCCATGTATAATGCTTTAATCTTTCTTTGAAGATTTTGAAAATATTCCAGGACCATAAAACAATTTAAGGTCATTATTATAAACCCCAATTATCATTTTGAAGTAATATAAATGTATAAGGTTTAAGTGATTGGAATTAATCTGTGGTGACCAGATAAATAGCCTATAAGTAATTTTGGAGAAAAATAATCCTTGCTATCTGCTATTTACTTTTATGGAACATAAACATTTATATTCTCCTTACCTCATTTTTTTGTTTTAGATTCTAAGTAGGAGATAATATATAACTTAGCTTTATTTACTGCCACATGTTATATTTTCTATTTTAATTGTTTATGTAAACATCCAAAATTTGTCCTCAGTTGTAGTTCCCCAAAACTTCCCTGAGACCTTTGCAAAGGGAAAGTATTGGGAGGTGACTGCCAGTGTTGACAGCAGTCAGCTTATGATGGAAAAGGGCAAACCAACCTATGGCTGGTTTTTAAATAATTTTGAGGGAGAAAATCCCTGATGATTAAGGTTTGAAGTTACCGATTTTTGTTAGTTTTTATATATACCAATCTAAGAATATGGTACATTTGCTATTAGTTTATATTATTATATATGTTTAGCCTTGACTATTAAGTTAAAAATTAAAGATAAAAGATATTCTTTGTTATATTTGGTTGTTGATCACTCTTTATGTCAAAGTTATTTTTGAAGCAAAATTTAGACTCTTATTCTTCTAGAACTTTCACTCCACTGAAATAAAATGTCTCATTTTATTTTTTTAATGAAAGGAAAACCTTGAATGAAATGAAAATTTTTGAGATTTTATTAAATATATAGAATTGATGTAAAAGTGGATATTCAGATTTCTAGGAAGGACAGCATATATATTAAAAAGCTAATTGCAGACTATATTAGGGAAATACTGTTGGAGAAATAAAAAATAATATTTTGAAAAGGTTTAATATATCAATTTAATTTATAGAGATTAAATTATGTCATGTACAAAACTGTATCTCTTACATAGATCTTACATTTATTATAAATTAAAAACTGAAATTCATCTACATAGTTTAAATAAAAAGTATTTTTGCTGTATAATTATATCCTATAACATACTATATACCTTTTAACATATTTTATCAATTAATGATTTCAAATTAAGCCAAGTACTATCATTTTATATGGGATAATATTTTGCTGCATTTTAAAATAAAAATTTATATCTTTATGGTATTTTTATAGGGCTAACGCTTTTAAAGTGTGTACCCGTATGCCACGGGAAAGACGGGCAGTTGATGCAAGTAGAAGAGACTCATACGGGATGCAAGTCAAGTCCCATAAAAGTCCAGGAGGAAACCAGGTCTTCAGAGTCTTAGGGCAGCACGTTCTATTTTTAACTTGCTGCATCTAAGCTGCAAACAGAACTTTCTTGACTCCTAATTCCCGTGTTCTATCCAATAGAAAGTATTTTTTAAAACCCCTTAAATGACTGAGAGGTATTTATATGTTGTTGTCTTTTTATTGATTTTTTTTTTAAGAGAGAGAGAGAGGAAAGGAGAGGGATAGTGAGAAACATCGATGTGAGGGAGAAACACCGATTGGCTGCCTCCTGCATACCCGCTACTGGGGATCGAGCCCGCAACCTGGGCATGTGCCCTGACTGGGAACCAAACATGCAACCTCTTGGTTTCTGGGTCGGTGCTCAACCGCTGAGCCACACCAGCCAGGTAACAGAGATATTTAGAACCAAGAGCAGCAGATTTACCTTGTAGCAGTTCAAAATTTTCTCTGAGGTACTATATGCTTGTTTGGTATATTTAAAGTACATTTGTGTTTTCAGACTCTTGTTTACAGTTACTAGACTCAGGAATTAAAACAGTCATAAGCTCTCCTTGTGGCACAGAAAATAGCTCCTCCACATATAAGGATGAGAAAAGGACTTCCATTTCCCCAAAATCCCAAAAGGTTCACTTAACTCTGGAAGGAATTCTACACACAAAATTAAAATGTGATATCGCTGATCACAATGACACTACTAAATTGAATGATGGAAGAGAAGACATTGCTTAACATATAGGTAAGGCAAGAAAAACTTTAATTTGGTTTAAAGTTTTAGAAAAATGAATGTTCAACTTTGGAACATACTATAAAGGACTTAGATCAAGAAAGAAAAAATAGTTTTACCTGCAAAAAAAGGGAGTACCCCGGGTTGAGTATTAAAAAAGAAATAGGGTAAAAGTACAGAAGAAAAACACTCATTAATTTGTATGCCTATCTAGAGAAAAAAAGATGCAGAACATGTAATAAGTCACATGAACTGGCAAACATTAGTTTTTTTGTGAGTAATGACAATACTGCTAAAAATTCATAACTGATGTTGAAATTTCTAGTTTTATTCTAGAACAACCCAAATCATGTAATTGAAAGTAGTTCCTGAGGAAAGTGAGTAAAATCCCATAGCATTTTGCATTTAGATTAGGTTCCAATTAAAAGGAAAAAATGATTCATAGCACAGTGACCTATTTTGGAAATTGGCAAATAAATGTCTACTACACTTAAAAGAACTGTGTGTAAGCATTTATTTTAGAAATGAAACTAATTAACAGAAGCACAAAATATAAATATATATAAATTTTCTAGACTCAAATGGATGGAAAAGTGGAAATATTCCACTTGAGAATAATGACACTAAAAGAGACTAGCTTCCAAATAGCACTTTATAAATTCCATCTTGAGATTACCAAATATAAGTATTAAAAAGCCAACACAGACGTGTTATCCACAGTTCGCTGTGGTGCAACATCGGGGCTAATGAATAGGAGCCTACATGTTGGGAGGATGCTATTTGCAGCATCTAGGAACACTTAAAGATATTTTCTTGACAGAGTGTTTCCAGGAGTGACAGGTAACCTATTTGGCCTTGGAAGAAGAAAAAATTCAGGCTGAATTCTTCTTCACTAGAAACCTTCTGTAAAGAATGACATTCAAGTAATTGGAAAGAAGATTTTCAACACTTTTTCCATTTACTATGCTTCCCGTTTCCAAAAAAAAAAAAGAGCAAAAGTTCGACCTAGGTTTTCCACCAGTTCTTATTAGCCTTTCTCTGCAAACATTCTGTACACACTAGGGTCACAATAGCCCACATGTTATATTGGCACCATTCAGAAAACACCAAGTACTGTGCTAACAACCAGATGCCTTTATGAAGCAAAGTATTCAGAAGTTTTGGCTGCTTAATTAAATATGGGAAAATCCAGAACACTCTCAAGCACACGTGGCTGACTCTTCAACAATGGGCCAATGGAAGGTGAAGCTGGCTCAGTGACCGCTTACATCAGGATGGACATGGTGTGTCCTCTCTTATCATTACTTCTAACAGCACTTCATGCAATTAATTCTTTAAATATATGCAGAAACGAATACAAAAGGGTCACATGATATGTTTTAAGTCAGTGCCATGTAAATATCAGAATCACATTTGTAATTTAAGTGTGCATTAAAAACATACGATAAGTCAGTCTTATCTAAAGAAATAAACCTGAAATGTTATTATTATTTCAACCTTTTTTTTTTTTTTAAGCACCAGATTTCAAGTGAGAATATCTTGTTTACTAAACCTTTCACTAAGTGCATAAAGTAGTGTAATTCTTGGTGGATCTACTTCTAGGAATTCTGGAAAAAGCTCAAGTACCCAGACTAAAGGAAATTCACTCTAAAGCCAGTAGGCATGGGTATGAACATCTCCAGCATGGTACAGGGCCCTCCCAGGCAACCTGACCTGGAAGGAAGCTTCACTGTCCAGGTGGGCCTCTCCAAGTTATCCTGGGGGTCAGAAAACCCTGTATTATGTTTAGGGTAGAGAGTCAGCCGAGAGAGGGAGTCACCTCACTCTCAATCCACCCTACTTGTGAAAACAGCCTGGAAGACTTTAGCACCAACACAGCAGCCCCATGAGAATGTGCAACAATAATTTAATTTATTATAATAATTGGTATTTTTGTACATGATCTGTTACTTGCGGCTTTTACTTCTCTAGTCATAAAATGAGTTCACCTAATATAAAAGGATATTTTGTGGGCAAAGTCAAGGCAAATAACTAGGAAAAAATGCACTAACTAAATCCATGGTGATGCTATTTATCTCTGCTTATAAATATAAAGTATATAATTGTTAATTTTTAATAATTTAGTCTTTTCACATTAAAATTACTTTCAATTATATGAACCTTTTCATGGAGGTATTTTTAGCTGAGGCTCTGTATGAACATAAAACAGGATATATTCAAGTGTATATTCAAAAGGCATAGATAGTTCTAGAATAACTGGCATAGACATTAAAAACCTGATTCAGAGCAATGCTATCCTACAGAAACAGAGGTTTAAAATTAATTTATAGATGAATTTAGACAAGTACTTTAAGGATTCATTTTACTAAATATAATGTCAAATTCTTTTCAACATTATATTCTGGTAAAACTAGACAGTTATGAAATCTAAGTTATGCATCTTGGATAATCAAACACTTAGCTACAGGCACACGGATCCTAATTATGAAACTTTTTTAAACAAACTAAAGAAAAAAAAAAGCCACCTTATTAAGATCAAGATACCAAAATCCAGAGAAAAATGCTATAAATAAATTTAGAGATGAACAAAAAAATTTAATGTGTTTCAATTAGCTTAACATTGTTGATAAAAACACAACTTGATTTTTTCCCACTAAAACACTAATAAAGATCAAATATATTTGAAGATTGACAATTTTGTTAACAAAAATAGTGGACACAACGTAATGCAGGCCCTTCTAAAACCATTCTGCAATTAAAAGGCTCTGTCCATGTACCTGCCTATAACTTCCACTGGCCAGTTTTCACCAAGTTGCCAATGCCTATTAAACTGCTGGGAGCCGGCTAGTCGCCTGATGCATTTACTTTGTGTGCTGAACAAAGTCACCTGACAGTTCATGAGACAGATGGTTTACGAGATGATTTCCCTTTTTATTAACCTAAAAGGTTTAGAAACTCCTTTCATCCTCTCTTCCATTTCACCTCAAGCACAAGTGTGCACTCGCCGAGCCACTCTCTGGACCATTCCCTGCTAAGCAAGGCACCTCCAACAGGTTCTTGCCACACGAGAGATCTTGCCTCCAAGATAGGCGCAGGGCCATGAAAGTGGGTCAGCTGCCTCACTCAATCTTTTTGTCACCCTCAATCTCTGATACCTGTTTGCTTCATAATCTGGGGTTTGGATTCCTGACTGTATGCATGTTCCAAAATTAAGGTTACTAACTTGACTTATGTAATTACATCCTTTATATCTTTTAACTACTTGGACTCACAAAGTCCTTTTCCCGACCTCTTGATCTGACTTCATTATCCTAAAACTGACCGGCTTGAATTTCTGACCCTCCTAATAATTTTAAAGGTCCTTTTAATGCCAGCTACCTAGGTTTCTGATCTCCTCCCTCTGCCTTGTCCTAGGGTACTGATTTTGACTTATTCTCAGGCTATTTACAGAGAAACCAAATCAGCAAACCCTAAGAGACTATATGAATGAAAATAAATACCTGCAAAGTATTGAAACAGAAAGGCAAGTTGCTATGGATACAGAACTCTATGACCTTAGTTTTATTCCATGCAATTCCAAAGTAAAGTAGCCAATAAGGAGGCAGAAACTTAACTAAGAATGTGATGAAAAAAATTTACATATTACTTTTATTAGCAAAAAATTATATAAGGTAGGGGAGGGGGCGGTAAGTGGGAGAGATTAACCAAAGGACTTGTATGCATGCATATAAGCCTAACCAATGGACACAGACAACAGGGGAGTGAGGGCATGAATGGGGGGATGGCGGGGGAATGGGGAAATAAGGACACATATGTAACACCTTAATCAATAAAGAAAATTAAAAAAAAAATTATATAAGGGGTTTTTTGTTTGATTTTATTGTTTGTTCAGTAAGAGATGCCTTGAATGTGGGTATATACCATATAACAATTTCAAAAATTATAAGGAAAGATTTTTCCCCCAGGTCTGTATGATTATAATTGAATGTATATAATAAAGTGAATGCTGTTAATTAAATGTTATGCATAATACAAACGACATCGCTTAAATAATCCTCTGAATTTCAGTCCTACGATCGAGAAAACCATTGCATGTGTGTGTGTGTAAGTGTGTGTGTGTGTTCCACATGCTTCACAATTTTACAAGCAGCTTCACAGACTTACTTGAAATTCTTATAATAAAAATATAGGTATTCCCATCAAAAATAACAAAATGTGTCTCTAAAAGATTTTATAATAAGGCAGCGATTTTCAACCTTTTTCATCTCAGAGCACACATAAACTAATTACTAAAATTCTATGGCACACTGAAAAATCTATTCGATTTTTTGCTGATCTGACAAAGAAAAAAGGTATAATTTTGATTCATTCACATCGGATGGCTATTGTTGTGTTGGCTGTTGTCATTTTTTAACTTGACAATCTAAGGGAAAAGAGGTCAGTACAAATAGTCAGGCATTGCAGGCTTTAAGTCTTGTGGCACACTGGTTGAAAATCACTGGGTTAAGGGATTGTTTTAGTATAGAAACCTTGCAAGTAGCAACAGAATGGGCTCCCAGCTCCTACCTTTCCTCATCTGCTCTGTTAGACAGCCTTGTGCTTTTACTGAAGCTTCTTACTCTACAACTCATAGAAACTTGACACAGAGTTTGAGACCCAATTTTTAATTAAAATCTTTAGTGACCATTATTTATTTTACAAAGAGTTGCTGGCTGGATCAATGAAATCTATTCAACTAACATGTCGATGCTAAATAAATCTAAAATAACATCAGTGGAGAAAGCACATGTTAGAGTCTCCGGCATGCAGTGATTCCCCATGCATTGGTGAATTGCCTATGTGAAATATCATTTTAATAAAGACGGATTTTGTTTCTCACTCAGGTTTTATTGCTTCATGAAATTGACTTCAACAAGATGTTCAAGATTTACTAAGAAAGTCCTGCCTCAATCAGACATATTTATTTCTAACATTTCAGCTTTTCATTCAGTTTTTGTTTCTCAGAGAACTCTCCTAAGTTCTCCTTCCACATAGGTTTCTATCCTCGACTCACTCTGACACTGACTGCTGTACCTTGGGCACTGTGTGACGTACTTTCCACACTGATGAAATGATGCCTGTACTCTGTGATTCATTTTGGCAATAGAAAAACCATGACACTCTTTTTTAATGCGGGTATGACCATCACTGTGGGGCATAGATAAGGCTTCCCTATGTTATTCTGAGTTATTCATCCCAGTAATTACTCCAATCAATACTTATCCTTGTCTTCCTGACCCTAAAAAGTATATCCCTTTGTTGTTTCAATGACGGAAATACCTTACTGAGCATTCTTGTAAGAACATAGTAAATGATGTTTATAGATATGTTACAGGATGACCATTCACTGAACTCTAAAGTAACAGAAAAGTCTTCTGAATGTCTCAAAATTTCTCTGAGAAAGTACATTATGAATTTACAAGTCAGGAAAATTTTCCAATCCATTCAGAAATCTACCTCTATAGAACACGTCAGAAAACAAATATTAGAGTAGATGAAAATAGAAAAAGAAAAGTTGGGCCACTGCATTGACAAAAATTTTCTTTATGACATTTTCTCGTGTTTCTTTAAAGATTTTATATACACACAAACAAACCAAATGGCATAAAAGTGCTCTTAATGTATGCAATGGAAAACTACTCAGCCATAAGAAAGAATGAAATATTGCCATCTGTGACCACATGGATGGATCGTGAGTATTATGCTAAGCTAAATAAGTCAGATGGGAAAAGATAAGAATCCTATGATTTCACTCATATGTGGGATATAACACAGAAAGCAACAAATGAAAAAAACAGACACACAGACACAACAGAAGGGTGGTTACCGAAGAGGAAGGATGAAGAGGGTAAAAGGGGTTAACCTTACAGGGACAGGGCAAGACTAAACTTTGGGTGGTGAGCACACAATGTAATATACAGATGGTGTGTTATAGAATTGTACACTTGAAATCTATATAATGTTATTTATTTTTTAAAAATATATTTTATTGATTTTTTACAGAGAGGAAGGGAGAGGGAGAGGGAGTTAGAAACATCAATGAGAGAGAAACATCGATCAGCTGCCTCCTGCACACTCCCTACTGGGGATGTGCCCACAACCAAGATACATGCCCTTGACTGGAATCGAACCTGGGAGTCCACAGGCCAATGCTCTATCCACTGAACCAAACAAGTTAGGGCCTATATAATGTTATTAACCAATGTTGCCCCAATACACTTAATTTTAAAAGTGCTCTTAATGAAACAGTTATTTACTATTTGATTTCCCATCTCGAATCCATCCCCCTCCCCCAGGTAGACACATTTAACTCTTTCAGTTGTGTCTTTAACTCTGCTGGAAATTACCTTATGCCAGTATGTATTTCATAAATTATTAATTTATTTACCATTCATGTATTTCCTGCTATGAAAGATAAAGATTTAGCATCCTTACACCACCCACCATCACTCTGCCTCCATCTTTGAAATATAGCTGCTTTATCATCTTTAGTTCCTTTATTGGTTACCTTTAAAACTTGCTTCCAGCCCAGCCAGTGTGGCTCAGTGGTTGAGAGTCGACCTATGAACCAGGAGATCACAGTTCAATTCCTGTCCAGGGCACATGCCTGGGTTTTGGGCTCGATCCCCAGTAGGGGGTGTGCAGGAGGCAGCTGATCAATGATTTTCTCTCATCATTGATGTTTCTCTCTCTCCCTCCCTCTCCCTTCCTTCTCTGAAATCAATAAAAATATATTTTTAAAAAACTTGCTTCCAGTTTCATTGAGGTATAATTAGCATAGGACATTGTATAAGCTTAAGGTATATAACATACTGACTTGATATGTGTATATACTGCAAAATTATTAGCACTGTAGGTTTAGTTAACATCCATCACCGCACAGTTTTCTCATGATGAGAACTATTAAGATTTACTTTTTCAGCAACTTTCAAATATCAGTATACAATACAGTATTGATAACTAGCCATCATTCTGTACATTGTACCCCTAGAATTTATTTTATAACTGGAAATTTATTCTTTTTGACCATCTTCACCCAATTCCCCCACCCCCCACCTATGGCAACCACCAATCTGTTCTCTGCTTCCTTGAATTAAGTTTTTCAAAATTTCACATATAAGTGATATCATATAGTCTGTTCTTGTCTTTCTCTGACTTATTTCACTTGGCATAATGCCCTCAAGGTCCATCCATGCTATTAAAAATGGCAGGATTTCCTTCTTTTTATGGATGAATAGTATTCCACTGTGTTTGTGTGTCACATTTTCTTAATCCATTCACCCACTGATGGACACTTAGGGAGTTTCCATGTCTCAGCTATCTTACCTAATAAAAGAGAAACATGCAAATTAACCATCACTCCGCTACACCCACCAGCCAATCAGGAGTGACAGGCAAATTAACCCAACAAAGATGGCAGTTAATTTTCATATACAGGCGATGAGCGACCAGGGGTGGGGCGGAATGCCTGCGTCTCTCAGGGGCTCTGGGCAGCATGGGAAGGCAGGGCCGGAGCGGAAAGGTGGTGCCGGCAGCCAGGGAAAGGAAGGCCCATTCTAGCATGAATCTTCATGCATTGGGCTTCTAGTCCTATACAATAAAAGCCTAATATGCTAGGTGTCCAGTCATCCATTCAACCAATCATTATACCTAATAAAATGGTAATATGCAAATTACCATCACTCCGCTACGCCCACGATTGGGCCGTTGGGAGGCTGGGGGCGGGACTCGGGGTGGCCGATTGGGCTGACTCACAAGTCCCCGCCCCCCATTCCTCCTGCCCTCCCCAACGACTGGAGCTGCGGGAGGACCCATGGGGTCAGTGGAAGGCGGCGGTGGCGGAACTTGGGGTGGCTGATTGCATGGCTGCCGGCACCAGTTTTCCGCCAGCAGCAGTTTTCCTCTGGCCACCCGCCGATCGGAGCGCCTCCCGCCAGCGCAATTGGCCACCCTGAGTTCCTCCATCGGCGGCGCTGGAGGAACTCAGGTTGGCCGATTGCGCTGGCGGGAGGCGCTCCGATCGGCGGGTGGCTAGAGGAAACGGTGCTGGAGGAACTCTGATTACGCTGGAGGCCAGAGGAAACGGCACTCCGATCAGCGGGTGGCCAGAGGAAAACAGGTGCTGGCGGAAAACTGGTGCCAGCAGCAAGGTGAAGGAAGGTCTTTTGCATGAAACTTCGTGCAACGGGCTTCTAGTCAAAGTATAATATGCTAATGATATGTTAAGGCCACTCAACTGTTCACTATGACATGCACTGACCACCAGGGGGCAGACAGTCAGCAGGTCGAATAGTCGCTATGATATGCACTGACCACCAGGGGGCAGTTGCTCCGACTGGTAGGTTAGCTTGCTGCTGGGGTCCGGCCAATCTGGACTGAGCGAGATGGGCCAGACACACCCTGGAACTTTCCCATAGTCCCTCCCCGGCTAGCCAACCTCCCGCATCCCTCTCTGGCCCCTCTCGCAATCCGGGACCCCTTGGGGGATGTTGGAGAACTGGTTTAGGCCCAATCCTGCAGGCCAGGCTGAGGGACCCCAATGGTGCATGAATTCATGCACTAGGCCTCTAGTCCTCCTATCTAATAAAAGAGTAATATGCAAATTGATCGTACCTCCACTACACCCACAAGACATGCCCACCAGCCAATCAGGAGTGAGTATGCAAATTAACCCAACCAATATGGCTGCAGCCACAGAGCTGCAGCAAGCAGGAGGCTTGGGTTTCCCCGGCAATGGAGGAAGCCAAGCTTCCCTGCCGCCCTGGCCGGCCCAGGCCTACACTCAAGGCTACAAAGTTTCAATTATAGAAGATAAATAAATCCCAACAAAAATGGCGGCAGCCACAGAGCTGGAGAGAGCAGGAGGCTTGAATTGCCCCCGGCGATGGAGGAAGCCAAGCTCCTGCAGCCCTGTCCCGCCTTGGCCTCTGCTACAAAGTTTCAATTATCGAAGATAAATAAATCCCAGATACCAGGGCCTCCGCTTGGGTCGCCGGGGGTGTGTGGCCAGCCTGTAAACCACCATAGGCCCCTCACCCAGGATGCCCCATGCCCCACGCCCCAAGGGAACCCCCACCCTGATCTAGGACACTCTTCAGGGCAAACCAGCTGGCCCCCACCCATGCACCAGGCCTCTATCCTATCTAATAAAAGAGCAATATGCAAATTGACCATCACTCCAACACACAAGATGGCTGCTCCCATTTGGTCAAAGATGGCTGCCCCCATGTGGACACAAGATGGCCAGCAGAGGACGGCAGTTGGGAGGGACTAGGTCTGCAAGGAAGAGTAGTTGTGGGTGATCAAGCCATCAGGGGAGGGCAGTTGGGAGGGGCCAGGCCTGCAAGGGAGGGCAGTTGGGGGCGATCAAGCCTGCAGGGGAGGACAGTTAGGGGTGACCAGGCCAGCAGAGGAGGGAAGTTGGGGGCGACTGGGCCTGTAGGGAAGGGCAGTTTGGGGGGACCCAGGCCTGCAAGGGAGGGCAGTTAGGGGCGATCAAGCCTGCAGGGGAGGGCAGTTAGGGGTGACCAGCCTGCAGGGGAGGACAGTTGGACATCCCTTGAGGGGTCCCAGATTGGAGAGGGTGCAGGCTGGGCTGAGGGACACACACCCCCTTGCACAAATTTCATGCACTGGGCCTCTAGTTGTAAATAATGCTGTAATGAATTTGGGGGTGCAGGTATCTCTTTAGGATAGTGATATGGCCTATCACCTTGATATACTTAGAAGTGGAATTGCTGGTCATGTAGTAGTTGTTTTTAATTGTTTGATGTGGAGAGAAAGAAACAGCTTGTGCACTATGGGTGGTGTGCCTTTTCTTTTCCAGCAGTTATGGATAGTACCTTAATTCTCCACTTAATTTGATGACTATATTAGTACTGCTTAGCCTTCACCTGAGTCTAGTCTCACACCCTCAATATCTGAGTTTTTACTTCCATTATCTGTACTTTTGTTAAGGTTGGTAACATGTTGTAATCATGCTTTCTATATAAACTGATTTCAAAAGGTCTAATCATTGTTATGAACACAACCAGGTAACATATTACATAACAATATTTTGCTTCTGATAGTTTTTCCTCCCATTCTCCTCCCTGGGGCTTCTAATTAGCTTTCTTCCCCGACCCCAACCCCTTGCATTTTCTGCTTTTATTGCCTCCTAACATTATTAAGAACTCTCATGGATAAGATCCTCCCTTAAGAACTCTCTAGGATCCTCCCTCCCCTCGCCCCACATCTGTTCTGATATGGACTGGATGCTGTCTAGACTCGCTGTGCATCCATTCTCTGGGACTTCCTTTTTCTCTTCTGTCTGGATCCACTGTCCCTTGAATCCTTTGTATTTCTCTTCTATATTTACTCCATTAGTTTATTGAAGAACATCTATAAGCAACTTACAAAGAAATGCAGGAGATAATCTTTCCAAACCCTTACATATTTTCAATGTCTTTTCCCAGTCTTATGACTAATTGAACATTGGCTTATGTATAGAAATCTGGTTTGAAAAATTTCCCTTTCATAGTTCTAATGAAGGCATTATTATATTTTACCACTGATTATTGGAAATATGATGCCAATCTATACTTTGTTCCTATTAGGGAAACTGATTTTTCTTTGGAAGGTTTTGAGATCTTTCTTATTCTTTCTGTTCTGAGATTTAACAATAATGTGTGCAGATGCAGGTCTTGCTCATTCACTAGCCGTTTCCAACTGAAGCCTCACATCCTTCAGCCCTGTGAACGTCACTACTATTATTATGCTGATAATAACCCCCCACTCTATTTTCTGCTGCTTGGACACAAGTTAACTATGGAGCATCTTGGCTTAATTCTTTATGTCTCACCTTCTAAAAATATATTTCATACTCATGTTTTTGTCTCTGTTTTCTGTTCTCGACTATGGGAGATTTTCTTGACATTAGTTTTGGCAAACTTTTGAAACAAGTTTGCAGCGCCCTTTCTTAGTCCTTTGATAGTTACATTTTCATAGCAGCCTGTTGTTTTCTTAGTGTAATAGCATACTTGGTATTTCAGTTTTGCTTTCCTTAATTTACCTCTTGCTCCCTGAAGTCCCTGTTTACTCTGGAGTCATCTGCTTGTGCAGTCTTTCTCTTGCCTGCCTCTGAGGCCCATCTCAAATGTCAGATGATCCAGGGCTGTCTGTCCATACCCAAGATCCGGGAGGTAAAGCCCAGATTGGAAGCTCTGTGTGTATAGGGGCTGGAGTTGGTATGTTAAGGGGGTCACTGTGCTTGAGGACGAGCGAGGGGAGATGAAGATGTTGCAATGCAATCCCTAAAATGCTGTAAAGCAGAAGGTGTTGCTCCAGACGTCATTTTCCACTCTCGCTTCCTTGTGCTCTTCCCAGACAGTTCATTCACTTCTCTCAACCTGGGAAAAAATGCCCAATTGCTGGCCATTCTGGGCTCATGGTAGAAACAGGTTTTCTATTCTGTATGCTCAGTGAGTCCTGCTATTAACCTCAGGTCTCCCTTCCTTCCTGGCATCCCTGAGTCCGGGGCCTCTGCCGGGTTTTATGAGGGAGACAGGCTCTTTCCTAGGCTCTAATCTTCTTCCTGTGTAGCGAGATGCTGGCTACCTCAGCACTGCTTCAGAAACGTGTCTAAGTCCTATCTGCTGCTGGCCACCCTTGTGTTCTCTTTATTGTGGTCGTTTTATGACTTTGCTTATCATCTTAAGAGGGCCTTCTGAGGGACAGGAAGTAAACTCATGTGGTCTGATTATTCCAATTATTTGGGACTTCTATGGGTATGTTTCCAATAAATACGATTCAAATCTCTGGAAGTTGTTTTAATGCAGTTAAGGCAGAGAAGGGAAGGCTCTATTGTGTAAAGAAATATGCATTGATATTTCTGTTCCCCTTTCCCTGTTTCCATTCAATTCTAGGTGCTTCTTCGGGTATCCTGGGCCCCATCTGTTGGACCTACATGCTTGCAGACCAGCTGAGGTATACTCCACTTCAAGGGGGCTGCGGTGTGACTTCCTTTTCCCACCCTGAGCTTACTCCAAAGTCAGGGGAGGCCACTCAGCCCAAGTGTGGTGCGGCCAGCAAGTGCAGGAGCAGGCAGGAGATGCAGGTGCAGCCAGAAAGAGCAAGTGTAGCAGGAAATGCAGGACAGGTGCCCTTTGGGGGCATCATCAACCAAAAGGAGCCAGAATTCCTCGGATAAATGCTCTAGACCCCATTCTTTGATGGGACGGGTCCGTGGTGTGTTCCCAAAGACCATCCAGGGCCCTCAATGGAGTGGAGTCCCCCTGGCTTTCAGTAGCTTAAAGAATATGGTGCCCTTTACTGACTTTTCCCTTCCCTGTTTCATCCTCTCCATCCCCTCACTCCAGATTCCTGGATTCCCTTCTACAATAAACTACTATAAGCTAATTCTTGTGTCAGGCCCTGTTTGAAGAATAACCCAAACCACAACAATACCATGCACAATTAAGCTCCTGATGTTGTGTTCTGTAACACAAAATTGCAAAGGAAGTGGTCGGCTGGATTTCTATTAATATGTCTAATTATCCTTCATTCAGGTCCATTTCAATGGCCATTAGTTTTAAAAATAATATGCATCAAATTATTTGATGTGATATGAAATAATTTGTCCTTTGATTGTTACATTTTCACAGTAACCTGTGAATTAGCAGTTTTAGCCAAAATTCATTCCTTGAATGCAGTATTTTAGTCATTATACACACAAATATTTTTACATCTTTAAGTGAATAGTTTGATGTGCTAAGATTTCTGCTTTTGGCAACTTTTATCAATTTAGTAAACTGCTAAGAAGTGACCTTGAGTAAAATGAAACTATAGATGTGCAAAATGAAGCCAGCCTTAGAAACAAAGGAAACGGGGAAAGCAAACAAACAAACAAAGAGATGGGAGCAGGCATGTTTGAGGGACGTGCACCAATGGAGAAGAGTGTACAGTAAGTCTGGCGGGTAGAATGGAGACAGAACTATACTGAGATGTGAGGGGAAACAGGTGGTGGAAGTCATAGTAATAGGGAGGCGTCGTAGAGTGGGGAACCCATCCATCAGGACCCTGTTCAGGGCTCTGGGCTCATGTACTGCAAAGATGGACAAGACCCTGTAAGAGCTGAAATTACAAATAAGCTCCTGAAGGTCTGTGGACAGGAGACTTGTCCCCCCCTCCCCCCAACTTGCAGATTGCAGGCAACCCAGGGAAAAACCAGAAGGCTTTTCCCTAAAAAAAAAAACAAACCACAAAAAAAACCCAAAAACAAAACACAGGGAAACTATGGCTTCCAATATGAAGTCTGCAACCCCAGAATAAAGTCCTCCTCATTCCAGCTTTTAAAGGGCCTGGATTCTAACACCTCTTTTTGTCTAAATGTCACTCCTTACCCCAGAACTCACTCTGACTTCCTACTTAGGGAGAGACATATTAGGAGGTGGGTGGGGAAAAACTCTACTACACAACAAATCAGCTATCTTGCAATCCTGTCTGTGGCAGGTGGAATAATGGCCTCCTCTACCCAAATCTGTCCACATCCTGATCTGTAGAACCTGTGAGTACGTTCCTCTACATGATAAAAGGGGCTTTGCATATGTGATCAAGGATCCTGAGATCCAAGACTATCCTGCAGTTTGCCTGTGGCCCAATGTAATCACAAGGCCTTTTAATAGGGAGGGAAAAGGGTCAGAGTTGAAGTGAAGGCAGCACATGCAATGGAAGCACCAGGAGGAAAGGCGATATGGGGGTGCAGGGCCACACACAGGAGTGCAGACAGCCCCTGGAAGCTGGAAAAGACAAGGAAACACAGTCTTCCCTGGACCTCCAGAAGGAACCATCCCTGCCGACAATTTGATTTTAGTTTTGTAGGAGTAATTTCAGTTATTTCACCTTCAGAACTGTAAGATAATATATTTCTATTGTGTTAAGCCACAGAGTTTGTGGTAACTTGTTACAACAGCAATAGGAAACTAATACACCATTCACCTTTTGTGAATATGACTTGAAAGCAAGAATCATCAAGCGTATAAGAAGAATAAACATAAAGACAATCCTATATAATAAAAGCTTAATATGCAAATCGACCGAATGGTGAATGATGGGTCGGTGGGGAGTGGGGCTGGCGAATGGGCAACGCCAGGCCAGCCAAGGCGGGTGCCAGTGAGCAGAGGGAGGGGACGGTGATCAGGGAGCAGGGGTGACCAGCAGCGGTTAGAAGGGCAATCAGGGTGGGGGGGGGGGGGCGCGTGGGCCAGCCACTCACCAGTCAATGCCGCCCCCAGATCGGCCTGCTGGTCGCCTCCCGCAGAGGAGCGGGCCTAAGCCATCAGTCAGACATCCCTTGAGGGCTCCCAGATTGCGAGAGGGAGCAGGCCAGGCTGAGAGATAACCCCCCTCCCCCGAGTGCACGAATTTTGTGTACCAGGCCTCTAGTATAAAGATAAACAGAAAGACCAATTCCACAAAAAAGAGATAATTCAGAGACTGGTACTAAAAACATTCTAATTCATAAACTTGGAAAGAAGAAAAATTATTGCATCTATAAAATGAAAACAAGATGCTCTAAGAAATAAATAGAAAAAGTACAAAAAGCTCTCAGGGTTCAAAAATATGATTCTTGAGCATAAAGGAAAGAAAATCTACAGAAACACCAGGTGAAAAGACAAAATGAAGGAAAATTTGGGAAAGAGTGAGTCATAAAGGCTTTCTGAGGTCATTGATTTAGAATTAGAACAAGCTCGATAGAAGCAATTAGCCACCTTGTAATTTTCAGGTGGAAGGAGTGCCTAGGGCTGGGCTGTCTCCTACCTCTGACCACAATATGAGACATGTGACCACTGTCAATTCCAGTTAAATGTCTTAACTTTTCTTATTCAAGGAATCAAGTCTCCTGGATGTTCCCCCTCAGAGTTTTTACCTAATAAACAAACAATATTTATTAATTCCACACTCTTGATCTCAGATAAAAAGGTTTAAGATTATGGTGAAAACAGTAAGTCCAAGGCCCTCTGCAGCATAGAGCAATGCTGCTTTATTACAACTGATGGATTTCCCCCTTTGTGTTATTTTTACAAGAACAGATGCAGCCAAGTTCACACATTAACTTCAGAGGCAATGCAGAAAAAAGGCTCTGTGTGTACATATGCGCACATGTGCAAGTATGTACATTTTCCCGTTGGCCATCAGACATAGCTTCAAACAATCATCTTATTATTTTATCCCTTAAATGTTAATTTATTGCCTGGAAAAGAGCTAAAGAAGTTCTTGAAGATGATCTCAGACTATGTTCCCTTTGCCAACTATCCTTAATTATAACATCATACCCATTGGACATGGATAAAAAGAACAAGCAATGGCTCTGGGTACCGCATACATCATGACACAGTTACCACATTTGTCCTCTTAGTGGGAACACTTCAATGGCATGAAAATAGGATTTCTACACATTGAATTCAGCTCATGAACCAAAGCACCTAGAAAGTCTCTCAATGATCAGCAACAGAAGACAACACAATTAAAGACATTCTCTATACAGACCTCCCTTTTGGAGATTTTAATATAAATTATGGAGAGGAACTTTAGACAATGTAGGAATATGGTTCTAACACCACAGAATCAGTAGCAAAAGTCACTCTTGGCTGGTTATGGAGGTTTTCAGCAAAGAACTAAAAAAGAGAGACATTTGCTTATTATGTCCCTGCTTCCTTTGTACATGGCCGCCTCTGCAGGGAGAAACTAAATGGACGTGAAATATTTGTTTAGTTACTGAAAAACATTAGAGAAACAATAATATCCTCAGCCACTTATCTAATTACTTAACTTTTTGGCTCAAGATAATATTTATCATTCAATAGTACACTGAGAAAAGACAATGTTCAAGTCTGCTTTCATATCAGGTAAATGATTTTTTTTCCAGATCAATAATCAAATGAGGTAAAATATTTTAATGCAACCTAAGTAATTGCTTTAAACATGTTGTTTCCCCTTTTGAAAAAGTGGCTTCAGCTATCTGATTGCACTTCATTACCCTGCAATGCATCTGAACACAGTAACACTGCAAGAAGAATATGTAACAAAAGAGAGGATGCATTTTCAAATCCTTCTTGTCAAGTATTAAGAGATACCAATCAACCAGACACCTCCCTAATAGTCGTGAGATTGCTGTCTTAATTAGCTGGTGATATTATGACTGAGGATCTCTGATGATAAAGCTGTTTTTCCTTATATTGAACCAGCTTGGCCCAGACCAGCCTGTCCCGCAGTGACATGTATATTGAATACAAATCAGACAGCGCAGCTTTAAATCTGTGTTGCAGCTCTCATTTCCAATTCGAGGACTGTACTATAATCATAAGCTCCTGGTGGATGAAAGGAAGTCAGCTCTCTGAATATTAGCTAATGCCACATTTGCAAGTCCTGAAGAGATCTGTGCTGTTAAAAAAATAGATCATTTCGCGTGAACCTATATATATGAATTGCTTTGTACTGCTCAACTGATAGAAGCAATGCCTGTGCTGGGATTAAACCCTTTTCATCATAAAACCTCATCTGGTTCGGAGTCCAAGTCCATCAAACCTTTTTCCTTTAAAGTCCCGCCTTTGATTCTACATCAATTTATTCAAACCGCAGCTGGGTGGCTGAAAACGAAAGGACAGCATCATTTAAACCAACCATGTTCCCAACTTGAAAGAAGGGCTATAATTAAAAAAATGGGCATAAAAGAATGGAAATGGGATAATATTTTTTAATGGTAGTTCAAAGGCCAACAGATGTCAGAGCCTTTGAAGATGTCAGTACACTGAGCAAGAAGTTGCCATAAAAGAGCTTGCCTGAGAGGTGAAGCAGCTTTTTAATGGCTGAGAAAACCCTTGCAGACACATCCTTGTGTTTTTAATTTGTCAGAGTTTCTGCAGTATTTTCTGATTAATGGCACATGATTATAACTGCATAGCAGACATATTTTTATACTTGGTTAAATGAATAGTTTATTCCACATTCTTTTAGAACTAGATAAGCATAGGGACACTTTCCTAGGAAGTCCAAAACTGTTCTGATTGCCTCACATATTTATGCTAATTCTGTGGGCCTGCCCACATTCAGAGTTACTGTATGTTGCCAGCTTTTGTTCTTTAATAGCCTGATTGCTAGCAACATTGTGATTCACATGTAGTCGTTAGAATGTGACTCACTGCAGTTCCATTCTTCTCATGTACACGGAGCAATATGTGCCTGAATAATTAATTTGTGCACCAACTCATGTCAAACCAAATGAATGTATAAAAACATTCCTGAGCTCAATCTAAACAGCCATGGGCTGCCGTCGGGTTCAGAGGAGACAGAGCTGCTCAGGGGGAAACTGCGGCCATGACTACAGTTTGACAAGCGCGCCTGCTTGGAAAGGGAGATCTGGGGTGCCGCGCGGACAACGCTGGGGACCCGGGGACGCTCCGCTAGGATCTGCGGGAGGCACTCAGAGGATCCCCAGACTATTTGCCCTTCTAAGTAATTGTGACATGTCAATTTGATTTGTTCTGTGAAACCACCCTCACGATATTCATGAATGTTAACCACAAGTCACTAGTGAGTAGTAGCAAAAAAAAAAAAAAAAAAAAAGAAAAGAAAAGAAAGAAAAAAAAGGCTTCCCCACCAGTTTGCCTGTCATTTATATCACAACGAGGTGCAGGGGAGAGAGAGGTCACAGGCTTTGAAGTCAGACAGCCTTGGAGTCAAATCTTAGTGCTTTCACATAAGAGCTGTGCAGCCTTCGTCTGCCTTCCCTTTGTGAAAACTGAGATGATACCCACCTCCTGCCAGAAATCAGGAAAAAGAGTCTAGCACATAACGCTGGGCTCAAGTCCCTTTCTCAAAATAAATACACATGCACACAAATAAAACTAGTTCATTCCTAGTTGAAAATGTTTATATTGCTCTAGACAATAAAATCACATTTTAAAGAAAATGACTGTTCTTGTGGAAGTGGATGGTGAAGTATTTCAAATTTCCCACCGTTCCAGGTCCAATAGCTCATGACTGCCCTCTCCCTTAGGTTGCAATCGGCCTGGCCATGACTAAGCAGGCACCTGTTTGCTTCTGAGAGCTAGAGCTTAGCTAGTCCTACAAGGACACCGAGGGAGGCAGCGTGGCAGAGGGGGACTGGGGCAGGAGAGGGAATCACAGTCTCAAGCAGGCTCAGGCAACAAACCTGGGAAGTAGACAGGAGGGGTAAGCAGCGCCCTCCAACCCAGAGAGCAGATCTCACAGGCCGACCTACAATCCTCTCTCCTTCCCACAAGTTTTCTATGAGGACAGGGGCATCTTGGGGTTTATTTTCCTAAGGGAGGGGCTGTTTCCTCTCTTGTGTCTAAGTGACTACAGTTTGGGCATGACTACCAAGGCACAACTTCAAAGGTGAAGGTTGCCTTAAGCATTCCCTGCCTCCTTGTCTGCACTTCCTAAATCTTTTCCTTGTCTCCTCCCCCACCTCCAGATGTCCAAGCCTTCAGACTACCACTCCCCTCTGGCATCCCGCCAGGAAGTTATCTTCCCACAGTATTCCTCATCCTTCTCCTTTACACACTTCCCTCCATCAAAACTCCCATTTCTTCAGTGGAATGGAGTTCAGCTTGATGACAGCAATTTAATTAGAATTAACTTCACAATGTGAGGCAAGGACAGGTATTCTCCTCTCCACCGCAACAATGTTCGGATCCCCTCCTAGGAAGCCTTCCCTGGCTCCTTCAGGCTCATGCAGCCTTCTGACTGGGAAGCAGGGCAGGTGGCCAGGTGACAGTGACGACGGAGCGCAATTGCGATGCTCTGGGTACTTGCTAAACGGCCTGGCCAGGCTGTGAACTCTCCGGGGAGGCCTTTGTCCTGTGTTTTTATACTTCCTCTTAGCACCGTGACTGCTACGTGAAGGTATACAACAGATAAAGAATGAACAAAGAGGTAAATGAAGGAATCCTTGGAGATATAGTTCCATCTTAAAAGAAAGCATTCGATCTTCTTACCATACATCTTTAATCATTTAAACTTTAAAAGTGTTCATGAATTACCTATTCCAAAATTCGTTTTATTGTTTATATTTATTTTGAATTTTTAAATGCAGGGATGAGTCACCTGGTCAAGGCAAATGCAGCAAATAAAGAAAAGGCAAGAGAGAATGTCAGTCCCAAAAAATTCTACTTAGAGGTATTTCAAGCATTGTAGCTGACAGTCCAGGCATGGCGGTAGACTGTTCAGAGTGGGAGCTTTCTCACACCTGGTGACTCATCTGAGAATCTGGCCTCTGGGGGCAGCTTCAGAGCCCCTGTGATCTCCTCTCTCCTGGTGGCTGATGATGGGCTAGATATGTTCTCCCTCTGACCTCAGACCCCTCACACTCTGGGCTCTTACACAGGCCCAGGCAACATCTGGCTCTGTTTGCCTCCTTGGGTGACTTGACAATGGACGGCTGCTTCTCCAGCTGAGCTAGGAAACCTTTGTGGGTGCCCCTGACAAGGCTCTCGGGGACCCTGAACCCTCACTGCTCCCAGGAACGGCAGTGGGACCCAAGGCGCTGGGCTGGGTGGGTAGCTGATCCTGCCCACATCACTAAGGAAGCCTGGCTCAGCATTGCCTGCAAACCATGCCTGACTAGGCCACTAAGTGCCCGAGTGCTTCATTCACCTGGGACTCAGGCTTCACATCTCTGATTGCAAAGTCCACGTCCAACTGCAGACTGTTCTTTGGTGCAGTAGTCTGTCTGGGTTGTGTGGCCACAGTTCACATAGTAAGATAAATAAACGAACATTTATAGGGTGGTTCAAAACTAGTTGCCCATTTCCATTTCTCGTAACAGTCCAGGACTTGGGTATCGTTGCTGCTTCCCCCCCTGGCTCCTGCAAACCACTTTCTCCTAGTTCTCTTCCTCTCACTCCTGACCCACTTTCTCAGTCTTTCTGTCCAGCTCTATGTCCTCCATCTTCCCTCAGGCACTGAGCCTCATCTATTCTCATTCTCTCCCCTCCTCAGGAGAGCTCATCTTCCCCGCTGGTATCCATTACCATCCGTCCAGGTGATCTCAAATCTTTATTTCCAAATGAGAGCCCTCTTTTGAACTCTAGTTCTGTATTTCCACTTGCCTAAGTGACACCGACACCTAAGTGTCCGATGGCACATCAAACCGCGACTCCAGGTCTCCTCTCTCCCTCCCTGTCAGTGCCTCCACCGAGTCTCTGATCATCTCTCACTGGGATGCCTGCTCACCACTCACCCGCCTCCAGCCTTGCTGCCTTCCAGTTCTCAGTCCTCTGCTGAAAATCCTTCTGACTTCTGTTTACAGTTATGATCTCTAAACGTTTTTATTAGACCCTCGTGTCATAAAAATCAGGGCATGCAACAGTGTGTATATGCATAAGTCTGAAACACTACCATATTAATGCATTGTGTAACTTATAAAATTTGCACAAAACAGGTATTTTTAAAAGATTAAATACAAACATACATAAATGGAAATTCTGTTTTTTTCCTTCCTATGTCCTTATGGGCCCTACTTGCGAGAAGCCTATTTCAAATAATGACCAGAGAGGGCAACCAGTGTCACAAGCAGGGCACTGTGGTGGAGAAGGGAAGAGGCGGAAGTGGGAGATGGACAGTATGAACCCCACACTGAAGACCGTGCTGAAGGGATCCAGGCCAGACCTCTCCACACGGTATAAAGCATCCCCAGGTACTGAGCATGCCAATCCTCCTTTAAGAATGCTTTTCCTAGTCTAATTTGCATAACAAATATATACTCCTTCTAAAAACTCAATGCATATGATAGCTCCTTTAATGCAACCTTTTCTGACCACCTTCCCAGACCCCATGTCCCCACACCACATGACTGCCATGTCTTCACTCGGAATTAAAGCACTTTGGTCACTTTCCTGCACTTGCTATATAAATGCCTGGAACTGTGGAAGGCCTGGACGCTGGGCCCACTGGAGGAGGCACGGACTATAAATGTCCATTTCATGCTGGTGGTTTTACAGTTCCTTATGCATCTGGTGGGTCAGGCAGGCATGTAGGCAAAGATTCCAGGGGTAGAAAGGGGAAGGGAGGGTATTTATCTCCCTCCCCACACAGAACAGTGAAAGAAGTATCTTAAAAAGCCTGGTTAAATCGCCACCCACTCAGAGAATATAATCGGCAAAAAGATGCCTTCGTGGGGACTTGAGGGCCAGGATAGCTTGTCCTTCCAACCAGGGGTGTACTGTCTTCTATGCTGCACAGCCTTTGGTGTGTGGTATGATGTGCCCTGTCTGTGGTAAAGGCAAGCTTCCTTTCCTCTCTGTTGATACAAATCATATCGCCCTCCTTTATGACAGATGCACAAGGCCTGTCCCCAACAGCCTCTAAGCTGGAGCGGGGGATTGTTTCCTTTTTAATATACCAAGGTCTAGCATGGTGCCTGGCACAATTAGGAGCTCAACCGATGATACTAAAGGAATGAATGAATATTACAGATGTGGAAAATGATGACCAGAGATAGAAAGTGGGTGACTCGGGTTGACAGAGCCAGGAAGTGGTGGAGCCTGACCTCACGGCAGCATCTCTGCCTTCACACTGGGAAAGAAATGGGTAACAGCATCTGGGTCCAGACTTTAATTATGATCTATATGCCAATGACGTCCAAATGCACTTTTCTGGAATCTCGACCTACATATCCAACTGCCTGCCTGACACATCTCCATCTGGATGTTTAAGATGTAGCTCAAACTTAGCTTGTCAACAATGGAATGCTTGCCTTTGCTTTTATTCCCTCCTAATCATCTCATATTTAATACCACCATCTATTAAGCTGCTCGAACCCAAACTTGAAAGAATTCTTCTCTGCCTCACTCCCCACACCTAACCCAGCAGCAGGTCCCATTGATTCAAATATGTATGTCATACAGAAATCCAGGACAGGACACAGCAGCCACGATGGCCTTTTAAACATCTGAGTCAGATCACACCACCTTACTGCTTAAAAGCCTCTAACTATCTTTCAATCACATTTAAAATCAAATCCAACTCCTCAAAGGCCCTCCCTGCCCTGCACCTGCCACGCTCATGCCACACAGGCCTCCTTTCTCATTTCTCTAACTTCTCTAAACTGTGCACACCCAGTTTATCCTCCTACAGAGCCTCTGCCCCCATTGTTCCCTCAGGCTGGCTGGCTTCCCCCTCATCCCCCCGCCACAGCTTAGACAGCACTTCCTTGGAGAGCCTTCTCTGGGGGCAGCTGGCACAATCATTTGTCCCTGTGTCCCATCTCTCCACTCTACTTCTCCACCTACCAGCACTGCTTCCCGATGCTCTCTGTTCCTGTGGTTCCTGTGTGCTATCATCTGCCTTCCCCCAATTCAAGTGGATATTTCTTTGGAGCAGAGGACTAATCTGTCTTGGTCTTTGCTGTCCCCACAGCAGGAATCCCCCTTAAGGCCATATAGGCCACGCCCTACACAACTCTGGGGCCACACCAGGATGGGAAAAGCACCTCCTTCGGTGTGCAACCGGCCCCAGGGCCTGGCACCAAGCAGCACTCAAAAAGTCTTAATTGAATAAATAAATCTAGTTGAATAAAGTCTACATCTTAGGCAATACTCCATACAGAATTCTACTCAAGTTTTACAGATAGAAAAACTTACGTTGAAGTAAACTTGATTTATATATTAATCAGAGAGTCACAATTATACAGATGTTCAAGTACAGAGTTCCATTTTGTCAGTATCAATATGGAACAATGAGATTCAAATTGAAATCCTCACTTTTGAATTGGAGGATTTTTTTTTTTTTTATTTTTTTTTTTAGGAAATACCAACTTTATGGCATTAGACCTTGATGCTCACTGCATGTCACTAGGGAAGGCTGGAGAGGGAGAAGTACAAGAGTGCGTGTCTCCACATTTCCCATAGTCTGACCAGCATCTGCACGTCTGCATTTCTCAGGGTTGACTTCCACAGTGAGCAGAACACACTGTACCTCCCCAACTTATGGCTTTCGTCTACGACAGCTCTGGCAGTCGTTTTTGAATAATTGAAGAACAAAAAGTTTTCAACCCTCACACTCTACTTCTCTCGTGGTGCATGCCAACATTACTTTATCTGGAGCCATTATAAAATTTGCCCAACAAGTGAGGATAGCATTTACATTACAAAAAATGTTTTCAGAAAACATTTGGTGAACACATGCATTTTGTACATTAAATGACATTTTTGCAAATAACAAAATAAATAAGGTTCCACTTGACCTTAGGGATCTGGGGTTTGTTTCATTAATAAATACTGACTTAAAGAGCAAACTTAAGATGAATGAATCACTAGTTTAATTTTAACCTTTTTAAAGACCTGCACTTTCAAGTACTTCTACTGGAAAATTCCTTTGTTTTGAAATGCTAGGCCTGGCTGGACTATTGGTTCCATGTTTACTGAAAGCTCCTCTGGACCACAGAGTGATAATACACACACATACACCTCAAGACTAATGCTGCACTGTAAAGGCCCCCACCAATAAGGAAAGAGACCCCAGATCCATGCCACATACTTCAGCCAACTACATTCTCTAAGTAATTAATTCATTAACTCACTTTCAAATATAACTACTAAGTTCAGACCTTGATTTCACATCTCAACAAATCAAAATGAGCCAGAAAAATACTGTACAGTCTCAAACCCTACAAGTCTAATTGTGCATTGTTTCTTTCTGATTTCTTGTAATCTCTCCCCAACCTCCCAGTATACAAATACCCAAAAGTACTCGAGAATCAGATAGTAATTTAAGATAATTGTTCAAACAAGTGAAGAAAAAGAATTTTCATTGAATTTTAATATTTGTTTCAACTGAAAAACATTATCTCAAGTTTCACATTAATCTACCAATTTCAATGCTTTAGGTATCAACTTAGGCCAAATTTTATTACTGAAAGTTATCCTCCTGATGACAATATTTTTCAAATGTATTCTGCACACAAATGTTAAGTAGTTTGAAAACGAACTATTATTTTCATGTAATGCAGACTATTATTTTCATGTAATGCCTCGCTCTCTTCCTCAAATAGGAGTTCAAGGTCTCCCTGACATCAATCCCTGTCATTTTTTTTTTTTTCACGAAAAACACTCAGGTGTTAAGTATCTTTAGTTTCATGCAACCAGGCATGATTCCAATTAGTTCTGAATGGAAGACAGAATGACAGTGTAATAAGCTTCAATTTGCCAGCCCTTTGAACATGGGATGATATCATCATTTGGCCAATCATTTCTTGCATTTGGGCTTCAACCTCTCTGTCACAAAAAATCACCTCGAATATACAAATAAAGACATCAGAGATGTCCCTTAGAGAACTGGCTGAGTCAGAAAGCCAAAGATGACTTTTCGAAGACATCAAGGAAGGAGAGTTATTCACCCAGTATTTCCTTAAAGGTAATTTCTGCCAACATTTTTAGTAATTACACTGAGGCCAGGGTGAAGAGGAGAAGCAAGAGCAATATGCTAAAAATAACTGACGGGATTCTTCCTCATGTCAATGGGACTGACATTCAGCCTGTGGAATAAAGATTTATCTCTGGGGTATTTTATATAAAAAATGAATTCATCTGAAAACTTTCCATTTTAACTAAAATAACTCTAGAATTAAGCCAAAATTACATCAACATTAATTTGTTTTTGAGGATTCTAAAAGAAACATGTTTTCTAATTGTTCCTTGTATTACTACCAAGAAAGTCTCTATGCTTGAACTTACTTGACCTCACTTCTGAAAGGTTTTTGACTAGCTGTTGTCATGCAATGAAACAAAATACATGGGCTTCTTTAGGGGGAAAATACTGACATTGAGGTCTTTGAGACTTAAAGATTCATGCCATAACATGAGTGGATCATATGTAATATTCCAAATTAATATGTGCCTATAACAGACCTTCACCCATAAAAACCATTCACAACAAACCCTATTCACCAGTACTAAATGCAAATTCCTATGCAATTTTTATAGAGACTAGTATGGTAGACCTCCACTGACCTAAAAGCTTACTGGAGTCTTACTCAGGACATACCTTCTTATTTCAGTAACTAGAGAGGCACAGTACACAGATTCGTGCACCGGTGGGGTCCCTCGACTGGTCAGTTGAACTGTCAGACACTTAACATCTTAGGCTTTTGTCCAACCCTTCATTCCACTGTTCCACCAGCTGCTATGATGTGCACTCCCCACCCGGGGGAAGACGCTCTGACTGGTAGGTTAGCTTGCTGCTGGGGTCTGGTTGATCGGGATTGGGCAAGATGGGCCAATCCCGTGGTCCCTCCCTGGCCCTGATCGTGCACCAGTGGGGTTCCTCAGCCTGGCCTGCGCCCTCTTGCAATCCGGGACCCCTCGGGGGATGTCCGCAGGCCAGGCCGAGGGACCCCACTGGTGCACGAATCTGTGCACCGGGCCTCTAGTATAGGATAATGTAAAAACATAAAGCAAATCCATTTCAAAAACACATTCGTTTTTCCATTCTATAAATTCTGAAATCTGTGGGAAAGAATTCTATTCCAAATAAAATGTTAAGAAATATATAACTCTTCAGAGTTTAATTAGCCCTGGCTCGTGGCTTTGGAGAAAGATTCAAACTATTGGTGGCAACTTGATTTGGATTTATATGGTCTGAGTTATGGGTATCAGTATTATAAATCTAGCAATGTACTAACAACCCAAAATTGAAAACGTAATGGCATTTTTACAGAATAAATGAAATTCAGAGACAACGAGCTCATACTTAAGCAGGCTTATGGGGCCTGGGCCTTTGCCTTGAGTCTCAGCTACATTAACTACTAGTTATATAACCCTGGGCAATTTACTTAGGTTTTCTGAATCTTTTCCCGATAAACTGGAAATACATGTGGTCATCTTCTGACCCATGTAAGATGGTCAAAACAGAGTTTCCATGGGAAATACAACCCTGATAGGGTACTGGTAAGATTGAATGGGATGATACAATGTAATGAATCTATCAGAGAACATGGCACACAGGAAGCATATTAAATATTTGTTGTTGCTGCTGTAAACACATAAGTGTAAAAATTCAGTGTGGTTCTAGAAGGTACTGCTTACTAAAACTGGAACGCAAGCAGCATGATTCATTTATGACTTTGCAGCAACACCAAGGATGGCAAATCACCAAAAGCAAAGCAAATTGCGATGGGAATCTCAGCATGGGGAACAAAGAGCACCAGTTTATGCCTCCATGCTAGGCAGAATTGCACATAGAACCTTGTTCCTTTTTGCCATGTCTGAGTCTCTGAAAAATCTAGTCTTTCTTGAGAAAGGCTGTGAGATAAAGAATACTGCATTAAGATTAGTTCTGTGACCTTGGGCAAGAGAATGTCCTTGAACCACAGGTCCTTTATCTGTAAAGTGAAAATAATTGGATGTGCTCATCTCTTTAGATTACTTAATCTGACTAACTATTGCTGGATGCTTAAACACTAGATACAGCTAGAAGCTCTTTGTCTGGCAGAACATACTGTGTACAAAGGTTGGTATTCCCCTGCAGTCTCCCCAATTTTCACCACTGCAGTTATCACATTATATCCCCTACTTTCAGTATCTCCAGCATTGAATTATTGCTCCTTCAAGAACAATATTAATATTTCTAAGAAACCTATTGAGTAGAATGAGAACAAAAGATAGATTTTTAAAGCAAGCATTATTAATTGACATGAGGTTGCTAATTCAAAGGGAATACTTTATATGTTATTTGGAAGGTTTGCCTTTAAAAAGAATATTCTTTATCTGAAAGTGGACCACATGCCATAGAATGTGGTTTCCATGGTAACTGCCACATTTGAAAAATATGCACAGGACTAAAGATACACTATATAATACTTCTGCAAATGGATCATTCTTAGAGAAATCAGTTTCTTGAGCTCAGCCTGTTTTTTGTGTGTGTTTTTTGCTTTTTAAACGTAATGTAATTTTCTCCACGATGAGGAGCAAGTTGAATTATTTAAAATAGTTTAATTATAGGTATATATGCTAATCTTGTGTTTATAAGATGGAAATAATTATAGAATTATAATGGAAAAAGAAAACTGGTGGCCTACAAAAAATGTAAACTTTACCTGAAAGGGCATCTTCCTATATTTTCTCCTAATTATGTAGCTAAGAAATAGTATTCTTATACATAGTAATACATATAATAATATATGAATATAATATATATTATTGAATTCATATGTAGTATTAGACACATCACTACTAATAAAATGAGATCTTCCCATCCATGCATCTATGTCTAAACAGGAGAAGGACTTTGGTCCTATTTGGAAGATTCTGTATCCCTATGCTTTTGATGTCAGAAAAACAATATTTCCCCACAGGCTTTTAAAAGTGGCTTAGTCAGGAAAACCTCTATATATTAAATGCACACAGAAAGTTCTTGGGCTTTCTTAATACTATGCATTCCGAGGATGCTATGAAACTTCATCTAAAGAAAATAAATTAAAAACTGTAATGTGTGGTTTTACCACAAGTCCATTATTTGTGAAATAATAAAATGAATTGTTCAAAACATTTTCCCACCAACTCTTCTAATGTCTGTCATTAAACAGATGAAAAAGGTGAAGGGATTAACAAACAAACCCAGAGACACAGACAACAGTATGGTGGTGATTACCAGAGGGAAAGCGAAGAGTGGGGAGGTAGAAGAGGGCAAAGGGGGGATAAATGGTGACGGAAGGAGACTAGACTTTGGGTGGTAAGCACATGATTCAGTGTGTAGATGATGTATTACAGAACTGTGCACTTGAAACCTGTACGGCTTTATTAACCAATATCACCCCAATACATTCAATTAAAAATTTAAAAAAAATGTACATTGCAGCAAACCCCACTTAATACTTAAAACCCACTTAATTCCACTCCTCTTCCCTCTAAGACAAATAACGCAGGGTGCCAGGGGATGAGTATCAAAGCGTGGTGTGTACACAGCTGGAAGGCCAGGCAACCACTCTGATGTGACTGTGGTGTCGCTAGGGAGAAGCAGGGAACACAAAGCAGGGCTATGCTAACAGCAACAGCCTCATTACATGTTGGGGGGGGGGCAGTGGGGGGTAGTATACAGTTTACATAGTTTGCTTTATCCAAGCAATCAGTCCAGTTTGACCCAAAGAAATAAAAATATTTATTACCTCAAAACCAAACAAATGCTATTAGTGAATAAATATTGATGATGAAATACTATTTTGGTTATGTAGGTAGGATGTGAACCATTTCAGTACTGGTACAAATATTCTACACTCCTGGACCAAATTACCACTTGATTTTATTATTTCATATAGTTTTCCATAGCATTAATCCAGAGGACAAGAGGATCAGAGATAAGAGAGAGAAAGTACCAACACACTTGGAAATTAACATCAGGACATTAACTTTAAAACCATTTCCAAGCTTAGCCACGTTCCGAGTTTTTCCTTCCTCCAGACATTTTGTAAGTTTCTGGAAGTAATATAATAATAGTGCTAGAGTTTGCTAGGCTTGTGACTTAAAATATGCTTTCTTTTGATTTAAGTATCTACAAAATTGGATCTTTCAAAGTAGCTGTTGTTTGATGTTGAGAATAACTGAATTCTCAATAAATTAAAAGTATGGCATATAAAAATAAAACCTAATAATTATATTTTGTGAAAGTAATTAAAGAACCTAAGGTTTTCCCACCAGATTTTAATTCCAAATGTTTTAACACATAGAGAACATAATCAGTTATATTAGTCAGTGTCCTTTAAGTCCCATATCAAAAATTTCTCTCTAAATAGAGAGCTAGGAAAAGAAAAACATGAACTGGTATGATTTTTTTCATTAGATAATTAGAATCACACAATTAATCACGTTTCCCTTTTTGCTATGGCTTCTAGTCAAGCTCAGAGCTCAAACTTGTACTTAACTGAAGCATTTTTTAAAGTATGGATTTTCTGATGTGGTTAATATCATTTATTGCTTAATTATTTTCAATTATATTTTACCTGTCTAAGCATGTATTTATCATAAAATGCTGCCTCTCAAATGGTTTTTGAAAGTAGCTGGCATATAAAGAAATTAAAATCAAGTATTTTCAATAGAAAAATGCTTCCCCCAAAAAGCCCAGTGTTCAGAACATCCATCTTGTTAAATTCACCCACACTCAGTTTATTAATGGAGACTTTGATCTTGTACCCAGATTCCCAAGTTCATGTGAAATAATATTATTGAGATATAATTTCAAAAATATTTTAATTATTTTAAAATAATTAAAATTTAGGTTTCACTTTTTTGAAAAACTTTTTGGTAAACAGAAGAGAGGAAGAAAAGCATTTCTGAAAACCCCACGTTTTAGAATCAGTAATAGGTGCAGCCACTTACTGTGAATCAATATGGCAAATTCAAGGTGATCTGTCCACTTATTATGTAAAAGTTGTTCCTCTTAGAATCATAATTCCCAATTTAGGGAATCCACAAAGGCATTGAGATGCCAATGTCTGGCAAGACCCCTTTTACTAGATACAAAATCTATGTTTTCAGATGCCACTACAATCTTCCAGTCTGTTGTATCTCATCTGCATTATACTGATGGTGGTTCACAGTGCAGCTGTGGTCCCCTGACTCCTCGATTTGTCTGTACCTCGCAGACAGCTGTCCTAAGATGGTGACACCACCTCTGGGGCAGATCACAAAGGTTCTCTGTAATAGTCTCAGACACTTTGGCAACAAACATAAAGATCAAGCATTCTCTAAATGGTTCAGGGTCCTAAAAGAACAATGAAGGGATCAAGGAACCTATGTTCTGTTTTTATTCTAATTCAAAGGGGTAAATTGTAGAAATTCTTTTACTACATTGCAGTTCAGTAGCAAAGCAAGAATTACATGCAGAACTATCATGTTAGAAGTTTTCCTAGAAGAATCATAATGAAAAAAATAAGTTCTCTTTGTATTAAAAACATGATTGGATCAATCTAATCCTTCTTCAAAATGATTTCAAAAATAGGGATCTGACAAATGAGAAACTGAGGTTGTGAATTTCTGTGTTGATATCTACTGATCTAGATGCTTTTTCTTAAACATTATGACCTTAAGTAGATACCAGACTAAACATCTTGTATGAGGGTGGTAAATTTAATGTGCATTTTAGCAAACCACAGCAGTGAAAATCAAGGTATATGACAGAAATATAGTATATGCATAGAATTAGCTAAATGCACCAAATAAAATGAAGGGAATGGCTAATAGCCCTTGGTTGCATTATTCTATCTTATCATTTCTTTATAACAGAAATTACTTGAATAACAACCAACCTATATATAGCATATTCACCAAAAAGTACTTCCTATTTGATATATATGATTCACCTTATGGTAAGTAACTATACTTTATAATAATGATTTTATTATCAATATGCAATATATCAAACCTTTAGAAAGGCCAAAAATATACCATATATTTAGTATATAATTTTTCATATACTATATGTACTCAAGAATCTGATGGAAGAAAAGCAGCAAACAAAGCCATAGTATCCACGTAGCTATTCCACTGGTCCTCTGTGGTTCAGTATTTCAACTAGTCCTTTCTACAAAATGGCCTCCATTGTTAACGGAAGCAGTCAAACGTGAACTGAAAATCAAATCTCTCTGGAACTAAAATTAAAAATCAGACAATCCAATATTTAAGACATCTGTGTTTGTTCTGCATCAAACCACAAAATAGTGACTTGAGAAAAGATCTATTTTTAAAAATACATGCCCACTTTGTCTTTTGAGATCTAGGAATGGAATTCAGGACTGAAAAGGCATTATACATGAGATTATTTAGAGCACAATCAGGACAAGATATATTTGGGGAATTTAGGACTTATCTGAAGGAAACCTTGAAACAATAGTCTCAAAAAATAACCAAAAATAATTACAAAGTATTATCATTTGGGCATATATGATAAGATTTTTAAAAATATAACATTGATAAAGTTTTTAAAAAACATATTCTCTAAAATTAACGAAGTATGTAACTTACATAGTAACCCTTTTCATTTTGGTCACGAATGCATTTAGCCCATTTCCATTGCTTTCCAGCATTCCCAGGACAGCAATTCCAATTGTTTCAAGAAAGACGCAAAATATGAGGAATATAACCCTATGTATAATATAGCATTTGAAGAAGTCACATGGTCCTCATACTTAATATTTCAATGAGAAGAAATTCAATTAATAATCTTATTATACTGTCCCTTATTATACTGTCCCTTAATTATACGGGACAATTCTAAAATTTCCCTTTTGTTACCATTGGATGGACCGCACCCTATATATGGCAGATACGATATATGCCAAAGTCACAGAGATTTCCTCTAAATTTGGCTGCCACTTATGTTGGCTTTCTACAACACCACTAAAATAGTAGTAAGTGATATAAATTAATGGATTTTATTGTATCAATTATTCAATTTTACTTGGCACACAGGCACCACACTGACTACAACTCGAACATCACAGAAGACAATGGTAGACTTAGCATCATCTTTGAAGGAGAAATGAATTTTGAAAATATTCTTAACAAATTGTACGCTAACAATAAACATATCAGCATAGATTTTATAAAAGCTGTAATTGGCTGGTGGCAGAAATATAATACCCATTGATTTCCTAGGAACTGCTCGACTATTCTGGTACTCTGGCTACTAAAATGACTACATACTTAGTCAGCAAACCCCATAAAACAAGTTGAAAATAATTTTCCTGTAAATGTAGATTACTGACACACAAAAAAGCCTGTGCTGAGTATATCTACATTGCCCAGTCATTATCCAAAAGTAAAAGACTCAAGGTCAAATGAAAAATAACCAATAACTCCCATTCTTTGCTTTACTGCCTCCCACCCTCCATTCAAGAAATTAACATCTGTTTAATCAGTCAGATTTTCATGTTTAGATAATTATAAATTTGTTTAAACACATATTAAAACAAATGAAAGGTTTACTTCATTGTTCAAAAATTATGTTATTTGGGGAGGAATAATAACTAGGAAGAAGCTTATGTGTGGTATGGATAATATGGTTAGTTTTTAATGGGAAAAGAGCTATTTCAGCTTAGTATATTATATGGTTGTATTAGAAAAGAAAATAATCTCTTTATTGTCATCAATTGCTCTTCAATTTTTCTTCAATAAAATTTCACAGTAATCTCCTCAAGAGGATACACTAAAGGCCTTTGATTATATACAGGGTGGGGCAGAAGTAGGTTTACATTTATGAGTACATAAAACACAGTTTATTCTTATATTATTTATTAATTATTGCATTATTTCCCATATAAACTACTGTAAACCTACTTTTGCCCAACCCTGTGTACCCTATAGAATGCATTACACTACAAAGATACACGCTCAGTAAGATTTTTTTTTCATCTGAAATTTATAAAGATAATTTTTCATGCTGACAGTGCACATTTCATCCGTAAGTTTGAAGAGTCAAATGCTACCACAGCTGGGGGTTATTCTGCCAAATGGCTTCCAACAGGGACGACAGAGATGGAGGCTAGGAGGCATGTGTATGTGCACGAAGGAAAAAGCAACAGACCTGATGGGAAATAGCCTTTCGCTGGAGTCATTTTTATCAATTACCATCTGAGTGATCTAATCAAATATAGAGTCTAATGAAAAAAAAGCAACACTAGGAAGCAAAAGCAAATATTAAAACAGCTGCTTGATTACCTACAGAGATTAAAACAAAAAGCAAGGAGTGAGGCTGATATATTTCATAGGGATTTGCTAAGGCTGAGGGGAGGGGTAAGGGGCAGATACCTTTAAAAAATCCATCATGAAAGGAACTGAGACAAGATTATAAAGAAGGGGCCAAGTTATAGCACACCATGGGATTTTTAATCTGGCTACCTGTGGTTTCTGTGGTTAAAGCCTTATTCATCCTTAAAACAAGGGGGGGGGGGAGGAAAGAAAACAAAAAAAAATCACATTTATATGTCAGTTTTGCAAATGATCAAACAGCGTGCGTCAACAAGAATAATAAGAAAACATGAAACGCTGATGACTTTTTAAAAAGATGCCCGTTTTATCAAATATTATTGGTAATTACCTGTGAATCTCGTTTCTTGAACTCTTGAATTTGATTTTCGTGCTCCATATTGGCAGCGCGAAGCTGTTTTTCCAGGTTTTCAATGTCCCGTTCGTGGTCTCGGACTAGGCTATCCTTCTCTGCGTTATGCTGCTGTAATAGGTGCGTCTTCTCCTGTTCATGCTCCAGCTTCAGCTCTACTATCTGATTGGACAATGAGGAGGACAGTTCATCAACAGAACATCCTTGTCGTCATGACAACTCATGGACAGCTTAATTTTTCCCTAATTTGACCAAGTTCAAAATTTTATTTTTGCGTCATTACTACCTCACCCTTGAATACTCTCATTTGGGGGGGGAGGAAGGGAAGGGTTTCCCCAAATCTCCTAATATTCAAGACAGTTGGGCATATTCAGTAAATCCTTCTGCAATCTGTTGACACAAATGCCTGAACATTGAAAAAAAATTATGTTGAATGCTAGGTATTTCCTCCCCATGAATTCGGTATTACTGATCAGCAATGGTTATAAATGGTTAATAGTCCGTATGCTTTGCTTTTTGCTTAAATATATAAGCGTATGAGCAGCAATTAAACAGTCAGTTTTCTTTATGATTTTTAAATAAAAGATCGGAGCTAAATACGCATCTGGATTATTGTATATACAGTTGTCTTTTAAAAAATAAAATGATAAATTTCAAAGCTCTATTATCTCATTGTCAGCTACGGTATACCAATATAAACAGATGTTATGTGTTCCAGAAGGGCACCTGCTGTGCTGCAAGCTTGCGCCATGATTTCATAAAAAGCATTCTATTCTCAGGATCCTTTCCCAGTCCACTCCACACTGGAGACTGTGACCTTGGCCAGTCTGAGCCTCTCCCTGCAAGACTGAATGGCAGCCGGAGACCAAGGGCCTGGTTGCCGCAGCTTTGATACTAATCCTCCCAGACTGTGCACAATGGCACCCTACCTGGCCTGCAAACTATAGCCAGCCAGGCTGTCTTTGAAGCAGGTGATGAATAGGGGACTGCAGGAAGCCAGCTTCCCCAGTGAACTCCAGGCCACACAGCTGCTAAGAACAGTCACTTGGATTTTTCTTCAGTTTTGGTGGATTTCAGTGGAAAAAACTGCTGTTATCTAGAATATGTTGTGTTATTTTCGGCGTGAGAATCCATCTTCAAAAAAGCTAACAGTAGGAGCCTGCTCCAAACCGATCTTGTTTTGTGCAATGAATCACCAGACTACCATATCTTAAAGCTATAGCATTCATTTCTCCAGGCACGCATGCTGCACTCAATTTCAGAAGTCATTTTCCTTTAAGATTTAGAATTCTCATCCTCTACTTGCAAATTAAGACTCAAAACACAAATTAAATTTGCTTTTAATTTAAACAACAGGTTTCAAATTTTTTTCTGATAATGATTTTTCTTAGGGAACTAAAAAATCAACCATAAATTTCTGACCACTCAAATTTATTATGCTATTTAGAAGAAAGAACAGTATTCAAATTCTTGAATATATACACTTATCAGAACAAGACAATGTATAAAATAATATGAAAAAATTTATTTTGTACCTGAGAATAAAGATGCATTCTAGTGAATTTATGTTTATTTAAAATGTAAATCAAGCATCATTATAACAAAATTATAAATTTTACTGAAAATCATTTAAGTATATAATACACTGAAAGGAAATAGAAGGAGGTGGAAAGTTCCACTGAGATCTCAAAAGCCTCAGAAAAACCAGGAGAATGAGTGTGATTTAAAATTAATAGCAAAACATTTTACAATACTCTAGGGAAAAGTAACAATTGACCTATAATTAAGGCAGAAGAATTACAGATTTTTTTTCCCCAAGAAAAGACACATGACCAGAAGTCACTGTGAGGTCGTTAGTAATGGTGCCACTTTGCTCCAGGCTCTGGGAAGAATGCATTTTCAGAGTAACTTTCTAAGTTATTTAGAGTTCTTTCTGATAGACTGATCAATGACCCTGCCCATATTCAAATTTGAGTTTATTCATTCTAAAAAATCAGGAGCAAATGAAATAGATAATGGAATTTCAAACCTAAACATAAATGTTCATAAATTATTTGTTTGTTATTTTGTTATGACATGTAGCTCAGTGATGCTAATTAATGAATAAATCTCAAAGTTGCTAGAGTCTTTTAAAGTAAAATAGCTCAGGCTTGCCTGCTTGATCCAACACTGCTTGGCCACCTTCTAGATGTCATGAACCCTTTCTGATCTTTGCCTAGGTTTCTTCACTGTCAGTATCCTCTGGCAGGTGTGTCTTCTGATAACTAGTAGAGTCCAGGAGAAAAACCCAAATGTTCTGGAAACATTTTGATGAAAGTTTTATAACCACAAATGCCATGATGAAGGTGGATCTATGTTTAAATTCAAGGTTTTACTTGTTCCTAGCCCCTTTCAGATAAGAAAATGGTAAAAGAATTCTTGGATTTTCCAGTTTGGTCCTTTACTTATGGGCACGTCTCAAGGGTAAACAGAAAGTAGCACATCCTCCTTACCTTAGACTACTAGACACTTTTGGTTGACCGATAGTAATTTCTAATGGAGTTAGTGGTGACCAGGAGGTGGTAAATCACGGAAAATGTAGAGGATGTAAAAGTACACAGCATCCACAAGGATGAATGTTGAGTGGTCAATGTGGTCTCTAAGTCAAGGTGGTCCAAAATCTATAATATATACTACAGGGAAAATAGGATGCACCATCACCAAGGAACCTGCTTAATTAATGCTGGCTAAAGATATCCATGTAATACAGGAGGGAAAGATTCAAGTTCCCTAATCCAAAAGCACTGAGCTGTGGGCCAGGTGTATACATGTAGTGCACACTCTACAGGTACTAAAACAGACTGACATGCCTTCCAGGGACAAGGAAAGTGATTAGCCCTCGCTTGCAAGCATCTGGCAGCATCTGGCAGTCCCTTGAGTTACTGAGCTTGATGGTGTGGTGGTTGGGGTTTGGGTGAGAAAATGGCTTTATCGTCTAGAAACTACTAGGTTGACAAACATGTAATTGCCCTTTTTGTAAGTCAAAATAGAAGATGGATAAGGGTCCTGCTCCATCTACTATGGAACCCATCACACACTCTGAAAGCGAGGCTCATGAGTAAAGTGTTCGAGTTCTGAAATCCCTGCAAGCACAGCTCTCTATCCCAGACTAAATCATTCTGCAGTCGTCTGATGATGATGTTCCCACTCCAACGAAGGCTTCACGGAAGAGCCAACGGCAGGAGCACATTCCAGGCCTGAGAAAGACCAAGTGGGAACTGCTAGATATCCAAGTTTCTGGGGGGCTTGGAATATATATTTTAAGTCCTGGTAGCTGTTTTACAATAAATTACCACTAGCAAATACCACCTGAATGCCTTTTAATAATCTTTTAAAGAAAAAGACGAAGGGATAAAATAAGTCATTCATTGTCAGTACACAACACATAGACCAACACATCCCAATGATACACCTCAATGTCAGAAATTCTAAAACCAGAAACAAATTACAGAAGTTCCAGAATGCACCTAACACATTAAAAAGGAGAGATTATGGTGCAAAATACTACCTAAAATAACCTCAAATGTAACTAATCATTTAATGATAAAATCTATATTCTACAAGCCTTGGTATAAAGGAGTAAAGCCCTAGTGAATGTAAATATAAAAGTTGAAGAGTTTGGAGTGATTTAGAGGCTACCTAGTACAACATTCATCTTTTTTAAACTTTTTTTATTGATTTCAGAGAGGAAGGGAGAAGGAAAAAGAGACAGAAACATCAATGATGACAGAGAATCACTGACTGGCTTCCTCGTGCATACCCCACACAGGGAATCGAGCCTGCAACCCAGGCATGTGCCCTCACCAAGATTCAAACCATGATCTCCTGGTTCCTAGGTCGACGCTCAACTCCTGAACAACACCGGCGGGGCTACAACATTACTCTTAATCAGGAATCTTCCCTATAACACTGACAGCTGTCACTCAGCTGCTGCTGGACTGGTTTTAGCAGTAAGGGAATAACTGTAGTCCAAGGCAACCTATGCCTCATACTGAACATGCCTGGCACTGGAACTCCTGGGTACAGATAGAGAGGGAAGCTGAAAATTGTAAAAAGAAAAAATATGTTAAAAAAACACACACAAGAGAACACTCACTGACAGCAATCAAACAAGGAAAGAGGAATATCACCTTGGCCATAAATTTCTGAAGGTATTGGTTAAGAAAGGAAAGAGAAGGTTCTGACATGGTTTGGTGAGATCTACTATTTTGTCTCCATCCCCCAGAGATAGAGCTGCTAAGCTGAAATAATGCTGGGGAATATTCTTTAATACCCCCATTTTGGAGAGAAATAGACTAAACATCAATCATTCCCTTTCCCTGTTGCAAAATAATACCTATGTATGTGCCCTGGTGGAGAATAGGAGGGTAATTGCATGGGATAGAAATGGCTGATGGAAAGAAATTAATAAAGCTGGGAAAGTGAAAAACTGGGGCTTATTCTTCCTGATAGAATCATCGGCTTCAAAGCTCCCATAAGAAAAGAAAAAATCCTCCAGTACAGAGCACAAAACCTGGTGTAGGACATTAATAAAATGTTAAAAGAACAGGTATAATTTTCTCTAACAAAAGTTGCTCAAAGTTCCAACTAAGTTCTCCTCCTCTATGCTTATCATAATCTCAAACTACAGAAAAGTAAATGCAACAAAATACCTATGGCCTCAAACTGTGACTGAAAATAAAGACAGAAAAGGAGTCAAAGAGAATTCATGTGCATTATACCAGAACAAGTAGTAGATTTGGATAGAGCTATCCATATTAAGCCCAAGCAAGATGAAGGGAAAAAGTGTCTAAACAACTATAAATTTATTATATCAGGGGGGGAAAATGAACTGAGCTAAAAAAGAGGAAAGAAAGGAGGAGGAAGGGAGAAAAACATACTTTAAAAATCAGAAACAATTAGAATAGTAGGATAACTTACTAAGAACATGAGTACAATGAAAGAGAACTCTAAGATAAAACGACAAACCAAGGACTAAAATAACTCCATCACAAAATTAATTCTAAAGTAAAAACAACAATATCTACATATATAAAAGGCTAATATGCAAAGTGTCCTTTGGGAGTTCAACCGGGAGACCAGCAGTTTGATTGCTCACTGTGATGTACACTGACCACCAGGGGCAGCACAGAATGCAGGAAGGCCCCAGCCGACAGCCAGCAGCCAGGGAAGGAAGGCCCCAGCTGGCAGCTGGCAGCTGGCAGCTGGCAGCAGGGGAAGGAAAGCCCCAGCCAGCAGCTGGCAGCCAGAAGGAAGGCCCCGGCCAGTCGCCAGAAGACCTCAATCGGCCCTGATCACCGGCCAGGCCTAGGGACCCTACTGTTCACGAATTTCGTGCACCGGGCCTCTAGAGCTGAATAAACATGGCTGAAAATCTAACCACTGGCATAGACCAAAGACTTGAGCTAATCATAGTAAAGGCCCATGAAGGAGACAGAGAAGATGATATAGAGAGAAAATAAAAAAAAGGAAATCCATGTATACATAAATCTGATATCAGAAAATTCCTCTGAAATAAATGAAGAGATGAATGTGTGTACCAAAGAAGTACAATGTACTGGTATACCAGGTCAGAGTGAGAAAAAGAATGACTGAAGAATACTATAACTAACTCAAGCATGGAAAAACTCGGACTATAAAACCCAAACTACTAAAAAATAAAAATTAAAAAAAATCCACACACACACACACACACACACACACACACACAACACTTGAGGAAATTCGGGCAACCAGGAGGTAAATAAAGAATCTGTATTAAGAAAAATTAGTTGCCACAAGACAGTGGAGCAACGTGTACAAAGCTTTATGGAAAGAAAGGTGACCAGAGAATTTTATTCCCAGCCAAGCTATCCTTCAAAAATATAGTGATTCTCAAGCATACAAAAATGCGGTGAATACAACAATTATATGCCCTTCTTGAAAAAAACTCTATTTAATGATGATATCTCATTAGTTAACAGGTGAATCAAAATAGAGGACTCAGATATGAAAGAAGCTGTGCTAAAAGTCTTGGTGGTGGATATAGAATTGATTTAAATTTAAAAACTACCTCTATGTAACTGTGAGTTATGATTTTAGAACAAAATATAAACGATACAAATTTCTGCGATATATAAATAATACTATAACTGACAAAATAGAGTGGTAGAAGTGGGTAGAAGGAAGGGTAAGCATGATAATTTTATTTTTTACTAGAGCCCCTTTGCATAGAATTCGTGCAAGAGTAGGCCTTCCTTCCCCTGGCTGCCGGCACCAGCTTCCTGCTGGCATCCAGGACCCGGGCTTCCCTCTAGCTGCTGACAGGCACCCGGGGCCTGGGCTTCCTTCGCAGCTCCGGCTTCGTACGGAAGGACGGAAGGGCGTTCGGTCTAATTAGCATATTATGCTTTTATTATTATAGATTATTATAGATAGTACAGAGTGAATGAATGCTCTTAAAATTGAACCATAAGATCTGAAAATGACTCTAACCTCAATGTATTTTTAATCTTTATTTCTTAATGTTCTATGAAATAATTTCTCATATGATAAACATTTTCTACATTTCAGAAATTCCTTCAACTCCCCTTGTTTCTTAAACTTTCACATAAAAATATTTTAATAAGTGGCAAATACAGCATGCTCCTGTTTCTAAAAAATTATTCTTTTATTTATTTATCTATCCCTCACAGAAATTTCTGAAATGATGCTCTATAAGATTTTTTTGGTTTAAGTTTGCTTTCTTTATTGTATGAGGTTACCATGTCAAATGGCAACAGCGCCCTTTGGGGGAATATCTTTACCAAGGGACGTGGTCCTCGTATACAGAGGAATCCAGCACACAGATATTCAATGATACTGGTGTCCCCACTGTGAGTACATTCCTCAGCACCTTAGTGAAGGAGGTATTGTCTAGGCCCTCCTGGTCCAAAGTAACAAAATCATTCTAATATTCTCATTTTCATGAGAATTTTGAGCTCTTCCTCAATACTATGCCAAGATAGTTCTGGCATTTCCACTTTGGATCAATATGACTGTAGTAGTAGAGAAGATCACTTCCTAGTGAAATCACAAACTATTGTAAACATGTTTCATATTTAAAGAAGAGATGAATGTCAGCTCAATATTGTGAATAATTACATACATCAGACTAATAACAGTTCAAGGGCACTTTGCTTTAAAGTGTTAGCTGTTGAAAGATAAGAGCTTTTCGATAGGGTTTGCTGGGTAATACTTCCACATCATCCCACCTCCCATTCAAGGGCTCCCTATGAACAAATTTTGCTTCTTGTGAAATTTAGTAATACTTTTACATAGTTCATTAAGATCCATACTCAAAGACAAGTGCTTCATGCCCGCCCTGCTTTTCCAGGTAAAAATATAACTTAGATCATCAGGTCATGTCTCTGAGCAGTTTCCCATCTGCATTTGCAAAACAGCACTTTTGAAATGTCAAAATAAATTACTGAATTCTCCAGAGCTCCAGAAATTTAGCTCCAATGGGACAGAGTCCACTGCAAAGTTAGCAGCATTTCACTACTGATTTTGTGGCCTTACATGTTGGCATCTTTTTTTTAATTGCAATTATATGATGTAAAATGTGCTATTGGACATTACATTTCATGAGAGATAAGGACTCCATTAAAGATAAACTTAGGGACAATCTGCTTTGAGACCTTGGAGTCAGAGGAAAACTATAACTAAGCACAGAAAATACCACAGTATGGTCTGATGTTCGGAACAACTTCTTCATAGAAACAGGCACACACACACAAAAAGTAAAAAGTCGGCAGTGTGTCAAGAGTAGAAATAGAATTTGTCATCTGTGGGTGGCCACGTGGCTCTAGAGTTAGATATTTGCTGCAACACAAAGAGCCACGCATGCAACCTGTCAGTCAACAGTTCGCTTTAGTCACGCAAGCTCTCTTCATTTAAAAGTTCAATATTGCTGTGCTAACTGCTATGAGATGGAACCAGGGCCTGCCAGCATATACTGCTTCTCCATTCCTTTTCCTTTCTAGTCAACCATCACCAGCCAGGGCCAGCCCTGCTGAAGCCCCGAAGCTCAGGATGCACTGAGGGCTGAAGGCGGGGAGCACAACAGTGAGCACGAAGGAGAGCTGAGAAATGATGGCTGTGCTGAAAGCAAGTGCCCTTCTTCATGGTTTCCTTTCCCATTTAACACTGCAAAAACGCGTACCCGGCACCTGTAGGTGACGAGTGACAATACTTATCCTGAGCTTTTAAAACTTTTTAAAAAAATTTGCTGCATTTTCTGTGTTTTTATCTGCCAGATTTCAAGTAAACACCCAGGAAGGATCAGATAGTCAAATGCTTCAAAAAGTTTTTTTTAAATATATTTTTATTGATTTCAGAGAGGAAGGGAGAGGGAGAGAGAGATAGAAACATCAATGGTGAGAGAGAATCATTGATCAGCTGCCTCCTACACACCCTCCACAACCCAGGCATGTGTCCTGACCAGGAATCCAACCATGACCTCCTGGATCATAGGTCGACATTCAACCACTGAGCCACACCAGACAGGCAAGAAGCTTTTTCCTCTCAGTTTAGTAATGGTCCACTCATACCACTCAAATTGAGAAAATTCATTAATTAAGAATACATCCTCTTAGACAGAGTTCAACATTTTTGGTAAAAATGTGTCTTATCTGTATATTTTAATTTATTTTACCTTATGGTAATGTGTAAGGGGTTGGCCCTTCAGTGTTTTTTATAATCAACAATAAACATTTATTCATTCTGTAGAATTTCACCACTTGTTTATCTGTTGAACTACATTTCCTTTTAAAGGCTCTATAGTGAAAAAAGAATATATAAAATCTAAGATTAAAGAATGATGGAATTGCAAAAAAAAACCCTTCATGGTTCAGGAAATCCCAGCATGCCTGCTTTGTTGTTTGTCTCCAAAGTGAATGAGGTTTGTGAAAAGACAATCAGAATTGTCTTTTTGTTCCAACGGGTTATACAGGAAAGAAACAGGAAATCTTGATGAAAGCTTGGGCTTTACAGGATATTTGTGTGAGTGTTTATCCCATGTGTTTGATGTTTTTCTCTACACATCTGCACACTTTATGCCTGCATTTTGGCTAAAATATTTTTAAATACCACTTTGCTTTTTTCACTTCATTATAGTTCCTGGCATGATGCTTTCTAAAGGGGAGGGGCACAAAAAATAAAACTGAATAAAGAAACTTAGGCCCAGAAGGCACAAGTCATTCATTTTATCTGGATGTCAATTTCCTCATAAAATGTGAGGATAAAACCGGATGAGTGCTTCTAAAACTTTTCCACCAAAGCACCCTAGCAGCAGTGAAAATGAATGGTACCCCCCTGGGGGATCTGAGGGCAAGCTGGAAGTTTCTTTGAAATGCCCTATTTTATCTGAAAAATTCATGAGAACTTTGCATTTTACAAAACAGGAAAGTCTATGTTTGTTTTAAAAAGAATGTTACCTCAATAGTAAAACTATTTGCTTTCCCACAAATAATCCTGTGAATGCCACCCTCCAGGAAAGGAATGCAGCTTCACATCACTGGGCACTGGCTCACTGCCCCAGGGACAAGCTGCCCGTATGAGAAGCCTGGGGGATCGGCATCTCAATATCCCTGCAGTGGGAAATGCTATAACCATTTAAGATTTGACCACTTAAGATTTTCATATTTTAGAGAAAAGGTAGACTAGATAACAGAAAAGTGGTCACACGTGCACTTGACCGGCAGCTGTGAAGGTCATGGGAAACCAGGAGATAAGACAGTGCACCTGAAATGGATGCAAGTAGGGAGTCGGTGGCGGGATCAGATCAGCGATGTCTACATCTGTCAGACATGCACAGGGGCTGAGGTCTGGTCAGGCAAAGGCCCAGAATGTGAACGTTGTTGACCTTGGCATAGGACGCCCCCTTCAATGTGCGCATCCCTCCACAACACCCCGACTGCTACTTCCATACTCAGGTGGGGAAACGTACTTGCTCATGGGTCAAATAACTCCACTTGAGTGATTCTTAGGAAAGAATCGCTAGAAATACTCCTCACAGTCCATCTACACACAGGCTTAGCCTCTGCTTCCTAGACGCCATGAGTGAAGACAAAGAGCCAGGTTCAGGTTCAGGTTCGGATTCCATCATCTATTTATTGTGTGGGACCCTGGGCTGGTTAATAACTGGATGTGCTCCAGTTTCTACAAGTAGAATATGGGATGATAGATAGTGGCACCTGCTCCACAGACTACTGTGCGGATGGGAAGTGCTCAGGTCTTAGAGAGCATGTAGAAACAGTACCTGGCCCAGATAAGGAAGGTCCTACTGACTGTTAGCTGTTATGCCAGAAGGTGTAAACACTTTTTATAACTCTTGGGGGGTACAACCAAAATCCTTCCCAAAAGGCTGCATAGAACCAAGATGGCGGCAAAGTTAAACAACTAAACTGCCGCCGCGCACAACAATTTCAGAAATACAGCTAAAAGACAAAACGTCTACCACCCAGAACCACAGGAAAGCTGGCTGAATGGTAGATTTACAACTAAGAAGGAAAAAGAAAGGAGAACAAACGCGGAAAAGCTGAGGTACGGAGGCACACGTAGTGGGCTGGTGGTGGGCAACGGGGCACGCGGCTTTTTTTTCAACCCAAAGGGAGACAAGCTCCCAATCACTCTGAAACCCAGTTTCTGGGGACACGCAGGGGACCCAGAAACCTACGGGGAGAAGCTGGACTCTCGGCCATCAGGTCGGAAAGTGAGAGAGACTTTCTTGCAGAGGTGTGCCCAGCAATCAGTGTTTACTGCACTGGAGCGTGGGACGGGGGGACTGGGAGACGCGGAAAGGCAAAGACGGCTGACGGCAGCCATCACTGTTTGCCACGCCCTAGCCTAGTGACACCCTGAGACCCCGCCCCGCCCTGAGACCCTGCCCCGCACATTCTGCAAACCCGCCCAGGCTCCACACAGTGGCTTTTGCATATAAATGGCCTGCCTTGTGGCAGCTTAACCAAATCAACTGAAGCTCCCAGTCAGACTGCTCCAAAACCACTCAAGCAAAGAGGATAAAACTAGTTCTTGCTGTAGCTCCTGCTGGGGGGCATCAGACAGTAGCTGACCTGCACCCCATTGGAGATCCAGAAACTAGGGCATCTAGTGGTCGGTGTGAAACGACACCAGATTTCAACCACTCTCATAAGGGACACATTCAAGAGGCAGACTCAGTGAGTGCCAAAGCCCTACTGGAACAAGTCCCGCCCCACAAACATGTCTCCAGCAGAGCAATTCCTCCTTTATAGACACAACGGGTCCTCACAGCCAATTGGCCTAGAGGTCAATTCCTCCCAGTGATACCAACAACAATCAAGACTTAACTACAACAAGGCTGTACACACAGTCCACTAAGGGGTGCACCAAGAGTGTCCACCTCAGGTAACTGGGAGGCTGAGCCGTTAAACCAATAGGACACCTAGTACACAAATCTACCCTAACCAACTAAGGGAAGCAGCGAAATGAGGAGGCAAGGAAACAGATCCCAAACAAAAGAAATGGAGGAGAACAAACGAATGGACATAGAGTTCAAAACCACGGTTATAAGGTTTTTCAAGAATTTCATGGAAAAGGCCGATAAATTTAATGAGACCCTCGAGGATATGAAAAAGGACCAACTAGAAATGAAACATACACTGACTGAAATAAAAAATATTATACAGAGACCCAACAGCAAACTGGAGGAACGCAAGAATCAAGTCAAAGATTTGGAATACAAAGAGGAAAAGGACATGCCTCCAGAAAAACAAGAAGAGAAGAAAATTCAGAAAGTAGAAGATAGTGTAAGAAGCCTCTGGGACAACTTCAAGTGCACCAACATCAGAATTATGGGGGTGCCAGAAGAAGAGAGAGAGCAAGACACTGAAAACCTATTTGAAGAAATAATGACCAAAAACTTCCCCACCTGGTGAAAGAAATAGACTTACAAGTGCAGGAAGTGCACAGAACCCCAAACAAAAGGAATCCAAAGAGGACCACACCAAGACACATCATAATTAAAATGCCAAGGGCAAAAGACAAAGAGAGAATCTTACAAGCAGCAAGAGAAAAACAGTTACTTACAAGGGAGCACCCATACGATTATCAGCTGATTTCTCAACACAAACTATGCAGGCCAGACGGGAGTGGCAAGAAATATTCAAAGTGATGCATAGCAAGAACCTACAACCAAGACTACTCTACCCAGCAAAGTTATCATTCTTAATTGAAGGACAGATAAAGAGCTTCAAAGATAAGAAAAAGCTAAAGGAGTTCATCACCACCAAACCAGTATTATATGAAAAGCTGAAAGGTATCCTACCTAAAAATAGACAAATATGCAAATTGACCATACCTCCGGCACACCCACAAGCCACGCCCACCATCCAATCAGAGCAAGCATGCAAATTAACCCAACCAAGATGGCTACAGCCACAGAGAGCAAGGTTTCCTAGGTAACAGAGGAAGCCAAGCTTTCCGCCTGCCCTTGCCAGGCCTAAGCCTCCACTCAAGCTACAAAGTTTCAATTATAGAAGGTAAACAAATTCAAACAGAAATGGCGGCAGAACGGAGCTTGAGAGAGCAGGCCAGGGTTACTGGCGGCAACAGGGGGAGCAAAGCTTTCCGCACACCCTGGCCGGGCCCACCCGCTTAAGCTACAAAGTTTCAATTATAACCCCAACAGAAATGGCTGCCAGCCACGGAGGGAGCCCCAGGTTTGGCTCCGCTCCAGGCTACAAAGTTTCAATTGTAGAAGGAAAATAAATTCCAGATACCAGGGCCTCCTCTTGGGTTGCCAGGGGGCGTGGCCGGCCTGCAAACCACCATAGGCCCCTCGCTCAGGCCGCCCCACGCCCCAAGGGAACCCCACCCTGATCAGGGACACCCTTCAGGGCAAACCAGCTGGCCCCCACCCCTGTACCAGGCCTCTATCCTATCTAATAAAAGAGTAATATGCAGATTGATTATCACTGCAACACACAATATAGTTGCCCCCATGTGGTCAAAGATCCTGCCAACATGTGGACATAAGATGGCCACCACAAGATGGCCAGCAGGAGAGGGCAGTTGGGAGGCACCCGGCCTGCAAGGGAGGGCAGTTGAGAAGGACCAGGCCTGCAAGGGAGGGCAGTTGAGAAGGACCAGGCCTGCAAGGGAGGGCAGTTGAGAGGGACGAGGCCTGCAAGAGAGGGCAGTTGGAGGTGATCAACCCTGCAGGAGAGGGCAGTTAGGGGTGACCAGGCTGGCAGAGGAGGGAAGTTGGGGCAAACAGGCTGGCAGTGGAGTGGTTAGGGGGTGATCAGGCTGGCAGGCAGAAGCGGTTAGGGGCAATCAGGAAGGCAGGCAGGCAAGCAGTTGGGAGCCAATAGTCCTGGATTGTGAGAGGGATGTCCGACTGCCCATTTAGGCCCGATCCCACTGGGTTGGGGATCCCAGATTAGAGAGGGTACAGGCTGGGCTGAGGAACAACCCCCCTCCATGCACGAATTTCGTGCACCGGGCCTCTAGTTATTTAAAAAGAGGAAAAAGAAGAAAAAAGTAAAGATAAAAATTATGAACAACAAATACATACCTATCAACAAGTGAATCTAAAAGTCGAGTGAATTAAAAATCTGAAGAACAGAATAAACTGGTGAACATAATAGAATCAGGGGAATAGAATCGGAGTGGATTGATAATTCTCAGGGGAAAAGGGGTGTCTGTGTGGGGGGTACGGGAAGAGACTGGACAAAATCATACACCTATGGATGAGGACAGCGGGGGGGGGGGAGAAACAATTGTAATAATCTGAACAATAAAGATTATAAAGATTTATTAAATTAAAATAAATAAATAAATAAATAAATAAAAAAGGCTGCATAATTTATAACACCACTAGCAATTTATGAAAAGACCAATTTTTCTAAACTTTTGCCAACTTTTGATGGTACATTGTCAATTATAATTTGAATTTTTATTAAAAATAAAAAGGCTGAAGATGTTTCTGGATTTCATTGAAACAAATATTTTAAATATTTCATTTATATTGGTAATAATGTTCTAGTAATATTTTCATGTACAGCGATTTTGTGATATAAAGAGGTATTTAATGTGATCAGTGCTGGGACCCTGCCAGCAGGCGAGGAGATCCCAAGGCAGGTGCTGGGCGTGGAGGCCATGGGGACATAGGCGACCAAGGAGACAGAACTAAACCTCACATCACCCTGCTTGGCCCCGGAGGATGGCTGGTTAGCCAGAGACGGGTAAGATTCCTCAGGGAAGGAACAACCTAAGACAGGCAAAGTCGCACAGGGGTAATCAGAAGAGAACTTGGGGGTCAACAGAGGTGGGGCACAGACCTTCACCCCCCCAAGTTTGCAGGGGCCTGAACCCTCACCCATGCTGAAGGAGATCTCCTGCCCCCATGGCTGCTCAGCTTCACATGCCCAGCTCAAATCGGGACCCAGGTAACAGAGACTTGGCCGACAGCAGATGCCCTCTCACTGCAACAAGACTTGATGGAGATGTCTTGCACCCATGATCCGGGGAACTGGGGTCTATGATATCTAAATCCAGCCTAGCACCAGGAATGCTCAGGGCCTACTCAAGAAGGCAAATAATCCTCTCCACTAATAATTACAGGGTAAAACAAGATGGTTGTTAGAGTATTAAATTTGACAGTAAAATAGTAGTCAAGTTTTCAGACTAATTTAAATTGGCCAATCAAAATAAGCAAATTCTCTAGAAAAATCAATTGTACTGGACAAAAGCTGTTACTAAAGTGTTAACTAAAATTTTTATTGGTAGTTCATCTCATGGTAAAATTGCATAACATATAGTGAACCTAAAGCAGTCACATTTTAGTCCAAAAAAGTAAAATTTAAAAGCTATCAAGATTACAGCATAAAATTTCCAAAAGCCTCCCAATATTTAAACCAATAAAGGGGGGATAGTAGAAGAATATCATGTAAGGAAAAATATCCTGTAAATAAATTACATCTAGAAAATTTTTACTTTAGAAAATTAACTTTCATTTGTAATGCTAACAGCAAGTCACCCAGGTAAAACATACATGGTGTCAAAACAAGCCAAAGGAAAATCATTTGGGCAAAAAAATGAAAAAGGATCGCAAGTCAAATTTATAGAAAATATTCCTTTATTAACTTTTGGTCGAGAATATGTTTGTATATTTTCAGAAAACAACTCCGAGACATGTGGATTCCTGCAACAGAGAGGAACTGACAGGAGTGCTCCAGCCATGAAGTCAGAAGAGAAACAGTCCAGACATGGAAGACGCTGACCATGCCTTGCCATACTAGCAGTCAGCAGATATGCGTCACTGCAGATTGCCCAGGACCAAACCAGAGAGGGTCGGACCTGCAATACCACCATTTGTCCACCATCCAGAACTGAAATATCATTGCTGTTATGAACACATTAACAACTGTTGGACATAGAAACCGGGACTCAAAAGAACTGTTGGCCCAGAAAGAAACTCACTATAGACTGATTCATTTGCCTCTCAGCATAACTATTATTGCTTGTCTCATTTTCGGTTCCTATAAGTGTATTCCTAGTATCACATGAGCTCACTCATCTAGGGGAAAAGATGAACAACATAGACTGAAGAACAAGAACAGCATTGATCAGACTGTCAGACCTCAGAGGGAAGGTAGGGGAGGGTGGGGACAAGGGAGATAGATCAACCAAAGGACTTGTGTGCTTGCATATGAGCCTAACCAGTGATCACAGACAACAGGGGGAGGGGGGCTTGCGTGTGGGGGGGTTTGGGAAGGGAACGGGGGGAGGGGGTTGATGACAAATATGTGATACCTTAATCAATAAAGTAATTATAAAAAAAAATGAAAAAAAGAGGTATTTAAAAGAGTTTATACATGCATTAAGAATTAAATGGCATCACCAAAATGAAGGACCTACCTGCTGCTCATATCTTTGCTTGACATCCTCCATCTGCCATAAAAACTCCTTTGATTGTTTCTCACGAAGAGACTTGGATCTAGTTAGATCTGCTTCCACTTTTTCCATCTACAAAATTTGAAAAACTTATATTACATGTTTTTATTTGTCCATTCACTAAAATGACAATTTTTAAATACCTCACCAATCATAATGATGCATTTAAAGATGATAAAAGTAATAAAAGATATACCTGTTATTTTGTTATATCTTAATTGTTTAAGAAAATAAAAATTAATATGTAATTGACTAAGTTCTATGATTGTTGGTCCATAGATAATCAGTATTGTGATAAAAAATGAATTTACTAAGAAACTGTTTAAGGAAGCACAGTCAAGCCCACTTCATTTTCATTGGTTTCTAACTCAAGATATGGGTTACAAGGCTCTCCTTCAGTGCTTTTCACATTAAATCTCTTTAATTTGGCCTCGGCAATCTACCCTCCCTACACTCCAATAACCTTGGCGTTTCCCAAACAAGCCACGGCAATCTTGGATCTCCCACTATCAGGAGAGTCCCTTCATGCTTTTCCTCTTCCAAACAGTCCATCTTCAAGGTTGACTCATGTCTCTTCTCCTCTCTGAGATTTCTTTAATCCTTCCAACTGACAGGAATGTGTCCTTCTCTCTGGGTTCCAGGACTTAACATCTGTATTTCTCTAGGACACTGTGTTTTTCTTTGTACTATGGAAGTGCTTCAAAGGTTTGAGCTTCGTTTACTATCTTTATCCTGTGCTCCCTAGTAAAAGGAACTAGGATATAATTCTTTCTTTTGAATCTTAATTATTAACTAATTGCCTTGTTATGCAGAATAAATATGTATTCAATTCTTAAGGATGAATGAAAGGGCAGGCAAAAGCAAGAGGGAAAGAAAAACGAGAAGATAAATCAAGGTGGGGCCCTAACCGGTTTGGCTCAGTGGATAGAGCGTCGGCCTGCGGACTCAAGGGTCCCAGGTTCGATTCCGGTCAAGGGCATGTACCTTGGTTGCAGGCACATCCCCAGTAGAGGGTGTGCAGGAGGCAACTGATCGATGTTTCTCTCTCATCGATGTTTCTAACTTTCTATCCCTCTCCTTTCCTCTCTGTAAAAAAAAAAAAAAAAAAAAAAATCAATAAAATATAAAAAAAAAAATCAAGGTGGGAAGACATGGTTTATTTAGTACTTTTAAGAGAGATCTTGACCAGTATATGAAATTGATTTTTGGTTCTTATTTTTCTTCAGCACAGATTAAATAGTAAAATAATAAATATTTGAATATTTCAAATATTAAATACTTAAAATATAAATGAAGAGTTTTCTATCCTCAAAGTTTGTAAAATAGAATATCTTCTATAAAAAAAACCAGAATTATTTTCTATAATCAAAATAGCAAATAACTGAAAGCACATGAAAAGACCTTTTATACCTAAACATTAAGAAAAATTCAAAATAAATAATAACTAATATTCTAAGGTAATGAAATATGTTATTTTAGATTATACTAACCGAGAATGCAAGAGCCCACTCCATTCTTATTCCACAATTTAACAAAATAACAAAAAAACAATTCTTGTAAAATACTTAAAACTTGTATAGAAACACAGAGTTCTCAGTTGCCATAGATACAAGAGATTCTGCTTTATCATACATCATTCCTATTCCATTCAACTTCCAAGTGTTTAAAACAAATAACAACACACACACTCCTTTTATTGTGTAACTCTAGCTTCCAAAAACCTCAGAGTAAAACGTGGTGGTCAAATTAGGAGCAGCAAAGGGCTTGGATGCATTTCTGTGACTGGCTGGTGTTTAAAGCAGTAACAAAGAGGTAAAGAGGGTGCTGAAGCTTCCTTATATGGTGCCTCAGGCATTACTTTAGCTACAGGTAAAAGAAAACCCAGTGATAACAGCTTAAACAACATAGGCCCTTTATGTTTTCCTCATGTAACAAAAAGTTCAAAAATAGGCTGCTATATTGGCAGTTCAAAGATGTCAGGGTTGAGGTCTCTGCCATCCAACCTTCCCATAATGATTGTGAAATGGCTTCTGCAGCTCTGAACATCTGGGAAGGAAAGGGCAGAGGGGGAAGGGGACGGGATAAGGGCCAAGGGTCCATATTAGCTGAGTCAAATACCCTTTTAAGGGACTTTGCTGCAGGATCCTGTCAGTAGCAAATTAATGATGCTGTTTGCATCTGATTTCACTGGAACGACATTAATAAAAGGCAAGCTCCATCTACAAGGTCAGAGACTGCAGTTTTAAAGCTGTGTCTAATGTTGCCCTAAAAGTACAAATGAATATTGGGCCAACATTTGGCAGTCTCTGTCGAATATGGTCATAATAAGTTATTGCTCTTTCTCTAGTACAGTACCCGTGTTATTATATTCTGAGTAACTTGACATATACAATTCATATTATACAAGTATACAATTGTATACAAACACACAATTCAAAATACATTTTCATACATATTTAGATAAAGTATAAGAAATTGCTCTTCAAATATTTTCAGATATATGTAGAGATAGGTAGGTAGGTAGGTGGGTAGGTAGATAGGCTAGCAGACAGATCATTATTTCTGTGCTTTAAAGACTGAAAACTAATATGCTTAAACAGGGGAAATCAATGAACACAATAATTGATTATAGCTAGAGTTCTTTTGTGAGAGATCATTAATTTATATAAGACTGCCAATATGTCTAAGCCTGTCCTTTTGTCATTGATTTGTAGCAGTTTTAACTATTTTGGATGTGAACTTCTTGTTCAATATCTGGATTGCAAATATCCTCTCCCACTCTGAGGCTGCCTTTTCATTTTCTACTGGTCTCTTGTTTTTAATGAAGTTACATTTAACAATATTATTTTTATGTGTTTTTGTTTTCTATTTTGAAAATCCTTGCCCAGTAGTTCCAATTATCAAAAATGCTCCTTCATTTTCTTCTGCAAGTTTTATTGTTTTACTTATGTCTGTATATCTACAATCCTAGAATTCATTCTGTGAATGGAGTGAGATAAGGGGGCAAGATCCCTATATTTCCACGTGGCCATCCAATCGACAGTGTTTATTAAATGATCATTCTTTCCCTGATGCACTGAAATACTTTTTTTGACAGGTAACGGATTGATCATAGATGTGAGTCTATTTTTTTTTCTTCCATAACAGTGGTCACCCTCATGCCTAAACCACACTGTATTGATTACTATCGCTTACTATTAGTCTCGGGATCTGGTGTGTAAGCTCTCCAGTTGTGTTCTTCTCCCAGACTGCCACAGCTGTGCTTAGCCCTCTACATTTTCATACACATTTTAGAATCAGCTTGTCAGTTTCCCGCCCTCCCTCCCCAGAAGCACTGCTAATGTTTTGATTTTTAGAACTGTGTGGATTCTGCAGATTAATTTAGGGAGTGACGTTTGTATAACATTGACTCTTCAGATCCACACACACATGATACATCCCTCAATTTATTTAGGTCCTTTTGGTTTCTCTCAATATTTTCTAGTTTCTAAAACAGAGGCCGTGCTCCTCTTTTGTTAGATTTATTCTTAGATAAGTGAAGCTTCCTGATACTAGGATGCCTTTTTCAAAGTTTGTTTTCTATTTGTTGGTTACCTGTATATAGAAATAAAAATGAATTATATATCTGATCTAATAGGTAGTTATAGAAATAAAAATGAATTGTATATCTGATCTAATAGGTAGTGACCTTGTTAAATTAATTACCAATATTTTAGCAAGTAAACATTTATAACTCACATGGATACCTCCTCTGTTATCTCTTAATGACCTACTTATTCCACTAGCTATACCACTTATTATAACCATACACTTTTATGCATTGGTCTACCAACAAGCCACAAACATGTCTTAATCTCTAAATTCCCAGAATCTACAACAATGGCTGAGTTGTTGTATAGCAAGCATTCATAAATTTTTGATACGTGAAAGGAAGAATAAATCAAGTATGTTGAATCCTTGGCCAGTAAGTCATTAAAACAATTGAGGTATTAAAAAATAATAATGTTACTATTTTCACAATTGATAACCATTAAAATCAGCAAAATACAGAAAGAATGACATGTTTTTCTGGTCCAGTGTTCTCAGAAATGTTTTTGGCTTATTTCTCTTCACCAAAAGAGATTAGTCATTGATGAATATTATTAGAAAACAAGTTTCACTTACTACTCTATTAAGCATTTAAGGGTAAAAGTTAAGATTTCTTTTAATAAATTGTGTTGGGGGGGTTGTTTGTTTAATTTTGTTTTTCAAAGCCAAATACTTGTAGATATTCTTTGGATGCTGTCATTTGGAATCGATTAATTATCACAATATTGAAACATTTCAATATAATTCTGAATTTTACCTCTGCTACCTAATCTTATGTAAAGACAAAATTCCAAATGTTAAAAGGGTAGAGAGATTTCTTCATTGCCATAAAAAAAAATAACTGAGAGAAAATGCTTGCATTTACTAGTACACTTACTGGCACAGAAATATCCAGATGGCATTCTTCTCTCCTGGTAAATTGAGAATTTTTTTTTCATTAATTCAATAGCAATAACTGGATGATGAACTAAACACATAATATCTAAGAATGTAAGAAACTACTAACCAGTTCAATTATACTAGAGCCAGAAGAATCGTCACTAGTCAACAGCAGTGTTTAGAATTTTGTTTTCATGGCAAACCAGTGGTTTTCCAAGTGTAAAGCTAATATAATGTAGCTAACGATTACAAAGAGAAAGGAATAAAATTGAAAGCCAGATATTTAGCAGCAAATGCCATTTAATGAGGGTGTATTTTCAAGAAGAGAAAAATTAACCACAAAAGTGCGTTGGTTAGAGGAAGCCCCAGGAGAAACCAGTTAGCTGACATTCATGCAGTCAGTTCACAGGATGATAAGTTTCACTTTGGAATTGCTGCCAGTACTTCAAAAATATAGCTGTCTTTTTCAGCCATTTATTTGTTTCACAGAGAATACGTAAATATAGAACACCATTCCTTTAAAAATATGACTACATACACATATACAGAAATAATTCTACCAGAGTATTAAATTTTCATAATTAAAAGATGTATATTTTACACAACTAATTGCTGACAGCTAACACAGAGGATTTCAGCATTGGAGTAAAAATTAGGTTATTTAAGCAATTTTAAATGAGGTTTAAAAAAGTTCTTCAAAGTGAAAGAAACAGTGTGAAGTTTTTTGTGTTTTTTTTTTTTTTTAAGTTTAAATCTGTTCCATTTTCTCTCATGGGCCTCATTTTTGAAACAGCAATTCACTTTCAAAAACAAACTCAAAGCTTTTATTTTTTAATTCAAATCCCATTGTCTGCTGTCTGCAGCAGTTTCCAAATGGAAAAGATGCCCTAAGCTCTGCTGGCTTCTACACAAAAGATTTTGGTAAGAAGAGAAAACAGCAGTTCAAAACAACAACAGAAAAGAAAGACTGTTAATATAGATTGTGGAAAATCTGAAAGCATTATGATTCTCTACTAGTAAATAATGAGTCTGCTGATTTTCTTTTAGAATCAACTGGTAATCTGGAATAGAGGATTAAAATTTACCATGTTTCGACGTAGTTTATTCAATGTTCATTAAAATTTTCTCTGTAGAAATTATTTGATTTGTGAATGAGCCTAACTGTAAGAATCCTATATAATAAAAGGCTAATATGCAAATCATCCAAATAACAGAACGACTGGTTGCTATGACGCGCACTGACCACCAGGGGCAGACACTCAATGCAGGAGCTGACCCCTGGTGGTCAGTGCACTCCCACGGGGAGCGCCGCTCAGTCAGAAGCTGGGCTCACGGCTGGTGAGTGCAGCAGTGGTGGCGGGAGCCTCTCCCACCTTCATGGCAGCGCTAAGGACGTCCGACTGTCAGACATCCCCCGAGGGCTCCCTGACTGCAAGAGGGTTCAAGCCAGGCTGAGGGACACCCCCCCCCCAGTGCACGAATTTCGTGCACCGGGCCTCTAGTTCCATTTTAAGTGGGGTCTTTATTATTATACTCACAACAAAGGTGCTTTCTCTATTTCAGAAACTCAACTGCACTTGGCAAAACGATTTACTATTGAAACCACTGAAGAACATTTCTTCAACAGAAGAAATAATTTCCTGCTTATCGGTTGCCATCACTATTATCTTGAAGGAGTCTGAATCCTGCCTCATTGGATAGACCAGGCCTGGTGAGGGCTGCTCACAGTGACCAGACACAGGTGCAGGTTTAGTGAGGGAGAAAAGGGACCCCAGAGGCATGAACCAAGTAGGGCTTTGCATCAGATCATTTAACCAGCCCATAGAGCAACAATACCTAGTATCCTAGATGCCTAAACATACACGAACTCTTAAGGTCAAGAAGTGGGAGAGTCGAATGGGTCTGGCAGGATTGGTGAAGGAAGACAGAAGACAGACCTCAAGTCAGGCACACAGCAGAAGAGTCACAGATATGAAGTGGACCAATTAGAGGTTCCAGAATCAATTCCACAAATACTATCTTTCATCCCTGGCTTTCCTTATTTCATGGCAGTCTCGTTCTGTGGCTGGGTAGGGTCCTTAATTTAATGGTTCCTGAGATGACATTATCTCTAGGGCTTTCAGTTTTGCCACACAACTCCCAGACTTCTTTATCTTAACATTTTTTGGTATCAGTTTGTACATTTTCTCCATCTTTTTGGACAGTTTTCCAATTTTTCTTCTTAATAAATAACACCAGAATAAACATCCTTTAACACAGTTTGTAGTCCTGAAAGATAACGTCCTAGAAGTAGAAGAGGCAGATGATAAACACGATGTTGAACCAGCCCTTCAGAAGGGTTATATAACCTACACTTCTGTCAGAAATACACATCACTGCCTATTTCCTTCGGCCTTCATGGATTCCTTCTTATGTATTAGTTGGAAAATAGCTTGTTTCTACTTTAAATTATTTTTTTAAAAATTTGCTAGTGAAAACAAACATTTCTTATTGTCTATTTCTGCAGAAAAGTGCATTGGGATTTTGACAGGGATTGCACAGAATTTATGCATAAACTTTTGGAGAACTGCCATCTTGACAATACTGAGTTTTCCAATCCATGAGCATAGAATAGCTCACATTTATTTAGATCTCTTAAAATTTCTCTTAGCAATATTTTATCATTTTCAATGCAAAGTCTTCAAATTGTTTCATTAGTTTATTTATAAATATTTGATTCCCTTTGATGCTACTATGAATTAAATTGTTTTCTTAATTTCATTTTTAGATATTTCATTGCCAGTATATAGAAGTATGACTGAATTCTGTATATTGATCTTGTAGCCTGCAAACATATTTAAATTATTAATTAGTTCTAGTATTCCTTTTATGGATTTTGACCATACAGGATCATGTCATCTGAAGACATCTGCACATCTTCCTTTCCAATCTGCATCTTCCCCCTCCCCCGTTTAGTGCACTGTCTAAATTCTCCAATACAATATTGAAGGGGGGTGACAAAAGCAAACATCTTTTCCTTGTACTTAGGAGAAAAAGTATTAAGTCTTTCAACATTAAAGTATATTACCCATAGGGCTTTCACAGATGTCCTTATTAGCTAATGCTGAGTAAGTTCACTTCTAGCCCTAATTTGTCAAGATTTTAAAAATTCATGAATGATGTTGAATTTTTTCAAATGCTTTTTCTATCTCTGGTGAGAAAAACGTGTGGTTTTGTTCTTCGATCTATTAATAAGCAATAGAATATTAATTGATTTTCAAACATTAAAACAATCTTGGATTCCTGAGATAAACTGCACTTTATGGTGGTGTATAATGATTTTTATCTGTTTCTGGATTCAGTTTACTAAAATATCATTAAGGGTTTTTGTGTCTACATACATGACAGATACTACCAGGTGGTTGTCTTGGAGTATCTTTGGCTGATATTAGAGTAATAGTTGCCTTAAAGAATGAATTGGGAAGTGTTCTTTCCCCCTCAATTTTCTGAAAAAGTTTTAATAAAACTAATTTTTATTCCTTAATATTTGATGGAATTTAACCAGTGAAGCCATCTGGCCCTAGGCTTTTCTTTGTGAGAAGATTTTAATTGCTAATTAAATATCTTTATGTACTATAGGATAATTCATATTTTCTCTCTCTTCTTGAGACAGTTGCAATAATTTGTAGCTTTCTAGAAATCTGTCCATTTCACCTAAATTGTATAATTTGTTGGCATAAAGTTTTAAAAATATCACCTTATAACATCCTCTCCTCTTTCATTCCTAATGTTGGTAATTTGTCACTTTTATTTCCCCATAAGTCAAGCTAATGATACAGAAAGTCAATTTTGTGTATCTTTTCGAAGAAACAACCTTGGCTTCAGTGACTTTCTATTTTCTATTTCTTAACATAATTTCATTTCTTCTGCTTTCTTGGTCAGAAGCTTGCTTTTCTTTTTCTGGTTTCTTAAAATGAAGTTTAGATTACCGATTTGAGAAGCTTCTTTTTGGATATAGATGTTTAAAGCTATGAATATTTCTCTAAGTACTGCTTTAGCTACATTCCATGAATTTTTGATATGCCATATAGTCTCAGTCAAAAGTAGGTTTACAATTGTTTGTATGAACAATAATTCAATAATATAAGAATAAACTCTGTTTTGCATATTTATAACTGTAAACCTACTTTTGCCCCACCCTGTATTATTTTAATTCAGTTCAAAGTATTTTCTAATTTTCCTTATAATATCTTCTTTGATCCATGAGTTTTTCATAAGTATGTTATTTAATTTCCAAATATATAAGGCTTTCCCAGATTTATTTATTTATTTATTTATTTGTTTTTTTTTTTGGTTTTTATTTTTTTTAAATTTTTTATTGAGGTATTATATGTGTACATATCTTACCATTACCCCCCCACCCCACACCCACACTTGCCCTCACCCCCCAGAGTTTTGCGTCCATTGTTTATGCTTATATGCATGCATACAAGTCCTTCGTTTGATTTCTTATCTCCGCCCCCCCAGATTTATTTATTATCATTGGGGTTAAAGAACACATTTTGTATGATTTTAATCCTTTTAAAATGTATTTAAAATTATTTTGTGGCCAAACGTATGATGTGTCCTGAAGACTGCTCATGAGTGCCTGCAGTCATTAGGTGGAGTCCTTTAAATCACCACCCCAGTCTCAGATGCATTCCTGAGGGGCATAGTAGAAACAGACCTCAAACAGCAGAGCAAAGGCTTTGGAACATAACTGAAACTGGGCCCTCCCCGCCCCATCCCCAACCCCCCCCCCCCCCGACAGAAGAATTGGATTTAAGTCCGCTAATCAATGTCTTTTTCACTAGAAAAATTTAACCTATTAATATTTATTATTATAATTAAATACTCTGTTTTATTTTGGACATTTTGTTCTGTTTCTGTTTCTGTTCCTTTGGCAGTTACCGCCTCTCAAATTTTGCTTTTATCTTCTCAATCTTTTTATGAGAATGTAACATCTTGTTAATTTTATTTATGTCTATGTTTATATATTTCAAAATTATTTTAACCTACATTTCCTTAATTTTAAGAATCTTTGAGTCTCAACTCTTTCATGACAAAGTGTTTCAGCATATTATTCTCATCTTACCCTCTCACTATTCACCTACTTCTTGATCTTTATTAATGTAGTCTTGGGATTTAAATTTAAGTCATTATTAAATTTGTATTTAATAACATTTATATTTAATAACAGTAAATATTAGCATTCAATCTTATAACTAGATTTTTAACAGTTAAATTTGTTTCTGGTTTGTTGAATTCCATTGTTCTCAACTTTTCTCCCCATGTGTGCAATGTCTTTTGCTTCTTCTCTGGATTGGTTGATGTGCTCATATAATTTTTTCCAAAAAAAAGAAATAAGTGGTATACATTATGTGAGCACGTACTAAAAAATGTTTACCTGTTGATTCTGCAAGTGAAAAACTCCCTGGTTATATGTAAAATTAGGTCATACCTTTCTCCAATACTCTGAAGCATTACTCCATTATTTTTCTAAAATTTTTGCCAGTTTTATCCTCCTTAGAAATTTGCTGGAATTTCATTTTATTCTTACCTCTATCTGAGGTTCAATTCTTTTTCCAAACTTATCCAGGTTTCACTGCATTAATTTTACTTGATCTGTGGCCTCTTTCCTATAAATTATGTCTTCTTATAAAGGTACTATGTTTCTAAATTATACAGTAGCTCATTTTCAGAAGTACTAGTATGCTTTTCTTGTGTGACTGCTGGATACAAATGTTGTTGTTTTTCTTGTCCTGCAGAATGTTTTCACAAGTCCTACTGTTGTTTGCTTGTTTTTTCTCATTACTTCCTCATGAATTCTATGACCCCTTAATATTGCATCATCAGCCCCGAGAGATGCATTTACTAAGCCAAAGGTGCCCGTCATAGTCTCAGTTTTCCTCAGAAAGTGGTTCTGCCAGCCTTAGCAGTTTCAAACACCTCATTCTTAGCCTTCTTTAATGTATACTTAAGACTTACTGAAGGTCGCCTCCTTCAATATTTCTGTAATACTCTAGGTGTCAAGCCTATCAGAGCGTTTCCTATGCAGCTCCACTGCATATTGGGACCAGATAAACTTTCTAGGGCCTGGGCTCTGATCACAGTGGGGAGCTGGGAAGAGAGGCACATCTCGTGGCCAGAACTGAAAGTCACCCTTCAGTACAAATTCTCAGCAGGAATCTCACTTTTGTCCCAGGCAGTGAGTGAAGAAACAAAGAGAATGGGATCTCAGACACTACTCTCAGGACCCAAATTCACACGACTCGATATGAAGGGAAATGTGAATCAAGACAATAACAACAAGAAAACCCACTTCCAAGCTAGTAAACCCCACAGAGCTCAGTCATAACCTTCCACAGGAAGTTTCTACGACCCAGTCAGTGTGTGCATGGGGCTCCTGAGGAAGACAACTCCAGCTAAAAATTAAATCACAAGTACTGCAACATTCTTTATGATCAACAAAACTTGGCCCGGCCAGTGTGGGTCAGTGGTTGAGCTTCGACCCAGGAATCAGAAGGTCACAGTTCAATTCCCAGTCAGGGCACATGCCCAGGTTGCAGGCTCAATCCCCAGTGCAGGGTGTGCAGGAGGTAGCTGATCAATGATTCTCTCTCATCATTGATGTTTTTATCTTTCTCTCCCTCTCTCTCTTCTCTCTGAAGTTAGTAAAAACATACATTTTAAAAAAAAGAAAACTTGAAATTAACTAAACACCCTTGACTCAAGGAGATGATAAATAAAGTATGGTATATTCATATGATAAAATACATTTAGTATTAAAGGGACTGTACTAAATCAGCATAGATAGGGCACAACTGTATAAAATTAAATATAAAAGAGTAAACAAAACTAATATATAAAATCTGTAGTATTTATCTAAGTTTTTAAAAATAGAAGTATAAGAATGCATACAACATACATCAATATGATTTATGCCCATAAAAATTAGGCTGAACTATTACACATTAAATTAGTTATAGTGGTTTTTCTCGGAGATGGAGAGAGTAATGTGATTAGACATGAACAACAAAGCAAACTGAAACGTCATCTGAAATGATTTAGTTTAAATAAACAGTGTCAACAATTGTTGATTCTTCATGATTGTGTACCTTGGTGTTTGTTCCCTTTATTCTTTTTCAATTTTTTATTTTCTCTTAAAACTAAAAAACATGCCACTAACTTGTACAAGAATTGAAGACAGCCTCTGTCTACCTGAACTGCCAGTTGAAAATAATCTGCCGTAACTGATCAATAAAACACTATTCATGGAACATGAACAAACACACATGGTCAACTTGAATCCCTGTTCTACAAAACCCGATTTCACCTGTAGACTGATCCAGCTCCCAAACTGAGATACATTCTTACCATTACCACATGTGTAGATGCAACTTTAAAATGGTTATTCTGGCATGAAGTTAAGGTTGAATCGAGGAATCCTGAAGGAGGAAAAAGGACCCATCGCCTTGTCTGCACAGCTCTAGGTGCTCTCCACTGTCTCCCTCCACTCACCCCCAACAGGGAGCTGCTGATCACAGCGCCCCCAGTGGTCCGGGAGGAGCCAGGCACAGCCCCTTTCCCTACCGGTGCCCTGTTGGGAGCAGGTCAAGCCGCTGACTGACCCTTTTCCAAAGGGCTCTGGTTCTTGGCCATTAGGGGCCATCTCTTCCTTTGAGGCTCTTGTGGAAGTGGGTGTCCTCTGCCTCGGCTGACGTCCCTTTATCATTCTGGGTTCCTGACCCAATTGCACAGCTAATTTTGGTAAAGGTTTTTTAAAAAATAATATGCTTCTGTCATTTTAAGATCAGAATGTGCCTTGCTACTGATAGAGTGACTTTCAAAAAGGACAGTACGATGGCCTCCTCACCTGGTCTTTCATTTCAGCATAGACTTTCTCCGAGTTCAGTTCCACCTGCCGCTTAAACTCCTCCAGGGCAGCGTCCGCCTGCTGGGCCTGCAACCTCTGAACCTCAGTCACACGAGCCAGCTGCTCCTCTTTCTCCCTGGAAAAGTTCAGAGAAGCTTCAGAGTCAAAATATGAAAGAGCCAGGCTTGAAAGAACACTATTTAACCTTCTCTAAAACAAAATTCAGATTTCAATTTTTTCATCCAAATTCTATAAAACTTCTCTTTGAAAAGTTGACAATAACATCACTTGTCTCAGGGAAAAAAAGGGTATAGACACATAATATGTGTTCTGATCAAAGCACAACTACTTTCAAAGATTTCCCTAAAAACAAAACTGATTGAAACCATGCATTTCCACGTCAGACTGGGCCCTCCGATGACCACTAGGAACTTGAATTTGGTCTGGTGCATTTTTACCTTTCTTATATTAGTCCACACAAGAAGCAGAAAGCCTTGAGCTTTATGCAGGGTATCCCTGAGATACATGGATTCTTTTGTTTGAATACTCAAATATTTCAATATTAAAAGAGCATAGGAGAAAAGCATAAAGTGGTATAAATCATTTTGGATACCTCAGCCTAGGCCTAGGTTGGCAAATGTGATGGGCAGTTGTTACAAATGTTGGATGGACATTTGCTCTGGTGTTATTGACCCAAACAACTGAGAGTGGCTGCTTAGAACATTCTGTCGGAAGGATTCTGAGACCAGGCACAGAGGAAAAGGCTGCTGTGGTTGATGCATAAATAACAGCCCCACTGCAGGAGGCTGGGTTGCAATAGCTGCTTCTCTGCCATACTACAGAGACTAGTCCCATTACTCTTACATTTTGGGGGTTCTCCTGAAAGCACCTGGGAAGACCATTTCACGATTGGGATTACAATTTTTCAAAGGTCTACTTTTGCTTGCTCAGTCTGTCTATAAATGGAAAAGAAAGTATATTGGACAATATTTTATAAAAATGCATGACTTACAGCTGAAATATCAGCTTTGTTCTATGAATACTGAAAGTCAGTTATATTACACCTTTTTGTCCAATAATTCACAAGAGCTATTTAAACACTTTCAATTTCATAGGACCAATATTTTCTCTATGTCATCTTATTCTTAGCTACTAAGTTTAGTTCATTTACTTTATAACTAACTTATGGCCACATAAGTCAAAGTCATAAGCTGTAATTATAATCAGGTAACTATTATAGACCATATTAAAAAATACGTATTTTAAAAATATTGTTGAAATAAAACTTTGTACAATAAAGCATGTTGCTTTTAATTAATAACTTCTATCCTGATTTACAAATAGAAAATATTATTTTATATTAAATAGCAAGTAGAAGGAAATGCGTGAAATCTCCCAACTAATTTTAGCCCCACTACACAGGCTGGAGCTAATTTAGTAGTAAAGCTAAAAAGCAAAGAAGGCCTCATTCAATGTAAATCAATGCTCTTGTCCAGTGAAACCATGGCAAACACAGAGCTCTGCTATTATTTAGGAATTTCTGTCTTAATATAAATAAAATAGCTGTCTTAATTTAAACAGATTATATTCATTTTAATTTTAATGAGGGATCCATTTTCATCTCTATCAAAGTCACGAAATGGAAGGAAAGACTTTTCAGCATTTGAAAAAGAAAATCTGCTCCTTACTAACATAAGCACAGTATTCCTTTTTATGATTCCAAATAGTGTCCTGTAAGAAGCAAAAAAAAAAAAAAAAAGTGACTTTGAAGATTAGTTTTTCAGTGGAACTTGTGGGGCCAAGTATAAATGCATCACTCAAATGCCTTAATGCTGGGCCTCCATGAAGATAAAAAGGTGGGAAGAAGATTTGCTTTTTAGTTCTGATTTATTTATAAAATCCAGTAAATTTTTCTCATCTGGATATATAAAGCACAAAGAAAAAAGAAGCTGAATTCTTATATAACCACAAGCCAGCTCAGATTAAAGGATGCTCTGAAGCACATGATTATTCCAAAAAGGCAGTAAAATGCAGGAGACTAATGGAGTACCATTTAGTATTTCTTGAGCTTTACAAGCTAACATTTATATGTGCAGGCCAACCTTAATTTGAAAATCCTCCCTTTGCACATTTGTGTACCAGCACTTTTGATAATGATGGCAGGGATCCAGCATGCATTTATAAGGCTTCACATTACAGTATACTGCATTTGCTGCCAGCTTGGCATCTCTACTGGAAACTCCAAGAAAAACAAAACAAAATAAAAAACTTCAAACAAGTTTGAAAAGCAGCTAGAAGAGTCTCCATTCCCTTTCCAGCTGAGCTGGTAAACAAGACTTCCAAGCAGCTATATCATCTATGTTCATGGCTTCTATTGGGCCTTAAACTGGTTAGAGTGAGTTAGTAAAAAACACTAAGATAGAACTATCACTTAAAAAGCACTAAAAATAATACCTTTCATTAAGCATGATAAATGTCCTCTTCTTCACATGGTTGCTAAGACTAGTGATCTCTGCTAAATTTCTGTTTAAAAATGGTAACCACTATGGATATCTAAATATTTGAAATATTAAGAGTCAAAAAGGATGCCCAGCCAGCATGGCTCAGTGGTTGAGCGGCAACCTATGAACCAGGAGATTACGGTTCGATTCCCAGTCAGGTCACATGCCCAGGTTGCAAGTTTGATCCCCAGTGTGGGGTGGGCAGGAGGCAGCCAATCAATGATTCTCTCTCATCACTGATGTTTCTATCTCTCTCTCCCTCTCTCTTCCTCTCTGAAATCAATAAAAATATATTGCTTAAAAGGAGTCAGGCCCTAATCGGTTTGGCTCAGTGGATAGAGCGTCGGCCTGCAGACGGAAAGGTCCCAGGTTCAATTCCGATCAAGAGCATGTACCCTGGTTGCAGGCACATCCCCAGTAGGAGGTGTGCAGAAGGCAGCTGATCAATGTTTCTCTCTCATCGATGTTTCTAACTCTCTATCCCTCTCCCTTCCTCTCTGTAAAAAAATCAATAAAATATCTTTTTTTAGAAAGAATCTGGAGATTCTTTCTAAAAAATAAAAAAATCAGAAAGGAATACCTGGTAAAATAGAAATTAGTATGGGTCTTAATATTGGAAAAATGACAATGCTCCTCAAATTGAATGCAAGGGACCCACACTGGGTGAAACAATCTTAAAAAAGAAGAACTTATTACAAAGCTAGAGTAATAAAAATGTGCTACAGGCCTAAGGATAGACCTATAAACCAATGGAATAGGATTCAGATTCCAGGAGTGAACCCTATCATCGATCATCAGTAGCTTTTCAGCAAGGGTGCCAAGACAGCCCACTGGGGAAAGAATAGTCCTTACAGCAATTAGTGCTAAGACAATGGATATCCATGTGCAAAAGAATAAAGTTGTATTCCTTCTTACACAATATACAAAAATTAACTCCAGATGGGCCGCAGACCTGTAAGAGCTAAAAATATAAAACTCTTAGAAAAAAACATAGAAGTAAATATTTGTTATCTTGAGCTACACTGTCTTTTTAGATATAGCACCAAAAGCAGAAACAAGAAAATAAAATATAAAGAGACTTCAGTAAATTAAAAAATTCTTGTCCTGCTAAGGATATTACCAACAAGTGAAAAGAAAACCCATAGAATGTGAGAAAATATTTGTAAATCATATTTCTGAAAAGAGACTTGTATCAAGAATAAAGTACTTTTTACAAACCAATAATAAAAATATAACTATTTAAAAATAGGTGAAGAATCTGAATAGACATTTCTCCACATAATATATACAATCAGCCAATAAGCACATGAAAGGACACTCAATAAAATACAAATTAAAACCACAATGAGATACCATTATACAACTTAGCATGGCTATAATCAAAAGACAGATAATAACAAATATTGTTTGTTTTGCTTTCATCAGGGTAATAAAAACCCAAACAAGAGTGAGATATCATCTCAAACCTATTAGAATGGCTGTCATCAAAAAGACAAGATAACAAGTGTTGGTGAAGATGTGAAGAAAAGGGAACCCTTGTGCACCATCAGTGAGAATGTAAATTGATACAGCCACTATGTAAAACAGTATGAAGGTCCCTCAAAGAATTAAAAATAGAACTACGGTATGTTCCAGTAATTCTTCTTCGGGATATATATCTGAAGATAATGAAATCACTATCTTGAAAAGATATCTGCACCACCCCCATGTTCACTGCAGCATTATTTACAATAGCCAAAACATTAAAACAACTTAAGTGTTTGTCAACAAATGAGTGGATTAAGAAACGCGCGCGCACACACACACACACACACACACACACACACACACACACTGGAATATTATTCAGCAATAAAAAAGGAATACTACCAGTTGCAACAACATGGATAGACCTTATTTTACTTATCCTAAGTAAAATAACTCTGACAGCGAAAGACAAATACTGTATGATCTCACTTATTTATGGAATCTAAAAAACCCAAATTCAAACAGAAAACAGATTGGTGGTTGCGAGGAGGTCCATAAATCCTTTGAAGTCAACTGGATTTGAATCATGATTCAGAAGATCCTGGCATCACTCTCCCTCCTAGTCACTCAGCATGTTCTAGTTGCCGAGACAGGGTCCTGGCAGCAATGCCTGAGATTCACTTGGGCAGATACTGCAGAAAACTGAGAATTTTGAAGAAATGTTTCTTATTCTGGGAAACTACAATCTGATCGAGGAGAAAGAAAAATGCAAGGGAAAAAATCAAAGAGTAATGTGATATTATATATTTTGTGACAAATTCTAAGTTCTATAGGAATCAATAAATGAAAAGAGGCCATGAGAGTCCATACAAGAAAACCAGACTCAGAAGACCAGAAGATTTGTCTATAAAGTATAAATAAAGCAACATGGTTAAAGTTTTAAACAGTTTAAAGTTTTCCATAATAATTTTGTGCTAAACTAACTTAGCCTAAAATATGGGTTTATAAATAAATTAGAAGAACTCTACCTCAGCAAATGGAAAAGCAACTGACATTTTTATAAAATAAGAAAACCTTGAGAAAATTATCCTTAAAGATAAAACAGCTACCGTGTATAGTGAAGAAACATTCCTTTAAAATCTTTAAACTTCAAAACAAACCCCAAATCTAATGTTGTTTCCTTTCAGGTTTCCTACATTTAAGAAAGTACCGATCAAAAGTTCCACATATAAATTATACAGCATACACACAAAGCTACATACATACCCCCCAAAACATCTTATTTTCCATCTTATTTAGCATATCAATAAATAATAAGGAAATATATGTTCATCCCATAAAATGACAAAGCCTAAATATTTTGAAATGGGCACAGGACCACTTCTTGTTACTAGGGAGAAAAGGCAGTGTGAAGTCATTCAGGCGGAATGATAAGTAAACAACCAAAGCCAGATCAAAGGAATAAAGAAAAAAAGCTGAAACGTGAAGCTGAAATATTTATTTCCTTCAAAAGACCATCCATGCCTTGTCCCTGGGCAGTTCAATATTTCAAAGTAGCCAGAAAATATTCTCACTTACACTCATTGCTATGTACAGTAGATCAAATTACAAGTAGGATAATTTTATTTACCAATATTTATCAATGAGAGAAGTTTTTTGCTTATCATAAATGATTTCTAAGTTATGTTAAATATATTTTAAAGTCACAATAGATATTTCCCAGCACTTTTAGTGACTGACAGCTGCTACACACTGTAACATTTATAAGTGTAACCATAATGTTTAAATGTCTATGCAAATAAAGTAGAGTGAACATTTACTGAGTGCTTACTATGCTCATCACAATTTAAGCGGTTCATATATTATTTCACTTCATTTTTAAAACTATAAAAAGTTATTTACTTTTTTCACCAATGAAAAGAATGAAGCTTAGAAGAATTAAGTGATTTGCCCAAGTTTACACAGTAAATGGCTGAGGAAAAATTAAACCAGTCCATCTGACTTCAAAATCCAAATCTTCACTACATCATGCTATTTCTTTACATTTGTACATTTATGTGTAAAGTTTAATAGATCACTGTCTGATGTTAATTAATTGAACTTACAACTGGGTTCTTACCATAACATATTCTTACACAACATTAATATTTGCATACCAAACCACTTTTAAAACATTTGAAAGTTTAAATGTTCATCAAGCAATTACTTAATGTCTTTTGTATGCCAGGAACTGTGCTTGGGTCTAGAAATACCAAAATGATCAAGGTGTTGTCCCTGCTTCCAATATGGGAAAGAAGACAGATTCTGTACTATTTTCAGTGTGATACAGCTACACAATGATATGAACACAATACATGAGCAAACCAGGGCCAGAAGGAACTCTGTGCCTAGAGTAAAACAGAAAAGCTTCATGAAGGGCATACCCTTTTGTAAGATCATCACTAAGAATGTTTAAGTGGTCAAATATATAATACACACATTCATGTTCCATACGTATGTTCACTATATATATCTGTATATATATAATATGTATTTGTAAAATATATATTTGATATTTATAAAATATATTTTATTTGCTTCCTTACCATGACAATTTCCATGAAAAAAGCAAATCTCCATCAAGAGGATGATCAATATGGTCAGAGCAAGAAATTTCTAAAGATGGGTTTAAAGTTTTCTTCAAGATATAATAAAACATACAATATTTTTACTGATTATAAAAGGCATCACTCCATTGATAAGTGTATAAAAGTGCAGTTCCTAGATTTATGTTAGTTTTAACACCCAATCTTTATTTATAAAGATACTAGAGGATCGGTGCATGAAATTCATGCATGGGTAAGGGTCCCTAGGCTGGCCAGCGATCAGGGCTGATCAGGTTCCCTGCCTCCCACCCTCCCCGCCTCCTCCTTCCCTCGCTCCCTCAGTGCCCTGCCACCACAGCCGCTGGTCGCCTGCCATGTTCTGTGCCACCCCCTGGTGGTCAGCGCATGTCATAGTGAGCAATTGAACTCCCAGTCTACTGGTCAAACTCCCAAGGGGACTATTTGGATATTAGCCTTTTATTATATAGGATATCATCCATGTTATATGATCATTTCTTCCCACTTCATAAAGTGGGAAGGCTCCAGTTTTCCAAAGGCTCCAGTGATTATCTTCCAGGTGCTTAATAATAAGTTTAGTCATCTGCTAACTGCTACTTCCTGGTTCATCATTTACCATTAATGCGTGAAGTACACATTACGTGCCAGGCACCTTGCTAGATGTTGAGAAAACATCACTAAATTAATCACACACAGCTCCAGTGTTAAGGGAGCTTTAAGTCCAACAGGGGAGAAAGGTATCGAATTAATACTAATAAGGACAATGAATATTCAATTCAATGAACAAAGAAGAATATAGGGTATTTGTATAATGGGGGGAACCTTACCTAGGAGTTAGGATGTAAGACAGTGATGTTAAAGTTAACTGAAGGATGAGGAGGAATGGGTGAAAGAAACTATAGGATAAAGGCATTCCAGCATTAACAGTAACAAATGGAGAAACTGTGATAGGGAAAGTTGTAGTTAATAAAGGAAGAGAACAGGAACCAATTAACTACAGAGAAAGGAGAGAAAAGGGTTTGTGATGAGGCTGAGTTTCTCATATTGAAACTCTAAGAGAATAGAATTTTTATAATTTTATAGAAAAACTACGATGTGGAGAAACCAAGATGGCGGCATAGGTAAACACCTAAACTGCTGCCTCGCACAACAATTTAAAAACTACAACTAAAAGACAAAACATCTATCACCCAGAACCACGGGAAAGCTGGCTGAGTGGAAGTTCTACAACTAGAAGGAAAGAGAAAAGAGCATTGAGACGTGCACAAGCGCTGAAAAGCTGAGGTACGGAGGCGCACGAATCAGACTGACGGCGGGTGACTGGGTGCACTGCTTTTTTAAACCCGAAGGGCAACAAGCTCCCGATTACTCTGAACTCCAGTTTCTGGGTAGACCCAAACTCCTATGGGTAGAAGCTGGACTGTCTGCCATCAGGCCGGGAAGTGAGGGTGACTTTCTTGCAGAGGTGCGCCCAGCAATCATTGTTTACTGCACTGGGGCGTGGGATGCGGGGACTTGGAAACGTGGAAACGCAGAGACGGCTGATGCAGGCATCGCTTTTTGCCACGCCCTAGCCTAGTGACTCCCTGAGACCCCACCCCGCACAATCTACAAACCCACCCAAGCTCCACGCAGCGGCTTTTGCATATAAATGGCCTGCCCTATCGCAGCTTAACTTAACGAACTGCAGCTCTGGTCAGACAGCTCCAAAACCTCCAAACCCCAAGCAAAGAGGAGAAAACTGTAGTTCTCACTGTAGCTCCTGCTGGGTGGCCTCAGACAGTAGCTGATCTGCACCCCATTGGAGTTCCAGAAGCTAGTGTATCCAGTGGTCAGTGTGAGATGACACCAGATTTCAACTACTCACATCCATAAGTGACACATTCAAGAGGCAGACTCAGTTAGCACCAAAGCCCCACTGAAACTAGTCCTGACCCATAAGTGTGTCTCAAGCACAGCAGTTCTTCCATTATAGACACAGCAGGTCCTCACAACCAATTGGCCTGGAGGTCAATTCCTCCCAGTGACACCAACAACAATCAAGACTTAACTACAACAAGGCTGTACACACAGTCCACAAAGGGGTGCACCAGGAGTGTCCACCTCAGGTAACTGGGAGGCCGACACACTAGGACACCTAGCACACAAAACCACCTTACCAACTCAGGGAAGCAGTGAAAATGAGGAGACAAGGAAACAGATCACAAATGAAAGAAATGGAGGAAAACAAACTACTGGATATAGAGTTCAAAACCATGGTTATAAGGTTTTTCAAGAATTTCCTAGAAAAGGCCGATAAATTTAATGAGACCCTCGAGGATATGAAAAAGGACCAACTAGAAATGAAACATACACTGACTGAAATAAAAAATATTATACAGAGATCCAACAGCAGACTAGAGGAATGCAAGAATCAACTCAAAGATTTGAAATACAAAGAAGCAAAAAATACTCAACTGGGAAAGCAAAAAGAAAAAATAATCCAAAAAGTTGAAAACAGTGTAAGAAGCCTCTGGGACAACTTCAAGCGTACCAACATCAGAATTATGGGGGTGCCAGGAGAAGAGAGAGAGCAAGATACTGAAAACCTATTTGAAGAAATAATGACTGAAAACTTCTCCCACCTGGTGAAAGAAATAGACTTACAAGTACAGGAAGCGCACAGAACCCCAAACAAAAGGAATCCAAAGAGGACCACACCAAGACACATCATAATTAAAATGCCAAGAGCAAAAGACAAAAAGAGAATATTAAAAGCAGGAAGAGAAAAACAGTTAATTACCTACAAGGTTGTCAGCTGATTTCTCAACAGAAACTATGCAGGCCAGATGGGAGTGGCAAGAAATATTCAAAGTGATGAATAGCAAGAACATACAACCAAGATTACTTTACCCAGCAAAGCTATCATTCAGAATTGAAGGTCAGATAAAGAGCTTCACAGATAAGAAAAAGCTAAAGGAGTTCATCACCACCAAACCAGTATTACATGAAATGCTGAAAGGTATTCTTTAAGAAGAGGAAGAAGAAGAAAAGGATAAAGATAAAAATTATGAACAACAAATACATATCTATCAACAAGTGAATCTAAAAACCAAGGGAATAAAAAATCTGAGGAACAGAATAAACTGGTGAATATAATAGAATCAGGGGCATAGAATGGGAGTGGATTGATAATTCTCAGGGGGGAAGGGGTGTGGGGGGTATGGGAAGAGACTGGACAAAAATCGTATAGCTATGGATGAGGACAGTGGGGGGGGGAGGTAAGGGCAGAGGGTGGGGTGGGAACCGGGTGGAGGGGAGCTATAGGGGGGGGAAGGAGAAACAATTGTAATAATCTGAATGATAAAGATTTTTAAATTAAAAAAAATAATAAGAAAAAAAACTATGATGTGTGAGATAAAAAATATAATGGATGGGATTAAAGGCAGGTTATACACTGCTCAAGAAAAGATTAGTGAGCTTGAAGACAGAGTAATGGAAACTAACCAAAACAAAGCACAGGAAAAAAAAAATAGGATGATACAAAAGAAAACAAGTCATCAGTGACAACCTTCAGCAACCTAATATACAGAGGTGGGCACCGGTAGGTTTGCAGTTGTCTGTATGGAAAGAGACATGCAGACTATGATTGTCACAGAAGCTTTATTAACTCAAAAGAATGTCACAATGGCACAGTAAACATACTTTTGCCCACCCCTGTTTATCTACTTAAGAGTCCCTAAAGGAGAAGAGAGAGGGATGAGGACATAAAAATATTTTTTAAAATAATGGCCAAAGCATTTCAAATTTGATTAAAATTATAAATCTACATATCCAAAAACTCAAAGAATTCCAAGCACAAGAAAAATAAAGAATGTTCAATTTTTTCAGATTAGTTCTAAATTTGAGAGGGAAAGGTGGTTTTAATTTTTGGCCTCTAATCCCTCTGAAATTAAAAAAAAAATGTTAATTTTTTTTTCAGATATTATACAAGTTTATATGAAGAATTTATTTCTACAGAATAAATTCTACATGTTCCTAATAAAGCAGTATCAATAACTTTATTTTAATTAATAACCCTCCTTAAAATTCTTAGGGAATCTATAAAAGTATGTCATTCCCATACTAATTCAGACTTTGTTAGTACGAATGTGTGATAATTTTGATAGAGGGAACATTTAAGTTTACTTTTATTTGTTCTAAGATAAATGTGTTTTTAAAAATGTATTATAATAACATGGTATAGGCCACAGTTAATCTTTTTTTAAAAATAAACATAACTAATTAAATAAATTTTTAAAACACTTTCCAACTCCCACTCCCTAAGTAAAAGGACTCGCTATAAAGACACGAGCTCTCAGTTGAGTGTTTCTCTCCAGAGGGGCCAGAATAGACATAGCTTTTCCACACACTGGCTGCATTTCTCATAAGGTCTCTGCTTCTCGCTGTGCATCTGCGCCGTTCTCCTCTTGGCCTCAGCATAACTACTCAAAACTTCAGCTGCCCAGCCAACCTTCATCATAGCAACTTTCCATGTTTTCAGCTTCTGCACTGATTGGGTTAGTCCAGGTTTTCCAGTTCCAAATTCCTGGGATCAGGGAGGAGGGCAGTGCAGGATAGGACAGTGGTTGAGAACAAGGGCTCTGGAGTCAAGCACACATTTCAAATCCACTCCCAGCTGTGACCTTCAGCTCTTTGTACATTGAAATGAACATGCTGCCTCTGGATCAGGTGTCCACAGACCCAAGGTGTGTGGCAGAGAAGGGGAGGTGGCCCAATTGAGAGAACATGGCAGGTGGTTGTCAGATGCCCTGGACAGGGCATATTCTCCCACTTGGGAACTGAGCAATGAGCAATGACATATCTAGTATAAATACCATTTATGAATCATTTGGATCAAGTGATTTTATTTTACCTTTTAAATATATTTTTACTGATTTCAGAGAAGAAGGGAGAAGGAGGGAGAGATAGAAACATCAAAGATGAGAGAGAATCATTACTCTTTTGCCTCCTACATGCACCTGGGGATTGAGCCCACAACCAGGGCATGTGCCCTGACTGGAAATCGAACCATGACCTCCTGGTTCACAGGTTGACACTCAACCACAGAGCCACGCTGGCCAGGCTGGATCAAGTCATTTTAAAAAGGAGAAAAGGAAATCCACTGATTGACACAAAAGGTAGAAGTCAGCATTCTAACAGGAAGGGAGACCGAAAATAGAAATCAGAAGGCCTATGTTAAATTGCTTCATTTATTTGAACACATTTCTCCCTTGAAAATGCAGGCAATAACAACCACGTAAGATTCTTCTGAAGATAAATTAAAGAGAATATATATTGAAGTCATTTTGTTAACGATAAAACTTTTTTAAAGTATTGCTATATTTTCTTAGTTTATCAACTCCCCACCAGAATTACATTTATTTCACCACATTTCATTGCCAAAGTAAATTTTGATGGTAATAAAACTCAAGAATCTAAATATATAAGCTACTTCTAAAAATGGGTTTTTCAAACTAAACTTCTGAAGAAAGCATCCAATAAACCTAAAAATCTCATGCTAAAAATTCAACCTGTTGAGTGAACAATGTCACAAATGTCTCCGTCAATAGAGGTCTCGAGCATCATACTATTCTGACACTCATTTAAGCAGCATTCTATGAGGACAGAGCTACAAAGAAAAACTCTTAAAGACTAGAAATTTCCTTTTCAACTTGAAGCACGGTCACCACATACTTCTGTCCTCTCCTCAAGCTTTCCATCGCGCTCTCAGAGGGAGGGTTATGTCAGCATGCTTGCTGGGGCTAAGGAATGCTTACAATAAACTGGAAACTTTGACTGCCCTCCACCTAAAATGGTTTCAGATGCTCAAGCAGACTGCAGAAAAGAGAGCACATGGGTCCCCACCACCATTGGTACTTAAGAAAGCTGTTTTTAAGAAGAAAACTATAATCATAGTTCTTAGACACTTTCCAAAGTATAGGGGTAACTTTTCTCAACATCATACAAATGTTTGTATCAATACAAAAACTGAATACTTCTTAACAAAACTCTTAAAAAATTTTTAAACAAAAAAATGTCAATTTTAGCAGTGCCTTTTAGTAATTTATCAATAATTTCCAACATCAAACATAATGGTACCAGTTGCAAGAAAAGTGAACTATCCTATTCCATTAATTACTTAGAAAATTATTAAAATGAGACATTTTATATATGTAATAAATATACATTCACATCAGAGCCACAACCTACAAAATGAATGCTGACATGTTAGGGGTGTGATAAAGCTTTTATGATGGACTGGAACTTTCTCTACTAAACAAGGTGAGTCTCCTTAGTGATAATTTCAAACACTACTACCACTCAGAACTACATGATTAGTCACAACGGAGCAAGCTAAGGAACAATTAACTGCCTAAGTAAAGAACTTGAAATGTTTCTAATTATAATCACATAGCACCCCTTTAAAAAGCAAAAGCCAAATCAAAGAATCAGACATCAAAAGGCCATGAGGTCTTTCAATATAGACCATTTCCAGACCTGGTTTACTCCACATTAAACCTCCTTTGGGGTGTTTTCATTTTTCACTAAGAATAGAGATATATGGTTCAAATTACTGAAAGTTTCTTCAAAGTTCCTTGACATTTCTGTATTACACACATAAAATGAATAAATTTTATATCAATAATAAAAAAAAACTAGAGGATTCAAATTTTTAAAAGTCACCAATTTTTTAATTTCTTTGTTAGATTTCAAGACACCAAAATTCAGGAACTATGATTAGGTGAGGAATAAAAGCATGTTTTCTTAAGGATGGAAATGCTTGATCTTTGCTTATCTATTGTTTATTATCCTCTTCCAGAAAATGGGATCTGCTAGCTTTACTCCTGACCTCATGCTTGGACATTAACATGTTAGCACATTCGTGTCCCTGAAACATTTTAATCCTTCAGGCAGGGAAAATTCTCTCTTCTCCACCAGCTCATTTTCTGTCCTCCCTTCAAAACCTAGCTTATTACAGAGAAATATTCAGGAAAGTAAGTCTTTCTCCAATGTCACGTTCATCATATACCATACTGTTACCCATTCATCAACCATAGCCCATTCTCAATGGGAAAGGTATATCCCCCTGCCTCACCTCTGGGGGGACTGGGACCCTCAATCTGGACCCCCAGTCTCTGTGCTTTACTGTTCCAGCTGGGCTCGTCTTCACGGGTTTCTTCACACACACCCTGCACTCTCCATCACTACATCTAATGTCCGTTCTCCTCCAACTCCCTAGATGACTTGTACTGCATATAGGAATAAATATATCAGGTACATAAGCCACTGTGTTCAGCATGTATCTTGGGGACGCCATCAGAAGTAAATCTAGGGGAATCTAAGATGCCAGCTGACAGGACAGCAGTGAGGGAGAGAGTGTGAGTGCGTGGACGTGGTGTGTGTGTGTGTGTGTGTGTGTGTGTGTGTGTGTGTGTGTGTGTGTTAGGGATAGTTATATTCCACAGGACTTTTGGGGGCTGGCAGACCATGCTCCCCTAGCTGGAAGCCTCTGCTACCGCTGCAATCTCTCCCAGGGCGGCCGGCTCTGCCACAGAGGCTGCGCCATCTTGAAGGGGAGAGCTGCTGTGACTGGGAGCCCACCCTCATCTCCACCCAGGGAGCCCTCAGACACCACCTGGGACCCTACAGCTACACCAGCCAGGGACCTGCTGCCTCAGCTGTGAACCCATGAACACCAAGACTCCAGCCTCCCCGGCCGCGGGCTCCTAAAAAGTTTGTGGAGGGGAGACAAAATAGCGGCTGAATAGGCGGATGTGTCCTGCGCCTTCTCATGGAGCAGATAGAAGAAACAGCTGAATTAAATAACATCCACCCAGAATTGACGCTTTAACACAGCTGATGAGACAATCCATGGCCAGAAAGGGTAGAGGACGCCTGGAGAACATTGGGATCGGGGATCTGGGCTGGAGAGAGAGACACGCAACCACTGGGACTAGAGGATCAGAAGGAAACTGTGCTGCACCAAGTCTGCATCCTTTGGGGACACATGTAACACTTGGCTGTGGAAGGGGGTCCACAGGGATGCTGGCAGAGGGGGTCTAGATCTAAGTCCACAGCCATGGAAGGCTGCACCCAGAAAGGCAGCCTGAAGTTCTGCACTGGCCGCACATTGCCAGAGGTGGGCGCGTGGGTGGGTTGGGGAGACAAACGAGGAGCGGCGCGGTTGCTCTGTCATTATGTTTTCCTTGCTTTTACTCGCTAAACGCAGTACATAGGATCTGTTAATTACAAACACCAAGGCTGCGATGCAGGTGTAGGTGGTTTTGTGGAGGCTGGGGAGCAAAACAGGGAGAGGCAACCAGGCATCCAGCTCTGGGACAGTCCTGTCCCTCCAACCCTAAACGGCCATTTTTCTCCTAAGAGCCAGCCCCTCCTAGCACCACAGCCGCACCCAGCCTTGAGCCCAGCAGGGAAACAAGGATTCTGAATACCCCCAGGGAGGCCTCAGGGACTGGGTTGAGGGGCCATTTGGTCCCAGAAACTAATACAGCAACACCCCCACCTAGAGCCCATGACAGAAATAGACGCTTGTGTAAATAGGCCTGAAAGCAGGCAGACAAACAAAGCGGAAAGCGGGCAGATTGGTCCCACCTGCCTGAAACCAAGGCTGTGGAGACAGACACAGAGGAGCGGTGGATCACTGGGAACTTAAACATGGTGCTGACTACCTAACAGGAAACTGAGAAGTGGCAGACAGAACAGTAGAGAGGGGTCTCAAACCAGCCCCCATGGGACATTAAAACTCAGCTGAAGCAAATGACACTTCACTACTTCACTTTTTTATTTCTTATCTTTTACTTAAGAAAAGGCAAAAAAATTTTTCTTTTTTCTTTATTTTCTTTATTTTTTTAACTTTTTTTGATTAATGTTCTACATTCTATTTTTATTTTGATTTTTTACCATTATTTTACTTTATCTCACTTTTTCCTTTTTGCCAATCTTTTCTTCCTCACCTCCTTTTTTCATCCTGTTTCTCTTCTCCTGTTCCTGCTTTAGTTTTTCTCTCTCCTTTCTTTTTACTTCTTGTTAAAAATTGATCTTTAAGTATCCGCTTTATTGATGCATTACTATTATAGTAGTCTCTGTTAGCTTAATGATAAATCTAATTTCCTCTCCCCTGCTCAAGTCCATGCACCCTTCTCTTTTCTCTTTCTTCGCTAGCCAAATTTTTTATGCTTTTATTATTCTTCTCCTCACTTGCTCTCTTCTTCTCCTAATTGCTCAATTAGTTTCACTCACCAAACTCAAGCCTATCTGCTCTCAACTCTATTCTCCTTTTCCAAAAATGGATAAATATATAGATAAATTAAAGGGGAAATTTTTTTATTGATTATTTTGTTTTTACTCTTCTTCTTACCACTTATTCTCTTTCTACCTCCTCTATACTGAACCATAGCCATCCCCCCATTCATCTAATTCCTTTACCTTACTTTCTGGAAATAAGCTCTGCCTCTTCATATTCAGTTCCCCCCACTTTTTTTCTGGGTGTTTGTTGTTTGCATTTTTTGGGATATTTGTTTGTTTTGTGGAGTTTTCTCCCCATATATGTATATTTTCCCCCTTCTTCTTTCTTCTTTCTCTTTTCTATCTTACCTTTTTTTTCCTTTTCTCATTATCATTTGTGCACTCTTTTCTCTCCCCTAGTTCTCTTTTCTCTGGTGTCGTGAATACATTTGTGTTTTGTTCCCTCTGTGTCATGTCTTGTCAGACAATATTTATATCTGTGCCTTTCAGTCAACGTGGTAGAGGGTGAGCCACATAATCAAACACCCTGAGAGGAGCAAAAGTGGGGAGACAAAGAAAAAGCCCCCATACGAAAGAAAAGGAATCACCAGAAAAGGATGTAAACGAAATGGAGGCAAGCAATTTTTGTCAGAGAAATAATTCAGAGCAATGGTCATAAGGATGCTGAAAAGGATGGAAGACAAATTCAACAACATGTGTTAGGAGTCAAGAGGAAATAAAGAAGAACCAGGAGGAAATGAAGAATGACATAGCTGCAATAAAGAACACAATAGAAAGCATCAACAGCAGACTAGAAGAAGCTGAGGACCACATCAGCGAGCTAGAAGACAAGGTAGGAAAAAACACCCAAACAGAGCAGCAAGTGGAAAAAATTTTTTAAAAAGCAGGAGGAGAGCCTAAGGGAGCTTTGGGACAACATGAAACGAAAGAAACGAAACAACATCCGCATAATAGGGGGTACGAGAAGGAGAGGAAACTGAGCAAGGAATAGAAAACCTGTTTGAAGAAATGACAGAAAACTTCCCTGATATTGGGAAGAAAAACTCACACAAGTTCAAGAAGCACAAAAAATCCCACACAAGTTGAACCCAAAAAGTCCAACACCAAGACATAGCATAATGAAATTGGCAAACACCAACAATAAAGTAAGAATCTTAAAGGCTGCCAGAGAGAGACAGAAAGTTACCTATGATGGATCTCCCATTAGGCTATCAACTGATTTCTCAACAGAAACACATCAGGCCAGAAGGGAATGGAATGAAATATACAAAGTGATGCAAAGCAAGGAACTGAATCCAAGAATACTATACCCAGCAAGGCTATCGTTCAAAATTGAAGGTGCAATAAAGAGCTTCACAGACAAAAAAGGGCTAAGAGAGTTTAATACCACCAAGCCACCTAAGCAAGAAATGCTAACGGGACTGCTGTAAAAAGAAGAAATAGGAAGGGAAGAAGGAACATAGGCATAAAGAATAAAAATGGCAACAAACAAGTATCTATCAATAATAACCTTAAATGTAAATGGATTAAATGCTCCAATCAAAAGACATAGGGTAGCTGAATGGATAAGAAAACATGACCCATGGATCTGCTGTCTTCAAGAGACCCACCTCAGAACAAAGGACTCACACAAACTGATAGTGAAGGGATGAAAAAAAATTTTTTTCAGGCAAATGGAAAAGAAAAAAAAAGCTGGGGTAGCAATATTTATATCTGACAAAATAGACCTCAAAGTGAAGGCTATAACAAGCGATAAGGAAGACCACTTCATAATATAAAGGGAGCAATTCAACAAGAGGATATAGCTCTGGTGAGAATATATGTACCCAATACAGGAGCACCCAAATACATAAAAAAAACTTCTGGAAGATACCAAGTGAGAGATCGACAGCAATACAGTCATAGTAGGGGACTTTATTTTTTTTTATTAAGGTATTATATGTGTACATATTTTACCATTGCCCCCCACCCCCGCACTCCCAAACATGCCCTCACCCCCCAGAGTTTTGTGTCCATTGGTTATGCTTATATGTATGCATATAAGTCCTTCGGTTGATCTCTTATCTCCCCCACCTCTCCCTAACCTTCCCACTGTAATTTGACAGTGTTTGAGGCGTTACTGTCTCTGTATCTATCTTTTTGTTCAACAGTTTATAATTTTCTTTATTATCCATAAATGAGTGAGATCATGTGGTATTTTTCTTTCATGGACTGGCTTATTTCACTTAGCATAATATTCTCCAATTCCATCCAGGTTGCTGTGAATGGTAAGAATTCCTTCTTTTTTGGCAGCATAGTATTCCATTCTGTAGATGTGCCATAGTTTTCTGATCCAGTCATCTGCTGATGGGCACCTAGGCTGTTTCCAAATCTTAGCTATTGTAAATTGTGCTGCTATGAACATAGGGGTGCATATATCCTTTCTTATTGGTGTTTCCAGTTTCTTAGGATATATTCCTAGGAGTGGGATTACTGGGTCAAATGGGAGTTCCATTTTCAGTTTTTTGAGGAAACTCCATACTGTTCTCCACAGTGGCTGCACCAGTCTGCATTCCCACCAGCAGTGCACGAGGGTTCCTTTTTCTCCGCATCCTTGCCAATACTTGTCGTTTGTTGATTTGTTGATGATAGTCATTCTGGCCGGTGTGAGATGGTACCACGTTGTCGTTTTGATTTGCATCTCTTGGATAATTAGTGACTTTGAGCATGTTTTCATGTGCCTCTTGGCCTTCCTTCTGTCTTCCTTTGAAAAGATTCTATTTAGGTCAGTTGCCCATTTTTTAATAGGATCATTTATCTTCCTTTTATTAAGTTTTATAATCTGCCTGTAGATGTTGGAGATTAAACCTTTATCAGTGATAACATTTGCAAATATGTTCTCCCATACAGTGGGCTTTCTTATTGTTTTGTTGATAGTTTCTTTTGCTGTGAAAAAGCTTTTTATTTTGATGTAGTCCCACTTGTTTATTTTCTCTTTAGCTTCCACTGCCCTAGGGGCAGTATCAGTGAAGAAGTTCTTTCGGCATATGTCTGAGATTTTGCTGCCTGTGGATTCCTCTAGTATTTTTATGGTTTCCAACTTAGGTTTAAGTCCTGTATCCATTTTGAGTTTATTTTTGTGTATGGTGTAAGTTGGTGATCTAGTTTCGTTTTTTTGCATGTATCTGTCCAATTTTCCCAACACCATTTATTGAAGAGACTGTCTTGACTCCATTGTATGTTCATGCCTCCTTTATCAAATATTAATTGAGCATAGTGGTTTGGGTTGATATCTGGATTCTCTATTCTATTCCATTGATCTATATGTCTGTTCTTGTGCCAGTACCATGCTGTTTTGAGAACCGTGGCTTTGTAATACAGCTTGAAATCTGATATTGAGATCCCTCCTACTTTATTCTTCTTTCTCAGGATTGCTGTGGCTATTCAGGGTCTTTTTTTATTCCAGATGAATTTTTGGAGAGTTCTTTCTAGGTCTGTGAAATATACCGTTGGTATTCTAATGGGGAGTGCATTGAATCTATAGATTGCTTTGGGTAGTATCGACATTTTAATGATATTGATTCTATCAATCCATGAACATGGTATGTTCTTCCATCTGTTTAAATCTTCCTCTGTCTCTTTTTTCAGTGTCCTGTAGTTTTCCGCGTATAGGTCTTTTACCTCCTTAGTTAAGTTTATCCCTAGGTATCTTAATTTTTTTTGGTGCAATGGCAAATGGGATTGCTTTTTTGTCTCTCTTTCTGTAAGTTCACTATTGGTGTATAGAAAGGCCATAGATTTCTTGACGTTAATTTTGTATCCTGCTACATTGCTGAATTCATTTATTAAGTCTATTAGTTTTTTTATGGAATCTTTGGGGTATTTTATGTACAATATCATGTCATCTGCAAATAAGGACAGCTTTACTTCTTCTTTTCCAATTTGGATGCCTTTTATTTCTTCTTCTTGTCTAATTGCAATGGCTAATACTTCCAGTACCATAGTAGGCGACTTTAATACCCCATTGATACCACTGGATAAATCCTCTAAACCAAAAAATCAGCAAAGAAACATCAATCCTAAATGACTCACTAGATAAGATGGACTTAATTGACATCTTCAGAACATTTCACCCCAAAGCTAAAAAATATACATTCTTCTTAAGTACACATGAGACATTTTCAAAGATAGACTACATATAGGGACACAGGCAAAGTCTCTTCAAATTCAAGAAGATAGAAATCATATCATGTATTTTCTCAGATCACAATGGCATAAAATTAGAAATCAACTACAATAAAAACAATGAAAAAAAATCAAACACTTGGAGGCTAAATAGCATGCTATTAAAGAATGATTGGGTTACCAAAGAGATCAAATAAGAAATAAAAAGCATCCTGGTAACAAACAACAATGAAAACACAATAATCCAAAATCTATGGGACACAGTGAAAGCAGTCCTGAGAGGGAAGTTCATAGCTCTACAGGCCTACCTCAAAAAAACAAGAAAAAATTGCAATAAACCTCATGATGGCTGGTACCATGGATCTGTCTCTCGCCCAGTGGGGTGAGCTGGGCCTCCTTGGAGAAGATACCTGGGTTCCACAAGATATGTGATCAGTGCTGGGACCCTGCCAGCAGGCGAGGGGATCCCAAGGCAGGTGCTGGGCTTGGAGGCCATGGGGACATAGGCGACCAAGGAGACAGAACTAAACCTCACATCACCCTGCTTGGCCCCGGAGGATGGCTGGTTAGCCAGAGACAGGTAAGATTCCTCAGGGAAGGAACAACCTAAGACAGGCACAGTCGCATAGGGGCCATCAGGAGAGAACTTGGGGGTCAACAGAGGTGGGGCACAGACCTTCATCCCCCCAAGTTTGCAGGGGCCTGAACCCTCACCCCTGCTGAAGGAGATCTCCTGCCCCCATGGCTGCTCAGCTTCACATGCCCAGCTCAAATCGGGACCCAGGTAACAGAGACTTGGCCGACAGCAGATGCCCTCTCATTGCAACAAGACTTGATAGAGATGTCTTGCACCTATGATCTGGGGAACTGGGGTCTATGATATCTAAATCCAGACTAGCACCAGGAATGCTCAGGGTCTACTCAATAAGGCAAATAATCCTCTCCACTAATATTTACAGGGTAAAACAAGATGGTTGTTAGAGTATTAAATTTGACAATAAAATAGTAGTCAAGTTTTCAGACTAATTTAAATTGGCTAATCAAAATAAGCAAATACTCTAGAAAAATCAATTGTACTGGACAAAAAAAACTGTTCCTAAAGTGTTAACTAAAATTTTTATTGGTAGTTCATCTCATGGTAAAATTGTGTAACATATAATGAACCTAAAGCAGTCACATTTTAGTGCAAAAAAGTAAAATTTAAAAGCTATCAAGATTACAGCATAAAATTTCCAAAAGCCTCCCAATATTTAAACCAAAAAAGAGGGGATAGTAGAAGAATATCATGTAAGGAAAAATATCCTGTAAATAAATTACATCTAGAAAATTTTTACTTTACAAAATTAACTTTCATTTATAATGCTAACAGCAAGACACCCAGGTAAAACATACATGGTGTCAAAACAAGCCAAAGGAAAATCGTTTGGGCAAAAAATGAAAAAGGATCGCAAGTCAAATTTATAGAAAATATTCCTTTATTAACTTTTGGTCGAGAATATGTTTGTATATTTTCAGAAAACAACTCCGAGACCATGTGGATTCCTGCAACAGAGAGGAATTGACAGGAGTGCTCCAGCCATGAAGTCAGAAGAGAAACAGTCCAGAGATGGAAGACGCTGACCATGCCTTGCCATACTAGCAGTCAGCAGATGTGCATCACTGCAGATTGCCCAGGACCAAACCAGAGAGGGTCGGACCTGCATTACCACCATTTGTCCACCATCCAGAACTGAAATATCATTGCTGTTATGTACACATAAACAACTGTTGGACATAGAAATCGGGACTCAAAAGAGCTGTTGGCCCAGAAAGAAACTCACTATAGACTGATTCATTTGCCTCTCAGCATAACCATTATTGCTTGTCTCATTTTTGGTTCCTATAAGTGTATTCACATGAGCTCACTCATCTAGGGAAAATGATGAACAACACAGACTGAAGAACAAGAACAGCATTGATCAGACTGTCAGACCTCAGAGGGAAGGTAGGGGAGGGTGGGGACAAGGGAGATAGATCAACCAAAGGACTTGTGTGCTTGCATATGAGCCTAACCAGTGATCATGGACAACAGGGGGATGGGGGCATGCGTGTGGGGGCGTTTAGGATGGGAATGGGTGGGGGGTTGATGACAAATATGTGATACCTTAATCAATAAAGTAATTTTAAAAAATTCAACTGAAAAAAAAAAGGTAATAAATTATCAAACCCTACAACTTAAAGAATTAGAAAGAGAGCAACAGAAAAGCCCAGAGTAAGCAGAGGAAGGAAATAATAAAGATCACGGTGGGAAAAAACGACATAGAGACCCCCCAAAAAATACAAAAGATCAATAAAACCAAGAGCTGGTTCTTTGAAAGGATAAACAAGATTGATGAATCTCTAGCCAGGCTCACTAAGAAACAGAGAGAGAGGACCCAAATCAACAAAATCAGAAATGAAAGAGGTGAGTAACAACAGACCCCACAGAAATAACAAAGGATTTTTTTTAAAAAAATACTACGAACAACTCTACTCCAACCAACTGGACAACCTAGACAAAATTGACATATTCTTAGAAAAATACAAGCTTCCAAAACTACATCAGGAAGAATTAAAAAACCTGAATAGGCCAATAACTACCAATGAAATTGAAGCAGTAATCAAAAATCTCCCAGCAAACAAAAGCCCTGGTCTGGATGGCTTTACAGGGGAGTTATACCAAACATTCAAAGAAGAACTAAAACCTATCGTCCTCAGACTATTCCAAAAAATTCAAGAGGAAGGCACACTTCCAAGCTCTTTCTATGAAGCCAGCATTATCCTAATTCCAAAACCAAAGACACCACAAAGAAAGAGAACTACAGGCCAATATCCCTAATGAACATAGATGCTAAAATCCTCAACAAAATTCTAGCAAATTGGATCCAGTATTATATTAGAAAGATCATACACCATGATCAAGTGGGATTTATTCTGGGGATGCAAGGATGGTACAATATCCGCAAATCAATAAATGTGATACATCACATAAACAAATTGAGAGACAAAAATCACATAATCATATCAATTGATGCAAAAAAAGCATTTGACAAAATCCAACACCCTTTCTTGATAAAAAACTCTCAGCAAAGTGGGAATAGAGGGATCATACCTCAATATAATAAAAGCCTTATATGACAAACCTACAGCCAACATCATATTCAATGGGCAAAAACTAAAACCATTTCCCCTAAGAACAGGAATAAGACAGGGATCCCCACTTTCACCACTCCTGTTTGACATAGTACTGGAAGTGCTAGCCGTAGTGATTAGAGAAGAAGAAAAAATAAAAGGCATCCAAATTGGAAAAGAAGAAGTAAAACTGTCCTTATTCACACATGAAATGATATTGTACACAGAAAACCCTAAAGACTCCATCAAAAAACTACTAGACTTAATAAATGTATTTGACAATGTAGCAGGATACAAAATTAACACCCATAAATCTATGACTTTTTTATACACCAATAATGAACTCACAGAAACAAACAAACAAAAAAAATCCCATTTACCATTGCACCAAAAAAATTAAGATACCTAGGAATAAACTTAACTAAAGAGGTAAAAGACCTGTACTCGGAAAACTACAGTGCCAGAGCCAATTCTAGCATGCCAGCAGGGCTGAATCATCTGGAAATGGCTGAGGGCATTTCCCCAAACCTGAAAAGGATGAATAAATTGATTGCTTGCTGCCAGACAGCTAAAGGCATCTTAATCTACATGTTATTGCCTCCTCCTGGCCAAATACCTGAACAGACAGAGTTAATTCTTCCAATCTGACAATGGATTCTGTAGACCAAACTCTGGCCTTTGAAGTGGATATCTACTTTGTCTTAGGACAATTTGTGGTAATAAAAAGCAAGGGGTCCTGAGACAAGGAGAACTTAGTTCCTTTAGCTAAGTCTTCTCTGACTCCCCATAATGCCTTCCAAAATTATTTTTCGTCTCTGGACTCTTATTTAATTTACACACGGTGCTTCTCCATATTCCTAAACCCCTCTAGATGCTGGATCAAGAACCCTGGCACTACAGGACATTGAAGAAAAACATAGAGGAAGACATAAACAAATGGAAGAACATACTGTGTTCATGAATTGGAAGAACTAGCATCATTAAAATGTCCATACTACCCAAAGCAATTTATAGATTCAATGCAATCCCCATTAAAATACCAATGGCATGTTTCACAAACAGAACAAACTCTCCAAAAATTCATCTGGAATAAAAAAAGGCCCAGAATAGCCACATCAATCCTGAGAAAGAAGAACAAAATTGGAGGGATCCCATAGATATCAAGCTATATTACAAAACCACTGTTCTCAAAACTTCCTGGTACTGGCACAAGAACAGACATATAGACCAATGGAACAGAACAGAGAACCCAGAAATAGACCCAAGTCATTATGCTCAATTAATATTTGACAAAGGAGGCAAGAGCATACAGTGGAGTCAAGACAGTCTCTTCAATAAATGGTCTTGTGGAAATTGGTCAGATACATGCAAAAAAATGAAACTAGATCACCAACTTATACCATACACAAAAATAAACTCAAAATGGTTAAAGGACTTAAATGTAAGATGGGAAACCATAAAAATCTTAGAAGACTCCATAAGCAGCAAAATATCAGACATATGTCTTAGCAATATCTTTACTGATACAGCTCCTAGGGCAATGGAAACTAAGGAGAAAATAAACAAATGGGACTACATCGAAATAAAAAGCTTCTTTCTGCACAGCAAAAGAAACCATCAACAAAACAACAAGAAAGCCCACTGCATGGGAGAACATATTTGCCAATGCTATCTCAGATAAGGGTTTAATCTCCAAAATTTACAGGGAACTCATACAACTTAACAAAAGGAAGATAAACAATCCAATCAAAAAAATGGGCAAAGGACCTAAATAGACACTTTTCGAAAGAGGACATACAGAAGGCCGACAGACATATGAAAACATGCTCAAAGTCACTAACCATCTGCAAGATGCAAATCAAAACAATGAGGTATCATCTCACACATGTCAAAATGGATATTATCAACAAATCAACAAACAACAAGTGCTGGCGAGGATGTGGAGAAAAAGGAACCCTCTTGCACTGCTGGTAGGAATGCAGACTGGTGCAGCCACTGTGGAAGACAGTATGAAGATTCCTCAAAAATTAAAAATGGAACTCCCATTCGACTCAGTAATCCCACTTCTGGGAATATATCCCGAGAAACCAGAAACACCAATCAAAAAGGACATATGCACCCCTATGTTCATAGCGGCACAATTTACAATAGCTAAGTGCCCATCAGCAGATGAGTGGATTAGAAAACTGTGGTACATCTACACAATGGAATACTACTCTGCTATAAAAAATAAGGAACTTTTACCATTTGCAACAGCATGGATGGACATGGAGAGCATTATACTAAGCGAAATAAGCCAGTCGGAGAAAGATACATATCACATGATCTCACTCATATGTGGGATATAATGAACAACATAAACTGATGAACAAAAATAGATCCAGATACTAAGAAACACTGAACAGACCACCCAACCTCAGAGAGAAGGCGGTGTGTGTGTGGGGGGGGGGGGGGGGGGGAGGGAAGAGATCAACCAAAGAACTTGTATGCATGCATATCAGCATAACCAATGGACCCAGACACTGGGGCAGTGGGGGCTTGTCCTGGGGGGTGGGAATGGCGGTGGGGGGTTCAATCAGGGAAAAAGGAGACATATGTAATACTTTAAACAATAAAAAAAGAAGTAAATTTACTATGAATACCAAATTGAGAGTTAGATTATACAAATTTATTGCTGGTGAAGCTTACAGTATTTTCTGAGTCCTAGGAATAGATACTCTGAAGAATTTTCTCACTGGACAATGTCAAGTATCTAAAGTTCACCTTCTAACCACTCTAGATAGGTTCACTTTAACATACACCCTCCATTACAATGGTAGGGCATCCTCATTCCTCTTCTGGATAGCCTAGAACTTGAATGGCAATGACAAATAATAAAGCTTTAAAATAACTCAACTATAATATAATTTACTTATTCCTGGTTACATTTAACCCTACTTGGATATAATTAATCTAATTCTAGTAATATAAAATCTAAAATGATTTCATACATGTCAAATAATTCCTCCTTGCTCCCAACACTATTTGTTTGTTAGAAGTAATATTATAAGCAAATATGAATATCTGACATATTTTGATGGTATAATACATTATAAGTTGTATCTGTTCTTAATTTTAGTAGTAACAATAATAGAAAAAATATACTGAAAATTTATAAACTCAACTAATTAGTCTGTAAATGCATATTTCTTGGTTAAAACCAACACCACATATCCTTTAATAAATATTATAAGTTACAGGCTACTTTTATACTGTAGTGAAACAAGTTTTATAATTACTCTTACAAAAAAAGACTTTTTCAAAGTACAAATCTGTTTTCTAAACAGAATAAAATTTCTTATTTCTTATCAAGGTGACCCTATAAGGTAATTTTATTCACTTACTAAGAATAGAATCTTTAGATTAACTACAAGTTTGCAGGCTTCCTTTAGATTCTCTCTAGATAGCTCCTTCATTCACATTTTTTCCCCATTTTAAAGTACATGTCACTATTAATTCCTTGAGATATTTTCACCAACCTTACAAATAAAATGACCAAGCGAGAGTTCCTCATTTTGGCTCTATACAAGACTAAATTTAGAATTTCAGCTGTACTTTAAAATCCCTACACAAGATTGACTTAACCTAGCTTTCCCTTCCTACCAAATTCAAAATTCAAGCCTCTGGGTAAACTGGAAGGTTATTTATTGCTTTGACTGCAACCTCATCCACATGTCTGCAGTACTCAATGGTCCATAAAAAACAAACCTAATCAAAACGTAGTCCACACCTTTGAATTATCACAAGATTGCTTAGCATTCCATTTACATCTTCTTTTAAGATTAGTTTCTAGCAAATAAAAGTACAAAAACACTGTCATTATAACTTTGCAGTTTTATTATCTTTCCTCTAAGGCCTTCGTATTTGAAGATTAATCCCTGCTCCGACTGATATAAATGTTGATTTATAACAGCAAACAAGCAACCAAAGATAAATGAAGGAAATTTAAAAGAACTTCATGGGAAAGCTTTTTGCACTCATGTTTAAAAATATAACTTCTTTAAAAATATAACTTTAGGGGTAAATAATCTGCTTTCCACTGTAGCAGGAGATTAAAATACTATATATATTGAGCAAGAAAAAAACTTTTTCAAAAGCTTATGGCAGTTTGTTGGAAAAATAATACCACAAAACTATTATATGAATTTCCTCATTTTAAAGAAAACTATAGATAAAGACAGACAAAAGAAGAGGCGCTGCTAATTTTTGTATAAATACATAATTTTATACAATGACTTCAACAAACCAGATGGTGAACATTTACTGAGTATGACTACTGTTGAAAGTTGGCTTCAGAACAGGTCAAATCTATCTAATAATAATATGCAAATTAGTTGGGACGCCATCACGTAACTACCAAACATCAGGGACCTGAGGCTGCATGGCACCTGGCTTGGGCGGGGGACCTCAGGCTGTGCCCCCACCCAGCAGGGCTTGACGAGGGACTTCAGGCCGCATCCCCCACCCCAGCGCCAGGTCAGGGGATCTCAAGCCGCATCCCCCACCCAGTGGGGCTTGACGGGGACTTTAGGCTGCTCCCTCCACCTGGGCGAGCTTGACAGGGGACCTCAGGCCATGCCCCCTGCCCCAGTGCTGGCCCAGGGGACCTGAGGCTGCACCACCCCAACCAGCAGGGCTTGACGGGTGTACCCTCAGGCTGCACCCCCGTCCCCGGCGCTGGGCTGCAGGACCTGAGGTTGCACCGAGGGACCTCCTGCCCAGCGGGGCTTGATGGGGGATCTGAGGCTATGCCCCCCACCCGGTGTTGGGCCAGGGACCTGAGGCTGCACCCCCTGCCTGGAGGGGCTTGACAGAGGTGGGGCCGGTCGGGTCTGGGTCTCCTGCGATTTCAAAGTGTGTGCGGGTGAGCGGGGATTTGACTCTGGTCTCGTGGTGCACCCCAGACTCTGACAGGAGGGAGATTTTCATATACATTTTACTAATTTTCTTTCATCTCTGACACTTCTATTATAGAGAAAGGGCAAATAGCAATATTAAAATATTTCCTCTAATTAATTCCCTTTTAATGTGCACAAATTTCATGCACCAGGCCACTAGTAAAAGTATAATTCAAGAACAGTCTGAATTACTTAGAAAACATCAAGAACTTGTTTCTAAAAATTCTATGGGTAGCCCAGTCAGCATGGCTCAGTGGTTGCGTAAACCTGGAGGTCATAGTTCAATTCCCAGTCAGGGCATATGCCTGGGTTGTGGGCTCGATCCCCAATATGGAGCATGCAGGAGAGAGTCAATTAATGATTTTCTCTCATCATTGATGTTTCTATTTCTCCCTTCCTCTTTTAAATCACTAAAAATATATTTTAAAAATTCCATGTGCAAGTGAAACTGCACTTATTGAAGCAATGATATATGAAAATATGATTACACATTTCCAAACAATAGAAAAGAGCTGTCAATAATAGAAATCTTTATTGGAGGGAGCAATATAAAAAAGAAAACCAGAATATGTTAAGAAGAAGCCCTTATTAAATTTTCATACTTTTTCCTTATTTGTAATACTTTCTCAACTAGTTTATAATCATCCATTCACCAATCAGCAGGTTCACAGATCAGATCACTTATGTATCAGATCCCTCTACGTAAATAAAGTTGATGTAATGATTGTGTTCTCAGAACTAGAGGTTCAAAACTACACCTGGGTGAAGTAAAAGTGAGGAAAGGCCTCCAGGAACTTCTTCTCTTTACTCCCAAACCAACTTGAATCACCATTCACTTCAATTGGTTCTTTGATAATGCCACTGAATAATCTAAAGGTCTAGCCTTCCCCCATATGTGTCGTACTTGGCACAACATAAACATTGGATGTAGATATATATCTAACAGAAATGTGTATGTGTGTTTACAAAAGAAACATAGTAAGAATGTCCATAGCGATACTATCTCTATATATAAAAGCCTAAGCGACTGTTCAATTGTTTGACCATTTGACCGGTAGCTATGACACACACTGACCACCAGGGGGGCAGACGCTCAATGCACAGGCATGGAAACATGAAACAGAATGATGAATCTCAGAGGGAAGGGGGAAGGGGAGAGGGCGGGAAGAGATTAACCAAAGATTTTATATGCATACTAGAGGCCTGGTGCATGGATTCGTGCACCGGTGGGGTCCCTCAGCCTGGCCTGCAGGGATCGGGCTGAAACCGGCATCCGACATCCCCCAAGGGGTCCTGGATTGCGAGAGGGCACAGGCCAGGCGAGGGACCCCACCGGTGCACGAATCCATGCACCAGGCCTCTAGTTAATAACCCAAAGCTAGAAACTGCTGAAATGGATAGTGGCAGCAGAATGAATACACTGTGGTATGTTCACTTTAAAATACTATTCAATAAGTGAGAATTAATAAAATACAATGTTATGTAACAATATGTCTCACAAACCTAAATGCTGAGCAAAAGAGGCTCATTTCTCTCTTGCCCCATCCAGAGAACTGGATCCTGATTTGCATAACGAGGGTAACGAACGAGGCTGTGAGAAAGGCAGGCAGGATTCTCAGGAGGGTGCTGCAGGGACACAGATCCTACTAACTGCACCATGGGCTCCATCAAGAAGCCCACCCACAAGCTGCTGGGAATGCCCTACCTACAGATCCCCCAACGGGTCACAGCCACCCCAGCACTCTGCATTTTACCCACATACACCCCAACCTGTGGCGGGCTCCCTGTGTATGCTCCCAATGGTGGCAGCCAGAGTGAGCTCTAGCAGATGGCCAGGGAGAACCCACAGAAAGCTGGCCCAAATCTGAGGGTCAGAGAGAAACCACAAACTTGAGCTTTAGCACCACTTTTGTTAAAATAAAATAGAGGCTGTCACCACTTGACCTGATACGTTGCAGGATCAAGAAACGGAATATGAGCAAAGAATTCTGCCACAAGAGGAGGAAGAAGCTTGGAGCAAGTGTAACCTAGAAGGTCTGAGAACACCTCAGAGTAACTAGCAGGGCTGAAGGAAGGTATTTCTCTCCTAAATGCAGTTATTAAAGACCCCTAGGAGGTAACTGCTGCTTCAAAGAAGAGGATAGAAACTCATAACTTCAAGGAACATGGAAAATCAATATTACATGACACCATCAAAGGATTACAATACTCTAGTAACTGTTCTCTGATATCCTCCATTATACATACAACATGCACAGAATAAACCCTCGTTGAGTGAAAGAATGATTAAATGAATGAATACCACAGCATTCTAAAACTGATATTTTCACCTTTGTGTGTGTGTGTGTGTGTGTGTGTAGGTAAATTTCTATATAATATAGCTATCTTTTAGAAAAGTGAAATTATTTCTGGACTAACTGGGTCTAACTCTATTCTTGTATTCAAAAGCAGTAGCAGCCCCCAACCCCCACCCCAAGAATATTTTCCTTTGGGAAAATAGCCAGCTTGTGCTGTTTACTTTGAATTTCAGACCACACAATAACTCACTCTGCTTTCGGACCAGATTACATCTGCTATCCAGGTGTTGTATTGTGAAGATCATACATTCAGTCAAAATGAAGACATCACTAACATAGGGAACAGGAGAAACAGATCTACAGGGGAATTTTATTAAAAATCTAAAATCGCTTTTTTAACTCCAAGTAAAATTTGGTATTTTGGTAAAGACCTTTAAAGCCATAAAGAGTGTTACTTAGCTCAGTAAATGATTATGTTGTATATGGAAAACTATGGAGATTTCAAGGTCCTTTCATAATCTATTAGTGAACATTAAAAGGTACCACATTGTTTTATACAAACTCCCAATATCCCACTGAAAAAAACTTTCTGAATTTCAATTGTACTTATTGAAAACAACTTAACCTGTTCTATTAGCAACTCAGCCAACCTAGTACTCTAAGTATTTCAAATGCCTAATCTAGATTATAAGATCTTTAGAAGCCGTCCATGTCTTGAGATACATCTTCTAAGCCTTCTATTTCTTTCAGTATGATACTACAACATATAGACATTGTCAGTACTAAACAAATATGTATTTGTTCATTCATTTACTATTATTAAAAGTTGTTAATCAACATTTTAAGGAGGAAAAAATAAATTAATGAGGAATAAAGGAAGGCCATCCCATCTATAAAGAAAGGAAGAATTCCCTAGTTTTGTCATTATTCAAGCTTGATGGTTGACTTAATGTTTAATGAATATTATGGTTCTCTTCTGATTTTATCTAATTCATATATGGTGATGTGAACAAATAAGCAATGCATCCTTGTGTCGATAAAAAATTGATAGCCTATGATGCCATGATATACAAATTATTTTAAATGTTCTATTAGCAACTCATCCAATACATTTTAACAAAAAGTGAGGGGGAAGGAATGGCTATGCAATCTTCCCAGAAAGAATCTGATGCTAAGTGTGTTTGATCCTGGGTGTTCTTTTTGGCCTTTCTGTATGTGATTCCTGTTTGTAGGTTATTGGAAGCAAGAAAGATGGAATTAGCTGGTTCTCTGGGAGTTAGCTAGATACACTGAACTCAAGTAAGTTTCCCTTCTTAAATCACTTTCTTGGATCAAGTACCCTGTGAACCTGTCTCCCATTCAAGTTCTTATCACTCTGTAGTATAACTGCCAAAGTTCTTAAATATCTTCCCAACCCGACGACAAGGTCCTTTGGGAAGGGCTACGCATTGCTGAGACATGGTGGGAACGCAATACTTACTGAGTGAATCAATGTTTTTTACCTAAAAACTGCAAGATAAAGCCTAGTCGTCAGCCGGGCCTAATCAACTTGTGAACCAATGGAGAAGACAAGTAAGACAGAAGGTTTTAATGTGCATGTTTACCTTTTACTGAACAGGTATCATGAGACAGAGCCTTTCCTGAACAATGCCTGCATAGTTCATCTTCAGATATGACTGGGAGACTGCCTTACCCCCATTTCTCCAAAATCTACAGAGGAATTTCCACATGTTCTAAGACCTAAGTATTACTGTTTTTTAAAAATCTGTTTTCATTTAAGAAGAAAGCATATAAAACTACTACATTCTATTTTCTTACATCCCTATCACTAAAAACAGCTGATTTTTCCTTTTTTTTAAAAAAAATTACTGGCTAGCAATAAAATTCTGAAAATAGAAATTCATGATGGAAATTGACTCAAACTAAACCATACCAAGGCTATTAGAAAAATATGGTGTCTAGGTGCTAGCTATTTAATTTGGCTCACAATTTAAACTAAGAGTATTTTTTAAAAACATATTTGTATTGATTTCATAGAGGAAGGAAGAGGGAGAGAGAGACAGAAACATCAATGATGAAAGATTGAGCGGCAACTGGGGATTGAGCTGGCAACCCAGGCATATGCCCTTAACCAGAATCGAACCGGGACCCTTCAGTCCGTAGGCCAATGCTCTCTCCACTGAGCCAAACCAGGTAGGGCTAAGAGTATCTTTAAAATTAAATATATTAAAATTTTACTCACTTCAAAGCTTCCTCAAATTTATGGATTTTCTTTTGAGTATCTTCTTTTTCTTTATCCAGTTCACTCTGCAAGTCGTGAACCTGCCATGATAAGACGTGGCACATGTATCAGAAGACGAGGAAAGTTTGCTCAAATGAGAAATACAAACAATGACACAGCAATCTTAAGTCCATTTTTAACATAAAGTTAGATTTAGCTATTTCAAAATAGAAACTGGACTAACCATTATCATTTAGCATAAAATTATTTTAATACTCTATTTCCAACACCATTCTTCTGATCAAAGTTAGTAACTGTTTGAGTCTCCCTGCATGTGGATTTCCTGTGAAATAAACTGACATGTAAAAGACTCCAAAAGGGAGGAATAACTTGAATTTTCTAAACAGTTACATATTAGCCAAAGGAAAGGAATCTCATAAGATTCAGGAGAACGCAGGTAAGAATGTGTCTGTACTCCCAAACCCACACAGGTGGTGATGAAACAGTCTTTACAGGTGATGATGAAACAGTCTTTGCTGCTGGGAATGAGTCCTATAACTATTTACTGAGTTTGGGAGGAAGTCCCCACCATGAGTATCTGTTTCCTAAATGTGGCATCCTTTGAGGAGGTGGGTTGGCAGCATGAGTAATAATAACAAATGAAAATTTTGCTTCAGAGAAAATTCTTCATATGCAGATGCAGATAGGCATACCCAATGTGGACGTAAATGGATCTAAAAATAGGAGAAGGAAACTCTGGTACAGCTGGAGGGAGCAGGAGGAGTAAATAGCAGCCATGGTTCCCCATATACATAGCCATTTAGGGTGCAGAGCAGCTGGTAGAAAAGAAAACTCAAGTCACTTAGAGGGGTGCAGATGCCAGCCAGCTACACACCTGCTACCAGCCCAGGTGAGGCTGAACGTGCAACTGCTGGGTAAGGGGATAGGAGAGGGATGACAAGAACAAAACCAACAAAACATATACACACACACACACACACACACACACACACACACACACACACACAACACAAAACACACCTTCCCAAACTCTGAATCAGTGCTAGCCAAAAGTCCCTGTAGTTGGCTATAATAGTTTGGATAGAGATCTAGTTAACTCAAAAACCCTATATTCTTTGACCCATTTTGGCTTTTCTCCTACTCATTCTTGAAGAGTATCATCTGTTAAGATGTGGTGCTTGACAACTACAGCTTCTATTATGTCTCCCAATGTGGTCTACTCCTCAGAGCTGTGGTTAAAATCCACTTCCCAGGAAGTCCCCAGGAGGGTTTGGGGGTTTCTACTGAGGAGGAGTTTTTCTTCACACCACAGCCTACTTCTCCCTGTCCTCTGAACAATACATTACGTACATGGGAAACTAACATGGAGCCGCTATCAGAGTCTTTGATGAGTCACTGTTATTTTACACGCTGGGACTGTGCCTCCAATGTGCTGGGCTAGGAGGGGTTTCCCCTGCATTGGCTGTTCAATTGTTTTCTGGGACTCAGAACTCTGTATGAAAGCATAATTGAGACTTACTCCTTTAAGTGAAAACTTCAAAAAATTAATCATTTTTGAGAAAACTCAATCTAAAATTATAAGGTGATTATGAGTACAAGCTCTGAGTCAGATTGCACGGGTTTGTCCGCACACCTCCACAAGTTACTCAACACACTGTGCCTCAGCTGCCTCGTCTGAAAAATGGGGACAACAGGGAGTATATTGAAATTGTGATGAGTTAATGTTACTCCATGTAAAGCTCTTAGAACAACACTAAGAACATAAATGTTGAGAAAATGCTCAACAAGTGTTAAAAATTATCACCTTCTTAGATTAAATACTCTATACACAAACATTTTCTTGAAAACTCAAGGTCATTATGAATACCCAAAATCACAGTATTCCCCAATCCAGTGATTCCCTTAGATCAGTGGTTGGCAAACTCATTAGTCAACAGAGCGGCAAACCGCGGCTCGCGAGCCGCATGTGGCTCGCGAGCCACAGTTTGCCGACCACTGCCTTTGATGGACTGTCTGCCCTTTCAGAAAATGGCCCCTGAATTGCTAAGAATTCCGAATTCTTGCAAGTGCTTTTTATCATTCACAATTCACTCTTGACCTCTGTCAGTGTTCAGTGGCCACTTCCTGATGTGTGGCCCGTGCCCTAACTCAAGCACCTTGATCTCATCTATGCTTCTATTAGAGCTGCTTCCATGGCAGGAACGGACCTATCGGAATGGAAGAAGGAGAGCCTTCCCTCTGAGTCATATATACATGTGTCAAAGCACAGGCTTCTGAGCTGGGGTTCCTTAAAGCTAGAAGCTGTTTCTCATTTATTTTATATCCCCAGCACTCAGCACAACCAATACCTGGCTCTCACTAGAATAGCCAACAAAGGCTGTTCTGGGTTTGTTTGTTTGTTTGTTCTTAATTAAATATATTTGCATCATATACTTAAGGGCCATTTTAGGATAAATTTCTAGCCTTTACCCATGTCTCAGATAGTTGTGGGTAACAGAGATAATGCTGTCCTTTTTAATGTACTAATAGCAGTGAAGAATAAGGCTTGAATTAATTTGCTTGTAACCCTTCCCCCACTATACATTGTTAATATCCAAAATGAATTTTAATAATTTAAATAATGAAAACCAAACCACTAAGTCAAGGATACAGCATATATTCTCAAACATGAGATTGTTCTAAGTAATTTGTTTTAAATAATTTCAGATTTAAATAGCCATAAACACATTTACCAAATGTATATTTTACTCCCTTCCACCCTAAGAAGTTAAGGCTGCAGGAAGTGAGTACCTGCGTATATGAGAAAGGGATTCTGCTGCACATAAGGAAACAGATGAACTGTGGCAGATGTCACAGCACAGCAAAGGGCACAAAGCTGCCCCCACACATCGACTAGCAGAGTCCCTGCACTGCTCCTCTTCATTGCTCCAACCTCTACTCCCCAACATGAAAAATAGGTTCTGGGCTGCAGGGCTTCTAGAAATCATTTGACTGCACAAATTCATTTCTAAACACTTCACTCAAGGCACATGTCCTTGTAAAGAAAATCAGGCCAGTAGTAGTTAGAAAATACTATACAATTTATTATGTGTAAAGTTGTGGGAATCTTAAATTATTTTAACCTAATTAAAAGAAGTATATATGCATGCTAAACGCTGGAATAACTATTTTTCATAGTTTTGAACTCCAGCAGACTGTATATTTCACTTGTTAGAGAGTCACATCAGAATTATTATAAGTAGATATTTCCATTCTAGCACATTCTGGAATGTCCATGCTTAACATCTGCCTCATGAACTTCTTTAGGTAAACACCACCATCTCTTACTCTCTGGTGCCTGTTTGGAAAACAAGCAATGGGTTATTTGTCAGAGGCAGGTGTTTCCTTGCTAGTAAAATCATTTAGCCTCACCATTTCCTGACTTAACAGATTAGGACACTTCATCAAACAATGACATTTCGTTTTACTACCTATTATTTGTTTGATGTTCAAAGATCTTAAGAGCAGGGGATAGCCACCAGAGATCAATAAAGAGCCTGAGATAATGTGTGTGCTTAAATTAGGGACGACATCGGATGCCGTGTCTCTTACCTCAAAGACAAGCTACACTCTCGTGCTGCTTTCTCGTTGGCATGAGGAAATAGTGTCATTCAGATGGCATTTCCTCCTCCTGCACAGATACTCAGAACGGAGTTTTATACCCAAAGTTATTGGCTGCGCACACCTGTCCCACCTGTAACACTGTCTAGCAAACAAAAGCCCTACACATCCCACTTCACTCTCCAGTTACACAGTCCAGGGCTACAGAAGATTTATGTCAGCTCTTTGAGCATCAGAAGGGATATTCCCTGAGGGGGGTGCAAGACATCAAATCTTCAAGGGCTGAGATCACAGCAGGTTTAATAAACACAGAAGAACAGATGTCAATTTAAAAGGAGGAGATTACGGAATTAATTGAAAAACAGAGGGACATGCTGAGCAACATTTTCTCTTCTAATATAAATAATGTGGGAACATATGCAAGATGCATAAATAAGCTTATTTTTCTTTCAGAGGTCGCCATTGTTCTAAACATGTCTTATTTACACGTAAAACAATTAATTCACTTTAATTAGTCCCGTTATAAAAAGCTAGGCCAGCTGATACCGTGTGGAAAGGGGGAGCTGTAGCTAGGAAGCCTGATGGAAAGGGTTCGGCCTGCTGCCTGCAGTGAATGAGAACAGGAACGGTTGGAAGGTTACTGCAAAGGATGACCTGGGCTCTCTCATGCTGTTTCTTGTTTGTGTCCATCAGGCAGAGGGGCTGATCCATAACTTTAGTTCACCTAGCACCGTGGTCGGCAAACGGCGGCTCGTGAGCCACATGCGGCTCTTTGGCCCCTTGAGTGTGGCTCTTACACAAAATACCACGGCCTGGGCGAGTCTATTTTGAAGAAGTGGCGTTAGAAGAAGTTTAAAAAATTTGGCTCCCAAAAGAAATTTCAATCATTGTACTATTGATATTTGGCTCTGTTGACTAATGAGTTTGCCGACCACTGACCTAGCGGGTGAGATAGACACCAAGCAAAGGTGGTGGTAGGAGAAAGACTCTGGCTCTATCTATCTAACAGCTCTCAGTAGGACTTACAGGGGTTTGGGATAGGAATACATTCTTTTAAAATGAGTTAGTGTGCCCTTCTCCTGGCTCCCAGCCCGCTCTCTATCTCACAGGTACACAGATACCATCTCTCAGGAAGAGCCAGAGTGGGAGGCTAGGAGCAAGAGGCCAGGAAGGTATTCCTTAAAGCACGGGAAGCCAGCTATCTGCCCAGAGAATGAACAATGGACTAAAAAGCACACCCAGAGGATGTGGTTCCTTCTACATGGGGAGTGAGTCTTCTCAGAATGCACGCCTTCTTTTGGTAAGTAAAATATGTATGAAGCTGCATGGCTCAACAGCAGAAATGGAAAAATTCTACATTTTACTGAAAGCAGTATTTCCCTCTCCTGTTCAGATGCCATTTTGTAGACATAAAGCACATTTAAGATCTTGCATTGAGTTGTATTCAAACTGCAGCAAGAAAGAAAAAAAAATCTTCAGCAATAAGAAAATTTATTATAATTTTAAAGAGCACATATTCAGACCAATACATGTCCATGGAAATATATACTTTTCCAAATGACAGAAACATTCTTCTTCCTAGACAGTAAGCTCCTGGAGAACAGTCTAAGCCTAATTCATCCTCTACCCTCTCCCAGTCCCTAGTATGATATTCACCAATGAGAGCATTGAATGAATATCTGTTGAGTGACTATATGGGTACATAAGATGTGACATTACAGTTTTTAAAGAATCTTGTGCTATAAAATCTGTTTAATTTTCATTTGTATGTATTTTTAATTAGTTGAAGGGTTGGCCTTTTTTGCATTTTCTATTATGTATTTTACAAATAGCTTAATTTGGTATATGTTAGAACAGTAAATCATTACAAAAGCAGCAACAAAATCTTTGCTATTTCAACTACCCTTTTACTTTCTATGTTATATAGCAAACAAGAAATTCAAAACTGAAGTTAGCCTAGCTGGTGTGGCTCAGTGGTTGAGTGTCAGACCATGAACCAAGAGGTCACGGTTCGATTCCTGGTCAGAGTACATGCCTGGGTTGTAGGCTCAATCCCCACAAAAGGGCATGCAGGACACAGCTGCTCAATGTTTCTCTCTCATGTACTTATGTTTCCATCTCTCTATCCCTCTCCCTACCTCTCTCTAAAATCAATAAAAAATGTATTTTTTAAAAACCAAAGTTAAGTCACAAACTTAATTCTGCTCTTTATTGCTGAAGATGTTAATAGTATGTCAAAGAACCCCAGTTATTACTGATGACAAGGATACCAGCTTATTTCAGGAGAAATATTCACTATTCTAATTGACAAGAAACAATCACTAATCAACTTTTTAGTAGATAACTCTTTTATTGTTTTATATTCTTTGGTTAAATATTTAGAGTTCTTAGTATATGTATGATACAACAAAATACAAAATGACTCCCATCAACTGTATCACATTTTTTAAGTGATAGAAAATATAATTTTAGCCCTAACCGGTTTGGCTCAGTGGACAGAGTGTCGGCCTGTGGACTCAAGGGTCCCAGGTTCAATTCCGGTCAAGGGCATGTACCTTGGTTGCGGGCACATACCCAGTAGGGAGTGTGCAGGAGGTAGCTCATCGATGTTTCTCTCTTATCGATGTTTCTAACTCTCTATCCCTCTCCCTTCCTCTCTGTAAAAAATCAATAAAATATATTTTTTAAAAAGAAAACATAATTTTACTCTTTGCTCATTAAATTATACAAGTGGTATTTTAAAGTTGATATAACTAGTAATAGAAATGAAGCTGTTTATAAACATAAAAAAGCAAAATTTGATTACTGACTAGCTGAAATAAACTTAAAATAAATTATTCTTTATGAGCTAGAATGCATGTCTTTCTAAAAATCAACCTTCATTCTTAATTGCTTCATTTTCTATTTCAAATGTAGCTTCCCACAAAATATATTACCTTTTTTTCATAGGTGCGCTTTAAATTACTTTTCTCCATTTGAAACTCATTTTCTTGATCCTGTGAATGATAAATATTTATTTTTGTTATACTTCAAATTGCTACTAGAATTAATAAAATTAGTAATCTAATGAAATAAATAACTCTACTTGATGACAAACGTTGAGTTTCACATATTAGTAAGAGCATCCTACCAGTCCAATTTTCTAAACAGAAATATGATTAGCTTTATATTAGAGGTCATAAAACCTTAGTTATTTAAAGATATTACTACTCTTAAAAGTACATACTTTACAGAAGAGAAGCTTTCTGACCCTTAGGATTAGGAGATTACCTATAATGACCAATTGAATTAGTACAGAAATAATAAACTTGAAGTTATACTATATACTAGTTCCTGGCATTTTTTGACCATGAGGGGGAAAAGAAAAATTTCATAGGAGGGAGAGAGGGAGAGAGGGAGAGAGGGAGAGAGGGAGAGGGAGAGAGAGGGGGAGAGGGAGGGGGAGAGGGAGGGGGAGAGGGAGGGGGAGAGGGAGAGGGAGAGGGAGAGGGAGAGGGAGAGGGAGAGGGAGAGGGAGAGGGAGAGGGAGAGGGAGAGGGAGAGGGAGAGGGAGAGGGAGAGGGAGAGGGAGAGGGAGAGAAGAAGCATGAGAATTGGCAGATAACGCAAAGGGAGAAAATTATTCTTAGTACCTAGAGGGTATTATGCTAAGTGAAATAAGTCAGAGAAAGACAAATACCATATGATTTCACTTACATGCAAAATCTAAAAAACAAAACAAATGAACTAAAAGAAAACAGAAAGACTCATAGATACAGGAAACAAATTAGTAGTTACCAAAGGGGAACGGGGATGGGACAAAATAGATGAAGAGAAGGGAATTAAGAGGCACCACAAACTTTCAATTATCCTATATAATAAAAACCTAATATACAAATTGTTCCCTCGGGTGGTCGTTCGACCGGAGTTCAACCGGGAGACCGGGAGTTTGACCACTTGCTATGACATATGCTGACCACCAGGGGGCAGCACAGAACTTGGTGGGCGTTGGCGACACAGTGCTGGCAGCAGGTGGCAATGGAGGCACTGCCAGCCCCAATGGGCCCTGACAACAGTGGGACCATGGCGGGATGGTGGAGCAGGTGAGGGGGCGGTGCCAGGCCAAGACAGGGTGACAGGCCAAGACAGGGTGCCAGGAGGGGCTGCGGGCCTGAGAGGCTGGGGGCCGGAGCTGGGGCTGTAAGGCTGGGGACACAAGCTGGGGTCCAATCTCTGTAGGACACCCCGAGGGACCCTACCCGTGCACGAATTCGTGCACCGGGCCTCTAGTAAAATAAATAAGTCATGGAGATGTAATGTACAGTATAGGGAATACAGTCAATACTCTATATATATAAAAGCCTAAGCAACCGTTCGACCCTTCGACCATTCAACCAGTAGCTATGATGTGCACTGACCACCAGGGGACAGACGCTCAATGCACAGGCATGGAAACATGGAACAGACTGATGAATCTCAGAAGGAAAGGGAGTAGGAGGAGGGAAGGAAGAGATTAACCAAAGATCTTATATGCATACTAGAGGCCCGGGGCACTGTGCACCAGTGGGGGTCCCTTGGCCTGGTCTGCGGGGATTGCTGAAACTGGCAGTCCGACATCCCCCAAGGGGTCCCGGATTATGAGAGGGCACAGGCCAGGCCGAGGGACCCCACTGGTGCATGAATTTGTGCACCAGGCCTCTAGTAGTGTATAACTTTGCATGGTGACAGATGGTAAGTAGACTTATGGTAGGGATCATCTCCTAATGTATCTAAATATCAAAACACTATGATGTATACCTGGAACTAATAAGATATTGTATATCAATTATATGTAAATACATATATAAATAAAATATATTTAAATAAAATTTATTCTTAAATGTAATTTCAAAAGAAAGATTCAAATGAAAATTATTGTTCTTTATTTTCTATGTCCCATTAGCATCTATTTTTGTTAAAAGAAGATAAATAAGATGAAAAAAATGATACAATGTGCAATAAAAGACTCAGAAATAGCTACTTAAATTTTTAAGGAGTTTTTTAAAACTCTTATTTGTACATATAAATCAAGAAAAAGGAAAGTGAGGGTGGAGGGAGTCAATGGGAGGTAAAAGGAGCACATCTGTAATACTTTCAATAATGAAGTTGAAAGTGAGTATTAGCCATTGTTCTGTGAACAAATACAAGACCCACCTGTAGTTGTTGCTTTCTTTGAAGTTCTGATTCCTGTAACTGCAGTTTTAATTGGCAGATGTTCTGTTCTAATTCTTTAATTGTACCAGAGGCCTAGAAGGATTTTAAGAATAAAAATAAAAAAAATTGTACCATCTCACAATTTCTAGTTGAATAAATTTATCTTTTCCACCTTGAAGGTTCACTCAAAATTAAAATGATCTACCAAAGGACTTGTATGCATACATATAAGCCTAACCAATGGACATAGACAACAGGGGGGTGAGGGCATGAGTGGGGGGGATGGGGAGGTAATGGGGGAATAAGGACACATATGTAACACCTTAATCAATAAAGAAATTTTAAAAAATTAAAATGATCTGTAAATCTGAATTTAAAATGTTTTTTAAAAATTAAAAAAATTTATCTTTTAAAGTAAAAATATATATTAAATTCTGTTTAGTATTTAAAGTTACGTAAATATAATAGTAATGAAGAAATCGTTGGTTTTACAGAAAAATAGTTTTACAGAAAACTTTTTCAAATTTTAAAACCAAGTCCACTGGAACATTCAATTCATGAAATACCACATAACTGACTACTTGAAAATTGTAGCTTTGGGATTCTCTTTGCAGAAAGTGTCAATTCTCGGACACAACATGTGTGAGTGCCAGTGGGGTATCTGTAGGCTCACACGGGTGCATAAGATGTTAAGAAAACTAAAACATAACCAAAATGTCAAAATAATAATAATGCATATATTCACCCTAAAAATGTATTATTAACAGAAGTGAGCATTTCTTCTCAGATTTTTATGTTTTCTTTTATAAAAATGTAGGTACAAGGATTAGCTTATTATGGCAGAATACAGTTTATTAAATATTATGTCATGTTATATATTAGACATTTAGTATTTAGTATTTTAAATTCCAATAAATATTACTTTAGTAATTTCAAGAATAAAGCAAAGGAGAGATTAATTTCCAATGCTAAATAGCTTCTACATGGTTACCTATGGCTGCAGGCTGAGTAAAGCTACTTTGTATGATATATACATGTAAATTACTTTCTATATAATATACCAGCATATATATAATACCTTAGAAGCTGAAAGTGCGTGTTCCTTTTTCAGAAAGTTTATATCAGCATCATACTTGTTTTGTAATAGCTTCACGCTTTGTTCATAATCGTTCATAAGATGATCTTTCTCTTTATGCAATGTATTGCGCCTAAAAATAATAAGAGAATAAAATATACTCCCAATATATTTGAAATCAATTCCTAGAATGGAATTTTTAGTCAACCAAATCCAAATGTATTATCTTTCAGTATACCAAATAATTATCTACATTTTTATAAACTTTTTTATGCTTCTTATGTTAAGTGGGACTTTAAAAAAATAAACAAATGGCAGTGTTTAGGTTAGAAACCTCCCAAGGTTAATGTACAAGGTGATTAATTTTGGCATATACTTTACAGAGTTGTTATCAGTACTTTACAGCCACACCTGGGAGATATCTGACTTCAGACAATACCTTGCCTTTACTTCTTGCAACTCACTACATGTTATCTGGTAACATCTCTCAAGTTCCAATTTTTCTTGAATTAATTTCTGCTTCTGTAAGTTACTGTTCTCTGCTTCTCCAGTCAGCTGCTGGACACGGGACTCCAGTTCTTTGACCATCTGGTTCTAAAAGAATAGGTCATTGTTAAAAAAGCCTCTGACTGACTTTGTAACACTTCAGTATCTTTGAGTAGCCTGAAGAAAATATATACCCTATTAGAGATAAGAATACAGAAAACAAATGTATCATAATCATATCATAAAAAATTAAACCAACCTCTAAGTTAACCAAGTCTTTAAAAAATGCTTTCTACCATAAAGATCATGATGTTTATATGTTTTTAGCCATTCATTCATTCATTCATTCAACCAATTTTACTGAAGTCCCTATCCTCAGGAAGGTTACATCTTCTTCATGCAACTTAAGAAGTTTATATTGTTAGTTGAGCACCTAGCAGTGTTTTTGCTCATTTGAAGTTTTAGAAACTTTTTTTAATTATAAAAGCAATGTAATAATATTTTTAAAAGGTAATTCATAGCCCAAATATTTTAATATAGGAGTTATGTGATACATGTATTATCATATAAGTGTATAGGAATATTTTTAGACAGTTGCAATGTTAGTGAACATAATTTTCTTTTGTTTTATTTTTACTTACTATTTTATCAAAGGCACTTCATTTTTCCAGTCTTCAAAATTATCACATTATTAAAATCATTTCCCTATTATTTGATATTTGTTATTTTGAATTTTTCATCTTTATAGAACTAAATACAGGTGTTTATGACTATGTACTCCATGTAAAATTAGGATAAGCAAGCATTAACTAAAAGAACTGATTTTTTTATTGAAGTATAATTGATACTCTATTCTATTTATTTCAGGATTACATCACAGTGATTCAATATTTATGTACATTACAAAATATTAACTATTTTCATTTAACAATTGCATTTCCAGTAAGTGTGAGTAGTTAGAAAAGGTTAGGATGATGTTCCAATCAGTATTATTTTCATACTCTTTCTAAGATAAACATTTAAGTAAAGTTTAAGCATTACATAATATTATGATCCCAACTTCTTATTGACCTTTCTTCATTATGATATGAATTAGGCACATAATTTAAATTTTGGTGCAATAGCTTCCAAACCTGAGAAATTATATCTAACTTAAAAACATGATATATAAATTTGTTCTTAAAATACATACAATTCCTAGCTCAGAGCCCGACACATATCTGATGCTCAGATTTCTTCTCTGTACATCCCATTCATTCTGCCTTTCCTAACGATCCCTCTGCTTGAGGGCTCCTTTCAAAAGATGGTGTCAATTTCCAAACATACATTCTAACTCTCCATGTTTCCTAAATATATTGTCTTATACAAAATAAAGATGGCACAAAGGAAATTTTTAAAAATTAAAACATACTGTCAAGGGAAAGCCTATAGACATATATGAAATACCTTAAGGACAACAACATTTGGTCAAAATAACCTTTTTAAAATTGAATACAAAGAACAAAGAGATATAAAAATAGTGGAGGCCTCAAAATGGGGTAATAAATAATTCAGAAAATATTTCAGGCTGTGACAGACAGTGTAGAAGGGGAATACAGGGTAAGTAACAACAGAATCAGAGAAGGAGCAGCAACTATACAGTCAGTGACGAACATTACCTTGGGCACAGGGACTGTGTTCCCACATTGTGAACTCAAAGGTAGCACTCGGTAGACTAGGTTGGAGTTCTTGAGTGGACATGGCTTGTAAGCAGTAGTTAAAATTGGCATTAGATTAGTAATTCAAGTTCTTGGTTATGGGAAAATGGGACAAATATCATTTGTGAGATCTGAAACAAGAAGAGACAGGGAGAGCTACTGGAAGGTTACCGGGAGAGTCCCGGAATGCGGCAACAATGGCCTGGACGCAAGTGGTAGCTGTGGAAACAGAAGGGAAAGAGAGCAGATCCAAGAAAATGTTCAGAGAAACAAACAACGTGATTAAGTACAATACTAAGTGAAGGAAATGAGAAGTGGCAAAAAATAATAGATTTTCCAGGTTCAAAACCTAATATGCCAAGAGAATTGGCACATTGAGAATTAAGAGAAAGTTTAGAAAAGGATATTATTTTTTTTGTAGGAAATATAGACATGATTTTCAAGAAGTAATAGAAATTGTAAAATATCTGACAGGCCTTCAGTTATACAACCAATAGATAAATTAAGAAATGTGGGCGTTTTACATACAAACTTGGTTTAAAATCTTATAAGAGTCAAAAATTAGAAAGGGTTAGTATTTGGCAACTACCGAGAATCCAAAGTTCAACTTCTATGGCAAAATTACCAATACATTTTATCTTATTTCATAAACTTCTTCTTGAAATATGACATACATACAAAAAGATGCACAAATCTTCACTATGTATTTTTATAATTTTTTATAAATTGAAAACAGCCATGAGTCACTACAAGATGTAAACATCACCAGCTGCTCTGAAGCCTGATTGGTCATTGTCTACACAAGGTAGCCATTATTCTGACTTCGATCACAAAAAAGTAACTTTGTCTCTTGTTGAACTTTCTGTAAATGAAATCCAAATATGGACTCTTTTGGGTCAGGCTTCATCATGCTCATTATATGTCTGTGAGATTCATCCATGTCATAGTGAATAGCAGTAATTTAAACTTTTTAAGGCTATATACAGTAGTCCATTGTGCAAATAACCTAAAATCACTTATCTATTTTATTGATGGGTTGTTTTCAGTGTTTGGCTGTTAAAACTAATGTTGCTAGGGACACTTCCATACATGTTTATTTATTTTGGTTGTACTTCCCGTAGTGAAATTGCTGAGTCATGATTAATTTGAAAACTATGTTCATGCAAAAGCCTGCATGTAAATGTTTAGAAAAGTTTTATCCATAATTTCAAAACACTGGACACAACCAATATGTACTTCTTCAACAGGTAAATGGATAAACAAACTATGGTATATCGTATAATTGAATATTATTCAGCAATAAAAAAATGAGCTATCAAGCCACAAAAGACATCAAGAAATCATAAATGTATAATTGCTTAATGAAAGAAGCCAGTCCGAAAAGGCTACATACTGTATGATACCAATCATATGACATTTTGCAAAATATGAAACTATACAGTCAGTACAAAAGATCAGTGGTTGCCAGGGATTCTAGAGAGAGGGGCAAGGGATAAACAGGGTGAAACACTGGTGACTTTTAGAACATTAAAAATATTATATATGATACTATAATCATGGATCTATGACAAGATGATTTCTCAAAACCCATAGAATTTTAAGTATAAAAAGAATCTTATTTTGTGCAAATAAAAAAAAATTTGGAGTTTGGGGGATCCAAGGAAGAAATGTAGTCTGTGATAAGACAATCCAGTTATATTCAAAGTATATGGGAAAAAAAACCTCATTGAAGGAATGGGGGAAAGGTGATGACCTAAGCAGTTTTGAAATGAGTGGAGTCTTTAAGAACAAAGGCAAAAGGAAGTGTCCATAACACTGTACTCTAGTTCAGCAGTCACCAACTGGTGGTCCACAGCCACTGGTGGTCCGTGAGGTCTGAAAGGTTGGCGACCGCTGCTCTAGTTGACCAAGGTGGTTCCCATGAGAGTACGGTTAACAACTCTGACACTGGCATACACATGTACTGGAACTGAACAGTTAAGTAAATGGATGAAAGGCGGTGGAAGCCAAGTTTCCACAATTGGATTGAGAATTTACATATGCACAAAGGGAGCAGGCTGGAATAATTCATGTGGTAATGGAGGAGAGTTATATAAATCAGTAAGAAATTATGTTTAATTTAATGTAGATACAGATGGTTACACAGAACTGGTTACAGATATGCATAGACACATAGGTTAGTAATTCACATATACTCCCTTGCTTGGTCTGGTGAGAGGGCATTAAAAAATGTCACCCCAGCAGTAATGAGCATACCTACCACACAGATCTTAGTTTCTAATACCATTCTCCATACGATCCCCATCAATGGGGGTATGTCAAAGGGGTACAGGAGCCTAACGAAAGAGTTCTCAATGTCCAAAACTGGAACAATTTGAGCAGCAAAAGATAGTAGTATTGCATTATAATCCAGAGTATAAAATAAAAAATATCCATGTGTTTATACTGACATAAACAAATGACTGAACAAATGGGAGAGAAGAGACAAATCTCCTATGTAGAAGACTCCAAATAACTTGCGTAGAAACTTCACCCTTAAGTATGGAAAGCAGAATCCCCCACTTGTTAAGCATGGGCTGCACACAGGAACTTCCTTCCGAAGAAGACAATATGGAAAAGTAGGGAGTAATTTTACAGTGGAAGGTCTAACCAATACTACTTCAGCCAGGTGATCAAGGATAAATAATATAACAGTGTAAGTCATTAACAGTATGTACCCTTGATACGATGTGATGAGATGAGCACTTAACCTTGTGATCTTATTGCCTCAATCCATAACCCCAGTGTAATCATGAGAAAAACATGAGACAAAATCCAACAGAGGGGCATTCTATAATCGACCAGTACTCCTCAAATTGTCACAGTCCTAAAAACAGGGAAAGCTGAGGAACTGTGTCAACCTAAGAAGACATGAACACTAATGTGATATCCTGCACGAGATCCAATAAAAGAAAAAAAAAAACATTTAGTAAAAACTAAAAAAAAAAAACAACTAAAAAACCTGAATAAACTATGGACTTTATCCATCTTGATGGATTTATTGTAACAAATGTACCAAAATAATGCCAGATGTTTCTACAAGGAGGAATTGGGTGTGAAGTATATAGGAACTCTCTGTACTACCTTCTCAAATGTTCTGTAGATCTAAAAACTGCTCTACAAAACAAAGTCTATCTTTAAAATGGTCACCCTATTCAAAATGATGAATTGCCGCTATTAGAGTGTTCTTCTTTCTAAATATGAGGTTGAGAGAAGAAATGTGGTGACGACTATAAAATGACAAAGTCTAGCTATATCAGACAGTAGATTAGTTACTCTACAGATTACTCATGTCACTACTAACAATAATAGTTAAGAATGGTTAACAAAATATTTCAGGTGCCGAAGGCCTTTTGACACTTTCTAAGGTGGAAATTTGAATGGGAAAAGAGAGCTCATCTTTATTTTCACTGCCTTACCTGGCCTTCAGCACATCCCTTCAGTATATCTAATCAACAAACCAAGGCATCATTAGCAATATCTATGACCAATAATCACAGATATTTGAATAGTCCATTCCAGTGTTAGGTAATTACTAAATATTGTTTATTCTCAGCACTATTCACAGATTCCAAGAGTTAACAGGCCCACTACTAAATCTTGATATATATACTGCATTCATTTAGAAGCACCTCTAGTGCGCTATCATAACTTTTATTAACATTTTGACAACTATAACTCAATATAATTTCTTTTCTTTGTAATACTATCTATTTTATTAAATTTAAAAGTATTATTCTGGGAAGGGCTGAATAGATTTCACAAAACTGCCAGCGGGACCCATGAAATAGAAAACGATAGAGAACTCTACTAAGCAAGCCAAAATAAGTCTCAATGAAGCCCCACCACAGACTTTCATGCGTCCAAGCCTGAGAGAGGTAAAGCCTGATGTTTTCCAGCCTTCACCTCCCCAAGTATCTAATAACTTTGCTACAATTTTCATATTTATAGTTCTAATATTGTTTTTAAAATCCATTGTTTACATGTTTAACTATGACTTTTGCACAAGAGAATCCCTGCCAATACCCAAAGTCATAAATCTAATAACCTATACAGTGTCTGCTTATAACAAACAAAACACAACAAAAGAAGAAAAAAGCCTGGACGAATCACAAAACCCAGAACCTAATTCTCAGTGACAGTCTCTTCTTTCATCCGAAGCCTGGCCTTGAACTCCACCTTGTTTAATTATTAACCAGGAGCTGCTCAGCAAGGGCTGTCTAGTCTTGATGATTCCTAAATGTGATCCTGCTGACAGACTCTGTCCATTTTCCTCTATATTTATTATTATCTAATGACAAGGTCTGAATGCTCATTTTGAAATTCAACTTTCATTAAAAATAGTGAAGTTTTTCTGACAGTGACCTCTTGGCTCCAAAGTGTCACTTTTCTTTACATCCCAACTTCATAAAAATTAAAAATGCCACTGTGAAAGACATCACTCTCTTCCTATTGTTTAATAAATAACATATAACAATGCAGTAAGCATTTTAGGCAATCACATGTTCCACAAATTACAACTCTACTGGTAATATTAATTAATATATTTAACTCACATTTGTTGAAAATTTAGGATGTTAAGATGACAAATACTTATTTCAGATATAAATTTGGTTTTTGTTCATGACTTTGAATATCATCATTGTGCTGATTATTCAGAAAATAAATTCTTGATATTTTCCCCCAATAGACCTGCTCTACCTTCAGCCTTGTCCTAGACCTGCTCTACCTTCAGCCTTGTCCATCTCACCGACCTGCATCACCATTTGCCAGTCCTCACCTCCAGATGGGCACCCAGGTCCAAGCCACACCTCCCTTGCCTGGACGACTATGGCAGCCTCCTAATTGGTCTCCCTGTCCCACTGTGGACCCTGCTTCCCACTTTTTAACTCTGTGAGACAGACCCTAGAGCTGATCTCAGGCTCTCTGAGAGATGCCTGGGAAACTGACTCTTGATCAGATTCCACAGCTTTCAGTTCAAGGACATACTTGGACCAGCCTAGCTGTGGTACAGAAGGACTGAGTTCATGCCTAGGACACAGCTCTGCCACCCCACAGGTAGTGTTATCTGTTAGGAACAAGGCTGATGAGGCACACTTGCCTTGGATGTGAGGCGCCCTGCTCTGTGTGCCATGAGCCTACCTGTTCCAGGCCTGTGTGCCTCAGGAAGTCAGCTGGGCTTCTAAAAGTCTGGTGACACTCCCTCCCTCCCTCAGACCGCTCCTCTGCCACTAGGTGCTCTGTGAGGAGGCTCTTCAGGGACCCTGCATCCTCCCTGATGTCTCTGCTGTGTGTATGACCTCCTTCTGTGTCCGAAAAGGAAGGCAACTTTGGGGGTTTACCCATGTGATAACTGTGTCTAGTCCTTTAATCAAGATGAAGCTACTGAGATCTGTCTTAAAGTGGTCACTCTACTCCTATCTTCCCATCTTCTTTCCTTCGTACTAGTATTAAATATTTTCAGAAAAACAAGTCTTCAGTTTAAAAAGAATAAAACAAATAGAATGAAAGAAAAAAAATTATCTCTAGGCGGAAAGTCAGTGAAAAAACAAGAAGAAAAATTTGTAAATGTTTTTGGGGGTTAAGTGAAGCGGGGCCCCAAAGGATCCAGAGTGAAATCGACAGCCACTAAGAGCCTGTCCACTGTCACTCGTCAGCCTGTGTCTACGAAAAGTGAAGGGATTTCTCCTGATTCTGTATCTCCTTTACTCACAGCACACATCAGGGAAGCAGGGCGCATGGAGGAGAGAGAGGAGTGTCTAACAATGGCAGGCAGAGAAAAAAGACTTGCCGTGGCCTGGGTCTGTGCCGTGTACTCGCCCTCCATCCTACGCAGCCGGGCGTTGGTGTCCTCCAGCAGCTCCTGGATGCTCTCCGTGTGCCGCTTCTGAAGGTCAAACTTCTCCCTCTCCATCTCTGCCACCGCGCTGTGCAGCTGCACAGGAGACAAAACCGGGCTCTCATCACTGCTACAGAGAAGACTAGTTTGCAATTCAGAAAACATGTTTTCCTATATGTTTCTACTTACATGGTGTCCCAAACAATAAAAGGTATGAAAGTCATAAACGTTCAAGTAAGGTAACCTATAAAGAGCATGATTAAGAAATTACTTTTTTCTTTACTTTCCTAAATTGGAGATTTTAATGGATCAACAAATAGTAAAGGAATTATCTACTTCGAGTAGCAACAGTAAATAAATAAACAAATAATACACTATCTCAGCTAAACAACACTAGGATTAGCCTGAATCACACAGAAATCTTGACAATATTATTATGGATCAGGAATATTATGTCACTGTCTGTAGTTTTATATTATCTGCATGAAATTTTGCACAAGAGTAATGTTCAATTCTTTATCCTTCACCCTACCCCCAACAGGACATTATTTTTATCCATTCCATAACCTATATAAAAGTGGACACAAAGATGACATTATAAATCAAATAGAGAAAGAATCTTTAAGAACTGTACACCCTCTGTCCTTATGTATACAGGTCTTTCTTTACAAAGATTATACTCTAAATATCAATGGAACTAATGGACAGCTTCCAAAGGGAATTGAAAGTCTGTGCTCATGGCCTGTGGGCAATCCTTCCCTTATCTGAATGGAAGTGGAATTCAGAGTGTAGCTCCCGTCTCCTGCATCCAACCCCAGGCTCACTTGGTAAAGTTTGAAAGGTCCATTTGATTTCCCATTTATGAACAAGAGACAGAACAAGGATATGACAGATGCATGTAAGTACCTGTTTGACTAGGAAGATGTTGAATGAACAGAGAAACCCTGAGAGATGATGGAAACCAGAGGCAGCATGCAGGCAATAATTATGCTAATTATTGGTAAGGGTCTCAAGAACATTTCCTCTAGTTTCTAGCTGGACAAGAAGAGGATGGCTCAGTAATAGCCACACAGAAGACCCTTAGGTTTCACAAATTTAACACATGCAGTTTTGACTCTTTATAAGTGGTTCCCCAAATCCCTGCTTTGTTGTATTTGTTATCTTTGCCAAAGTCTACATTTTAAACTGGTGTCAGTCACTTAGCTGGTCCATGAATGTAGCCACACCCACGGCACCTAAATTTCAGTGCTGCTTTGCAGCTGTAGATTGACGGGCATGGTCATTCTGATAAAGGGCTCTGAATAAGTCACTTAGAACTTGGTGGTTATATTTATGTTGCAGTGGTTTCTTCATGTTTATGGTCTCTCAAAGGTCCTAGGACATATGCCTTCTGCCTATCAAAAATCCACTGTATTTAGTAGCCCATTAATGCAGAGTGATTTTTTTAGGTGTACCCCCCAATGCTTAATAATGCGTATGTGCCTATTGAAGTTGACAGGGTGTCTCTAAGTCTTCAAAACAAGCCCAGAGAATTTACAGTTGAGTCTGCAAGGGTAAAAATGACACTGGCAAATATAAATATGCTATAACTTAGCTGATTCACTTAAGGATCAAACAGGTGTATCTGGTCTAATACTCTGACTTTCTGTATATTTTGTGAATATCCATTATTTTTATAATTAAATGTTACTTTGAATTTTCTATTACTATTTTATTTTATGTAGCTTACCTTTTTTTCCCAGTCATTATTCAGAAATTCTGTACTTTGCTCACATATCTTTTTCAGCTCTGAAATCTGGTTTTCTTTAGTCTCTCTGATAACTTGACAGTCACGTATAAGGGTCTGAACTGTCAAAAATGATAAAACACAGTTAAACCAATTCTACCTACCACATAAGAGCTTGATGATAAAAAATATATATATATATAGTACAACGGTTAGATAATTCCATTTTTTACCAATCTTCTCAATTCTGTCTTGAAAAATATCTTATTCTTTCCTCTCTTTTTCTCCATTTGTGCCACCAGTCTTGGTTGAACCCATCATTACTCACCTCCTAGACGGCTTTGACAGTGTGCTGGCCTCAGGTTCACTCCCTCCACTGGGCCCTACTCACTCCTAGTCTCAATTCCAGCACCACCTTCCCCACCCAGACTCCTCATCTTGCAGGACAGAAGGAAACTCCTCAGTGTGCCCAAGGAACCACATCTATTTCTCCATTAAGTCGCTTATTACATTATCTGTTATAAAGGTTTCCTTGCCTATGTCCTGAGGAGAAAGGTATTTCAACCTTTTATCTACAGAGCATAACAGTGCTGCAGGCAAGTGCTCAAAAACATGTGTCCTGACTAAGTAAAGGAACCCATTGTCTCACTCCACTCCTGCTGCTAGGAGCTTTAAAATCATTGCCAAGGCTTACGTTACTAAAATAAAATATGCTTTAACTAGAAGCCCGGTGCATGAAATTCGTGCACGGTGGGGGGTTGTCCCTTAGCCCAGCCTGTACCCTCTCCAATCTGGGACTCCTGGAGGGATGTCCGACTGCCCGTTTAGGCCCGATCCCACTGGGATCGGGCCTAAACGGGCAGTCGGACATCCCTCTTACAATCCAGGACTGCTGGCTCCCAACTGCTTGCCTGCCTGCCTTCCTGATTGCCCCTAACCACTTCTGCCTGCCAGCCTGATCACCCCCTAACCACTCCGCTGCCAGCCTGGTTGATGCTTAACTGCTCCACTGCCAGCCTGTTTGCCCCCAACTTCCCTCCTCTGCCAGCCTGGTCACCCCTAACTGCCCTCTCCTGCAGGGTTGATCACCTCCAACTGCCCTCCCTTGCAAGCCTGGTCCCTCTCAACTGCCCTCCCTTGCAGGCCTGGTCCCTCACAACTGCCCTCCCTTGCAGGCTGGGTGCCTCCCAACTGCCCTCTCCTGCTGGCCATCTTGTAGTGGCCATCTTGTGTCCACATGGGGGCAGGATCTTTGACCACATGGGGGCAGCTATATTGTGTGTTGCAGTGATAATCAATCTGTATATTACTCTTTTATTAGATAGGATAGAGGCCTGGTGCACGGGTGGGGGCCAGCTGGTTTTCCCTGAAGGGTGTCACAGATAAGGGTGGGGGTTCCCTTGGGGTGTGGGGCAGCCTGAGCGAGGGGTCTGTGGTGGTTAAAATATTCCCCTTATAAAATCACTTTTTAAAAATTTCTTTTAAAATCTTTTAAAAATGATTTAAACTGTCACTGATTTAAGCAAAAATTTACTTAATATATTATGTCATCTGGATGGTAAAATAAGTTCAGCTGTATGTTTGCTTAAATGTGGCATTTTCTTAGCTTACTGAATATGTTCTTACTTACTTCAAGACAATAAAATTTAATTCTGTAACTATGTGTGGTGACAGATGTTGACTTATTGTGGTGGTCATTTCACAATATATGCAGATATCAAATCACTGAGTTGTATAGCTGAAGCTAATACAATGTATGTCAATTATTCCTCAAAAAAAGATAGCAACATTTTCAAAAACATTTACGTAGAAATTTCTTTCACTCTTATATCTCAACTATGTAACAAATAAGGGAAGAATTCAAATTAACCTAATATTAGTCCTTAGCACCTATAACATATTACTTCACAATTCCAAAATTAAACAAAATCTATTTGCAATTCAAAAGCCTTAAAAAGTATTATTTTTAAACCTTTGGCATATTTAAATTGCCTGGTTTAAATCAGGGTAAGAAACAAATAACCTATAAATAAATTTAAAATATTTTTGTAGTCACTGATATTTGGAGAAAGAACCTGAACTAATTTCTAAATAAAATTTAAGGCTGGGAATAAACCTAAAAATAACCTACTTCATTAGGTAATTTATATGTGTAAGTGCCATCCTAAATTTTACGGGCAGCATCAGTCTCTCAGATATATTCAAGCCTGGTGATGGTTACAGAGCGAGTAAGTTCCATATGGAAACCCTTAAATGTAAACCTTCTCTCCTCTTTCCTCTTATTCATCACCTGTATCTTATCATTCACCAAATTCTTCAGAGTTTCTTCTTCAATCCCTTTCTCAGTATTTCCACTTCCATCATTCAGATATTCTGAGTCCTTATCACCTTATACACAAAATTACAGAAGCATGGAAGTATAAACTCCCGGAGGTGGAAGGAACTTCATGCATTATTTATTCCAACTTTGCCATTTATAATGAGTAAGCCAAGGCCAAAGACTTCCCAATGCCATATTAGCAGACCCTGAATAGGAGCCTGGGATTGGAGCCTGGTTTCTAGTACAATGAGATATATTCATTCTCTCTCTCAATGAGATATATTCATTCTCTCTCTCTCTCTCTCTCTCTCTCTCTCTCTCTCTCTCTCTCTCTCTCTCCTCTCTCTCTCTCCTCCCCTCCCTCCCTTCTTCCTTCCCTCCCTCCCTCCCTCTCTCTCCATTCTACTTCTGACTACTATGATAGACTGGGAATTGGACTCACCATGGTGGCACCCCCACCGTTACAAGGCTGCTCCTACTGAAACTCGAGGTCCTAAAACTCCCCTCTCAAAAATATTCTCTGCCTCCACAGTATCTACAAGATAAACTTGAAACTTCTAAATCTAAAATTCATGGTCATGCCTAAGTCATGCCAAGTCACCTACTTTATATTTTTCAATCTATCTCTTAATGTAAAGGATACCCACTCTTGCTAAGTGGTTTTGCAGCATCCTTCCAAAACTTAGCAATATCAGCATTCCTATTGCAGCACGTGGACATTTTTAAAGTTCTTTTCCACAAAAATGTTTTCAACATGGTCTCTAAAGGCTGCCTGTTGCACTTAGACGTTTTGACCTATAATCACAGTCAATTTAACACTTGATCACATGCTTTCTTTTTCTTCTTAATGAAAGTGTGAATGGGGAATACTTTTTAAATGCTTGTTCTGTCAATCACAATACTAGCACATACTACCCGGCATCAATAGATACTTAATGTAATGAATGTCATTAGACCAAGAGGAATGATTTCCCTAGACTGCTTTGTGAAAGCCAGTAAATTCTAATTCTATGACTCACTTATGGCAGCCCAATAAGGAGGCAGAGTTAAGAAAGGGAAGTAGCAGTGACAGACTCTTCCAATTCCTTAACCAAACAACTAACACACACACACACACACACACACACAGAGAGAGAGAGAGAGAGAGAGAGAGAGAGAGAGAGAGAGAGAGAGAGAGATATTTCCCTATTCATAAGAAAGCTCTCATAAACACATCCACTGATGGAAGTCCACACAAACATAGCCATCTCACACTACAGAAGGTCAGAAGTAAAATTTTACTTTATATAACCACTAAGATAAAACTAAGAAATATTGATTTATTTAAGAATACTACATCACCTTTCTTTTCAAGTTTTCTAACGGTCTCCTCCGTTTCATTTTGTTTCGTTTTGTATAAAGTTTTCAATTCTTCTATTTCACTGTTCTTTCTTTCTAAAATCTGCAAATGAATTTTAAATGTTTTAGTATGCTATGTTGTTTGACATACAGAACACATAATTTTTTAAATGAGCACAATGTTTTTTGCAAGTCTATCTCAGCTAATCCCACAAAAGATGTAAAAATTATATTTCAGTGCATTGAGAAAATAGTAAATATGCTAGAATTAATGATTACTGAAAGAGATGTGCTATCTGCTTTGAAATTTCATGTATCAATCTTTAAGGAGACTATAAATAATAAATTAGGTGATTCTCTAAAATATAACTCAGAGATTAAACTGTCATAAAGTAGCAGGGAGAAGCCATCACAACGTGACACCTGGGGACAGTACAACTCCCCCCTTCCCCCCCACCCCCGCACTGGAAGAGGGCACCTCCAGATGAGCAAAGCTCGAAATTGTCCCGCTGGTGTCCTAGCATTTCCATGCACAACAAGAACCCCCAGATGCATGGGAAGATGAGAAGTAATAAGCTTCCTTTATATCTAGCTCTGCTATTGTGAATCAGAAAAATCATCCCAAAATATGTCAAAATTGCATGAATATTTTACATCATGAACTGATATTGTGTCAGAAGTTTTAAAATTTAACAAAATTTAATCATGATTGTTATATACTTCTAAATACATCTACACTAAACACACACACACAGAGAGAGAAATAATAAAAATGTAGGAAAATTAGCAAGCTGAGATAAAAAAAAAATATGTGTGCTAACCAAATGGGGAAAAAATTGAGGCAGGTGTATAATCAGCTAAAAAAAAAAAAAAAACACAGAAAGTTTATTCACCAATATCTAATCAACTTTTTCTTAGTGCATTTCACTTTACCTTTCATTGTTTTAGTCCCAGAGGTAAGAATGGTTGGTAAATAAGAAAAGGAGCTAGTTTGATCCTAACATCCGTAAAGAAGCAAAAAAAGGAAAAGAATTGAGGCAAATAGATAAAACAGTCTGAATTTTGTTCCGCCCCAATTCCTGACACTTAGGAAATGGCATTCAAGCAAAAACTGATGAATATACTTCCAAATAGGGTATAAGGTCAAGGACTGTATATTTTACCTGGCATTTCAAACTAGTTGCATTTTCACACAGAATTTATTTAAAAAGAGAAATTCTAGTAAAGGACTTTATTATTAAAAGTTTTTCTTAGAATAGATCTGTGTAACAGACACACCAAGAAGCCTATTTCAAACTCTATTACCATGATGTTTCCAAATACATTTTTATAATCCTTTATCTTATATAGCAACTAGAGGCCCAGTGCACGAAATTCGTGCACAGGTGTGTGTGTGTGTGTGTGTGTGTGTGTGTGTGTGTGTCCGTCCCTCAGCCCAGCCTGCACCCTCTCCAATCTGGGACCACTCGAGGAATGTCCAATTGCCCATTTAGGCCTGATTCCACAACAGGCAGCTGAACATCCCTCTCACAATTCAGGACTGCTGGCTCCTAACTGCTTGCCTGCCTGCCTGCCTGATTGCCCCTAACTGCTTCTGCCTGCCAGCCTGATCACACCCTAACCATTCCCCTGTCAGCCTGGTAACCCCTAACTGCCCTCCCTTGCAGGCCTCGGTCCCTCCCAACTACCAACCCCTGCAGGCCTGGTCCCCCCCAACTGCCCTCCCCTGCAGGCCTGGTCACCCCCAAATGCCCTCCTCTGCTGGCCATCTTGTGGTGGCAATCTTGTGGTGGCCATCTTGTGTCCACATGGGGGCAGCCATCTTTGACCACATGGGGGCGGCCATCTTTGACCACATGGGGGCGGCCATCTTGTGTGTTGGAATGATGGTCAATTTGCATATTACTCTTTTATTAGATAGGATAGCTTCTATTTTACTTAGCATATGTTATACTGAGATTATATTACTGAATCTCTAATATATTTATGATAAAGAACTGTTTTTATCTAACCAATTTAAACTAAGGTAAAATTCCAATAAGAGCAGAAAGTAATATTTGCCTTTAAAATTTGAATGGGAAAGAAGAAAGGAGAAGAAAAAGGGTTACTTTTTCTCTTTCTAATTTTCAATCAGTAGTTTCCTTCTTGTTGATTTGAAAAAATGAACCAAATATGCACCCGACTAAATATTAACATACTAGAGGCCTGATGCACGAAATCCGTGCACTTGGTGGTGGTGGGGGGGGGGCGGGCGGTCCCTCAGCCCGGCAGTCAGACATCCTTAGCACTGCCGTGGAGACGGGAGAGGCTCCTGCCACCGCCACTGCACTCACCAGCCATGAGCCCGGCTTCTGGCTGAGTGGTGCTCCCCCTGTGGGGGAGCTCAACGCAGGAGCTGCCGCCTGGTGGTCAGTGCATGTCATAGCGACCAGTTGTTCTGCCATTTGGTTGATTTGCATATTAGCCTGTTATTATATAGGATTGTAGCTTTTAAGAAAGCTTAGCTATGTGATGCTATGGCTTCAACTCCCGGCCTCCATTTCTGTCATGTAGTTTTGTTAAGGAGAATCATAAGCTTACTTTTTTGAAACTGCAAATGCCGCCGAAACCGGTTTGGCTCAGTGGATAGAGCATCGGCCTGCGGACTCAAGGGTCCCAGGTTCGATTCCAGTCAAGGGCATGTACCTTGGTTGCGGGCACATCCCCAGTAAGGGGTGTGCAGGAGGCAGCTGATCGATGTTTCTCTCTCATCGATGTTTCTAACTCTCTATCCCTCTCTCTTCCTCTCTGTAAAAACTCAATAAAATATATATATTTTTTTAAAAAAGAAACTGCAAATGCCAACTTTCTATTTGAAGCTATCTATCCATCTAGACCAGTGGTTCTCAACCTTTCTAATGCCGCGACCCTTTAATACAGTTCGTCATGTTGTGGTGATCCCCAACCATAAAATTATTTTTGTTGCTACTTCATAACTGTAATGTTGCTATTGTTAATGAATCGTAATGTAAATATCTGTGTTTTCCGATGGTCTTAGGCTCTACTGAATGTCGCGACCCACAGGTTGAGAACCGCTGCTGTAGAGCCTAAGACCATCGGAAAACACAGATATTTACATTATGATTCATTAACAGTAGCAAAATTACAGTTATGAAGTAGCAACAAAAATGATTTTATGGTTGGGGGTCACCACAACATGAGGAACTGTATTAAAGGGTCGCGGCATTAGAAAGGTTGAGAACCACTGACCTAGACAGATAGATAGATCTATCTATATATATAAAAGCCCAGCGACCAAATGGCGGAACAACCAGAAGGACCAGTTGACCAGTTGCTATGACACGCACTGACCACCAGTCAATGCAGGAGCCGCCCCCTCGTGATCAGTGCGCTCCCACAGCGGGAGCAGCCGCTCAGAGGGCGGGCCCACAGCTGCTCAGCTGACCGAGATGAGTGGCATTCCCACAGTGGGTCGGTCCCTACAGGCCACGCCCCCACCAGTGCACGAATCCGTGCACTGGGCCTCTAGTATATAGATATACAGGGTGTCTCAAAAAATGTATACACATTTTGAATAATTATTAATTCAAATGGGTTAAACCTGAAAGGAAAGAAATATCAATTGAGCTATCAAAAAAAATGTATGTGTATACATTTTTGAGGGGACACCCTATATATATCACTAATTTTTAAGAATCATTACTAAAATATAGTTTTGATTCAAATTCCATAGAGGATAACCATAAATTGATTATTTTTGCTGTGGCCATTAAGAAGAAAATTTTATTTTATTTAAAAATGCAGACTGAAACATGGGAAGGCATACGTATCGATGCGATCATGAAGAAAGAAGCCTACATTGTCAGTGCTCGCATGTGGTCGATACCAAACAGAGCTAAATCCAAGAGTTCCTTTTCAAACTAAAAGGGAAATTTTAATTGCCAAAAAGTGGAAAAAATATTACACCAAAACAAACTCTAGTATTTACAGTTGCACTAAGTAATGTAACCTATAAGAATATACATAAAGTTTAAAGATCAACTTTTGCTAGAATGTTAATTTATCAAATTACATTTATAACAGACTGTCATAAGTATGTATATCAGTGGATGGATGGATGATGGGTAGATAGATGGATGGGTAGGTGGGTGGATGGACAGATAAGGATCACAAGACCTAGACTCTTTCAAATATTCAATATTAATAAAAGAATAAATGGTATATATCCTACCTTCTGAACATCAGCATCATGTTTCTGTTGAAGTTTAAGCTTCTCTTCATGACATTTAGCTTCTATCATTTTGGTTTTCATGTCCAACTTCAAGGAAAATATTTTAAAGGTGTTAATAATTTGCTTTTCCCTTTGGCAAAAATACACAATTAAATTAAAATAACTCCGAATATGAAAGAGAATAGTATTTTTCCACTTTTACCCTATAGCTAAAGGTCTAGAAATCACATATATATACCAATATGTTGGTATTACTTCCAAACTAATTAAAAATCTTTCAAATAAGTTGTAACTGATGGGTAAGCTGACACTACTAAATATGGATCAATTATCCCTCCCCCAAAGAAAGTCATTTTAAAGTGTTATTTTGCTAGTATTTTGACGTTTATTATTTCCTATCAGAGGAAGACTCTATTTAACCGTTTTACTTTTTGCTTTTCCTATATCTATGTGCTCCTTTAAAAATACTTTTTACTGATGTGATAGTTTGAGACTGAACGTCCATAGATAAGGATAAACTAGAGGCCCGATGCACGAAGATTCGTGCAAGAATGGGCCTTCCTTCCCCTGGCTGCCAGCACTACCTTTGCTCTAGCCCAGAGCTGCCTTTCCGCCTTCCCACGCTGCCCAGAGGCCCGGAGCAGCTGGGGCGGTGCGGAACGCTTGCGGGTTAATTTGCATACACAGGCGCCGAGCGGCCAGGGACGCGATGACACAAGCATCCCGTCCCTGGCCGCTCGGCGCCTGTGCATGCAAATTAACCCGCCATCTTTGTTGGGTTAATTTGCATACTCACTCCTGATTGGCTGGTGGGCGTCACAAAGGTATGGTCAATTTGCATCTTTCTCTTTTATTAGTGTAGATGCATGTCTCTCTCCTGAAGTCATAGACCCTGATGCCCTCCAGACAGTGACTTCATCTCCTTTCGAGCACTCATTAACTCCCATCCTGCTCAAACCAATACCTAATGCACAATGTTTGCAGCAAAGCCAACGAAACTGTAACCAATACTTGTTGATACTAATATGTGTATTTTTGAATTGAAAGAATAGTAGTAACTGGTTTTAAGAACAACATAAAATTGGTTTTCTCAATTATAAAAGTATTGGACCACCTGGTTCCTTACTATTTAAAATAATATGCACATTAAAGTCTGACAGACCTCATTTCTAACTCTTGTTCTAATCCCATCCTATATAATAAAAGCCCAGCAACCAAACAGCGAAATGATCAGAATGACTGGTCCACCAGTCACTATGACGCGCACTAACCACCAGGGGGCAGACGCTCAACGCAGGAGCTGCCCCCTGATGGTCAGAGCACTCCCACAGTGGGAGCGCCACTCAGCTGCTGACCAGGATGAGCGGCGCTCCCACTGCGGGCCGATCCCTGCAGGCCACACTCCCCACCGGGCCTCTAGTTATGTATTAATTGCTGTGATCTTGGGCAAGTCACTCTGTTGAAATTTTATTTCCTCTTCTGCTAATTAAGGATAGCTATCCTTATGAATTGTGAAACATTTAATGATACCATTTAAGTAACTATACTAAGTACGATGTTTGGCGCAAAGCAGGTATACAGAATATCTTAGTCTATAACCTTCACAAAAGTTTTCTTTTAAAACATTAGGAATATGAAAAAAAATAATAAATAAATTTAAAAAAACATTAGGAATATGCTAGCAAAATATTTTCTTGAAAAATTTTAAAAATACACTTTATATTTTTTAATTACTGTTTCAAATATACAATGAATTTGAACTTACGGTAAACATGCATGATCACATCAACATACTAAAGTGAAATTTTAAAGTTTTACAAATAAAAGTTAATATAAATGATTCATGATTTTTAAATGTTATGAGTGTTGGAGAGAGAGACAGTCGTCCATTTACTCTGCAAAAGGAAAACAATTCTAAATCACAGGATGCTTCTTCCTCATTTTAGCAGAAAGGGGCCTGGGGGCCTAAGTCCATGTAAGGATCCTTAACAAAAGTTTTCTGGGGACTATTAAAAAGGAATCAAACAGAACTGGGAAGATATAGGAGAATTTATTACCATGCCTCGCTAACAACTTGTGAATACCTGGGCATCCAGATGATGACCAATAATGAATACAGAATATTTAAAAATCAATATACATACACCACAACCTATTTAAGATAACTTTTCTATGGAAGAGAACAGATAAGTACAAAACCTATACTATTTGGGGATAGAAAGAGTACATTTAATACAGACAGTCACATAAAATGGCTGAAAACATCATAAGCAATAAATTACATATTTATACTCTTGAACTTTAAAATGATAACGTCTCTGGGGTCAAAGTAAAAATTAGTTTACATATGAAGCCATTACCAGCCATTAGCACCACAAATTAAATTATCTATGAAATTAGTTAGCAGGAATATGGGTAAAAAACAAATAAGTTGGGAAAGGTAAGAGGAAATTGGGTGACCCACACAGTAATAGAACCTTAACACAAAGTGAGACAGAGGTATAGATGGAAAAATAGAGAAAATGGTACTAGCCACTTAAAGGCAAACATTCTCAAGCAACTAGAGATGCTATTACAACAAGGACAAACTATATTATGAACCAGCCTCTCTAAACAACACAAGAAAGTCATGGTGGCAGTGCAGCAGTAGTAGTAGCAGTAATAATACTAGTAGCATTAAGAGCAGTAGCAGCAGTAGCAGTGGTGGTATTAATAGTAAGTAAGTAAGTAGTAAGCAGCAGTCGGCAGGAGTTAGTAGTAGTATATAAGTAGTGGTAGTAGTAGTAGTAACAGCACAGCAGCAGTTATTGGTGAAGCAGTAGCAGGATCAGTAGCAACAGCAGCAAGAAAGAAAAAAACAACACAAGAAAACAACAATACCTGACTGATTATGTACCACATACAAAGCTCTGTTTCCAGCAATTCACATGCATTATTTCATGCAGTAATCCTCGCAACCTACAGAAGTGGGTCCTTTTACTCTCTCCATTTTACAGATAAGAAAACTGAAGTACAAAGAGGCACCTGCTCAAGGTCACATGGCCAGGAAGGTAGAGAGCCTGGATCCATACTCAGGGGCCTGGGTCCAGCTAATAAATGAAAGCTAAATACTGCTGAGTAGCTTTTAAATATGACGGCTCACCTATTCAATCATCTCAATATTTAAATGGAACTCAAACTAAAAAAGGAAGATGCTCTCTAATAAGTCACCTCAGGGTTTTAATAAGCAATGCTTGCCTGGGATAGAAAACCTGGCACCACCGGGAGGGGAGAAGGGACAGGCCGACGACCCCAACATCATTACATTATTCTAAAACACACATACTGGGGTTCCACTTTTATTTCCTAAGACCTCTTTTAATTTTTTAAATTAATTAAGGGCTCCTATCTTTTTTCGACCCATTAGGACTTCTCATTGTTTAAAGCCACATTTTACATCAGTAATATTTATTTGATAGATTTTTCAAAATCCCAAATAAGAGTTATGGTCAGAATTTGCTGTTTAAATATTTCAGCTTTCAACATAAAGTATCATTTTTTCCCTGCTTATTTTTTAAAAATATATTTTTTTTATTGATTTCCAAGAGGAAGGGAGAGGGAGAGAGAGATAGAAACATCAATGATGAGGGAAAATCATTGATCGGCTGCTTTCTGCGCACCCCCTACTGGGGATCAAGCCTGCAACCCAGGCATGTGCCCTGATCAGGAATCAAACTGAGACCTCCTGGTTCATAGGTTGACGCTCAATCACTGAGCCATGCCGGCCAGGATCCCTTCTTATTTTTAATAAAAAGTATTTCAGCAAGTATTCCATACTTTCTACTTCCATTTCTTCCTGTCCCTTCACTTTCTTTGTCCTTTATTAAACTGCAATCTCAAAGGTCACATGACGTCATTTTCATTTTTCAGCCAAAGGTCCTTTGATCACTGAATCAGGCATACGTCATCCTCTTGTCTTTAGAAGTTTGCCCTCCGACCATCTCCTTCCTTCCCTTGGCTCTGTGACTTGTGCTTGTCTGGTCCTCCACTCACCCTGAGGAAGGTTTCTCTACCTCCTCTGCATTGTCCAGTCCTTCTCCCACCCCCTAAGGCAGCATCTCCCAGGTTTAGTCCCAGAGTCATCTTCACCCTGTGTAAACATTTGCCTTTGGTGATTTTATCTGGAGTTGACTCTAATGTCCCATGGAAATGAACCATAAGTCTCCATTTGTAGGCCTCACATCTTAGGTTCCAGCCGCCTCCCACACAGCTCCCGTAGGATGAGCCTCTCCTACATCGAATTCAACAATCATCTACTACTTACCGTGAAGTCCCTTACCTGTGGCTCCTCCTTTTCCCTTACCCTCAGCATCCAATGAGTCCCCCATTCCATCCCAGCTCAGTGCCTCATCTCAGCCCCACTGTCACCACTCTAGTAGTTTCTCGTTCACCCTCACCCCAGCTATTAAACGGCCTCCTCAGTAGCGACTCCTCACACTCCAATCCTCTCCCTCCTAATCCAGCTGAGACACTACTGCCCAGCTACTTTTCTACAGCACAGCTGTGATACTGTCTCCTGGTCAAGCTTCAGTAGCTCCCTGGGCCTGGGGTTGGCAGCAACATCATTTCTGAGTTGGCCACACTCTCTCCCTTTCCTTTCGCCAGCCAAGTGGTCTATGGGCTTCAACTAAACGTGCACTTGGGTTTCCGCTTCCATGTCTCTCCTCTGCCTGCTAAAATCTCCCACGTGATTCAACTCCTGGCTCAAATGTCACTTCTTCCATGAAATCTCCCTCACACTCCCCAGACAAAAGCAATTCTTCCTTCCTCAATACACCTCATAACACTTCTTAGTCAATATCGCCCTACAGCCCAGCTGGCATGGCTCAGTGGTTGAACCAAGAGATCACAGTTTGATTCCCAGTCAGGGGACATGCCTGGGTTGTGGGCTCAATCCCAGTGTGGGGGGTGCAGCTGACAAATGATTCTCATCATTGATGTTTCTATCTCTCTCTCCCTCTCCCTCTCTCTCTAAAATCAATAAAAATATATTTAAAGTATCGCCCTACAGTAGATTTGCACTGTACTTTCTTTCCTTCCTTCCTAGAACCGAGACAACGCCACAGGAATAAAAGGCGTGTATGACAAGCCATGCGATGGATAGCCAACTGCTAAAGCAAAGGAATGAAACAGGATAGCTTCACTTTCTAGAGGGCATTCCCACAAGCTATTTCTGAGGGAATTAGAATTTCTGAAATTTCTGCTTAGAAAGACTTTAAGAAATGTTATTTACCAAAGTCCCCTGGGCCTCATCTTCTCTGAAGTTTGCACTTCAAAGAGTAGCTCTGAGGATGGACATTCCTACCGAATGAATCAAGCTGGTGAATGTGCTCACTTACTTATTATAAAAGCATTTCCTTGGGTTTAAAAATATCCAACTAACAGGATAACTAGTTAAATTTTAGGACAATGACCAATGTCACTGACTCAACCGAATATGCACAAACTTTAAATAAAGGGTTTTGGGGTTTTTAAGGAACACAACAATCTATTCACTGGGGTATCTGATATTTACTCCTACAGAAAAATGGATTTCTTATTCAAAATGCTACTTTTTACTATTAACAGTTTTGCACGTGTAAATTGCATTTAACATTTGTTACTGAATTTAGCAGAAAACAAAATATAATGGCCTAATGACCATTAATAAGCTTTTAAGGGAAAATGTACTAAAGTTATTTAGATGGACATCATCTGCACATTTTAAGTACCAAGGAACTTCCTTTCATGTTATAACAAAGAGTGAATATTGACCATCTATCTCAATCTTGTCAAAAGGGACAAAATGTACCAAAAAAAGCAGGATTAGAGAATAACTACAAACTGGTCATTTTTCTGATAATGTATAAACTGTAGCCATTGTAATTTTACTGAAATTTTTTTTGTTTTCCTTTATTTACTGTAACCACGTAGCAATAGAAAGGTCGAAAACATTACTGATGTCAGCCATCTGTACTGCCCAGCAGTTTCCAAAGCATTATCAGCAACACAACCGAATGATGTCTTCGCTTAGTCATACTTTCTTCCTATAGCTCAACAGTCACCCCAGCCAACTGCCGAAGAAACGCTTCGTAAAATCATCCTCACTTTACTCACTTGGATACCTAACTGTTACAATCATCTTTCTGGAGAATTCTGTTAGTTACTAGTCAGAGGAAATTATTGTATGTTAGTAATTAAGATTCTTCCTGACTAATAACTTCAGTATATCCTATTCTCAAAATGTTCATCTGTAATATTTCGTACTGCCGATTGTTATTCACCTTGCTGATTTATAGACACAGCAAACAAAAAAAAAGGCATCTATCTCTCTTGTTATCTTATCCCTGGGGTTTACAGATATAAGCAGTATTTGCTACTCTCCTAGAACTCGACACATTAAGGGTAGAAGTGATAGTTAATATACATAGTGCACGCTGGTTTGTTATTTTTAAATTTTGTCAAATATCATATACAAACATAATTTACATGAAACAAACATAATTAGATGGAGAGTTATTTTGTTAAATTCTCTGCACTTGCCAGTGTTCATTCCTTTTATTTAAATCTCTCCCCTTTTCTCACTTCTCCCATCAACACCTGCATGGTGTATTCCATAACAACAACCTAGCATATTTTCTTTGTGTATGTGTGCATGTGTGGTGGTTTTTTATTGTTGTTAATCCTCATCCAAGGCCATTTTTCTCCATTTATTTTTAGGTAGAGTGGTTGGGAGGGCGAGAGAGAGAGAGAGAAACATCGATGTGAGAGAGATACATCAATTGGCTGCCTCCTGCATGTGCTCTGACCCCGGCCAGGAATCGAGCCTGCAAATAAGATATGTGCCCTTGACTGGAATCAAACCCAAGATCCTTCAGTTCACAGGCTGATGCTCTATCTACTTAGCCAAACTGGCCCAGGCCAACCTAGCATATTTTCATGTCTTCTGCCATGCTCCCAGAATCATATACAAACGTGAACAGGAATGCTTACACCAGCAGGGGTTTTTGCAGCACACTGCTAGTGTCCCCAGATATCTACTTCCCTCTTCTTTCTTTGGGGCCCAATGGCCACCACCAAATATGAGCAGGGCACATGGTTGTATCATGACTGTGTGACTAGGTATGGTCAAGGGGAATGATAGGGTAGAAATGATTCTGGACATTTTAAAAAACAAAGTGGCTTTCTCTTTGTGCTCTTCCTTCCTGAAGGGTGGCATTTAAAGACAAGGTATTGGAGAGCAACCTACACCTCCGACCAGAGACTGACGCTGTATGCTGAGGACGGTGGAACTTCCCCTCTAGTCCAGGTCCCCAGTGACATCACTGAGCACAGCACTCCCTACACACTCTGATTGTTATGTGAGAGCTAAATAGATTCTCTTCTTCAAATCACTACACCCTTAGCAATACATAGTTTTTATATTATGTTTTGCATGCAAAAAAAAATATTTTCTGCATCTTGCTCTCTCTCTGAACATGCACTACCACATGGAACTCTCTCAAAAAATACCTGCTATAGTTTTATTCATTATTTTTCATTGTTGTCAATTATTTCTTAATGAGGAGAAAACAAAATTTATTCAACCATTCCCCTTAATGAATATTCACTTTATTTTCAGTGCTTTTCCACTACAAATAAAGCCACAAAAAATATTGTCTACATGCATCCTACAACTAGCCTTTGATGTCTACAGGATGGATTCTCAGAAGACATGCAGATGAGTCAATGGTAGATATACCTTCATAGATTTGACCCTCTAGTAAAGGTAGATTCATATTTCTACCAGAAGAGTAGATATCCATTACTACTCTAATTTGCATTTCCCTGAACACTACCCTGTCTTAGCTCCTTTCAGATGTTTTGGAGCCATATGAATATGTTTTTCTGTAAAATGGCCTTTCACAATTTGATCCATGTTTTGTCTGTCAATAAGTAAGACCTCCTGGTATGCTGTACACATTCATAGAATCTGTCCCAAATATTCCCCCAAATCTATGATTTTTTTTATTGATTGATTTTGTTTATAATATATTTTACCATAAAAAATTTTATTGCACTTGGTTAAATATTTCTATAATTTTCTTTATAGTTTCTGGATTTGGAAAGGTTTGAGGGTTAGAAAGGCCTTCCAATTCCTAGATTTTTTTTTTTTTTGCAAGATTTTTGTGTTGTTTTGAAACTTTTTGATTGGGCATTTGTAGGTTAAGTTTTTAGTACATCCAGAATTCACGTTTGTTTTGTTTTTAGAGGATGAAGACCCAGTTTTACTTTCTCCAGGTAAATGAAAAATTATACCAGCATCATTTATTAAATGTCTTTTCTCAATGTATTGATAATAAACTTGGTTATTAATTTTTTATTTTTACTGGGATTTATTTCTTGTAATGTCCTTTTGGTTTTGCTGTCAGGGTCTCCCCCATAAAATGAGTCAAAAAGCATTCCCTTCTCTATGATCTCAAAAAATATTTGTAATATTAGAATTAGTTCTTCCTTAAATGTTCCCTTATATAAATATGCACTTATAAAGGGAAGCAGGACACAAAAAAATATATAAAATTTAGTTCTAGTTATATGAAGTTCAAAATCTACTACAATAAAAATATTTTCATTTTTAAGGATGTAGGAATTGATGGTAAAATCAACTTTAAAAACAAAGGAGGGAAATTATCATCAGAAAAATCAGGATAGTAGTCACTTCTAGGGAAGATTGAAGAGAGTTATGATGGGGAGGGCCAGACAGCAAACTTTTGGGATACTGGCCATGATCTAACCCTTTCCTGTTTACAATGATATTCCTTGGTATAATTATTTTATTATATGTTGTGAGATTGTATATATCTGAATGCTACATTCACAACTGTTTTAAAATACCAGTTCTTTCATTTATTATGGATTTAATGACTATGGACTTAATTATCTTGGATTTATTTAAATTCTACATTTAACTAACAGATTCACAAAGGGAAAAAATGCCTAATTGGCATTACATGCAAGAAAGAAGCAACATCCCCTCTAAGGCAATAGGTGGGAACATTCAATATGGGTGGAGGTGAGGCTCAAAGGAAATGTCCTATTTTATTTCACAAAAGAGCAATTTCTACCAACTGCTCTCTAAAAACTGATGGTTGCTCTGAAAATTTCTCTCCCTCATTGTGTTGTGTATTCTTTCACTTTCAGTGACAACAGTTTTCCAAACATCTTAATCTATGTCAGAAATTTTTTTAAGGTTACTAAAAAAAAACACACCAACCTACTGCTTGATGATGCTCAGTATCACACAATCCTGTGATGTGGCTATCACAGGAAATGTGTCCGCAATTACAAAGACAAACAAGTCCAAGTATGTTTGTAAGTGAAGACTAGAGTTAAAATAAAGGATGGCTATCACTGAGCATATGTTTTTTCACAATGCCCCAAATAAACTGAAAATGTAAAGAACATCTTAAAATATTTTGTAGTTGTATATTTAGCCACCAAAATAAAACTACTATAATTCTTTAACTCTAATAAAATAATACTGCAAATATTACTCATTTAACATCTATGTATTTTCCACACAATTATAAATTTTAAGTGGAAGTTGTATTTTATAAAGTTTGATTTCTAACGGTTAATTATTTTAGGACTCTAAAATTTCAACAGAATTAAATCCTGTACTAACTGCTTCATGACCCAGATAAATTCTGTAAGGTATTATTCATTATCCCAAAGAAATATTTGGAAATACATATAAAGACAGAGATATAAGGATATTCTTCCCAGAGGTATTTATATTATTGAAAATTACAAACAATCTCAATACCTAACAATAGGAATAAGTTCAATTAAGTAGGCATATATCCATAATCTATATATATATATATAAGTCTAAGCGACCAAACGACCGGTCGACCAGTCGCTATGACACGCACTGACCACCAGGGGATGCTCAAGCAACAGGATCGGGCTCCCTCCTGACTGGAACAGGCCTGTGGGGATCGGGCTCCCTCCTGTCTGGATCTGGCCTGCGGGGATCGGGCCAAAACTGGCTATCTGACATCCCCTGAGAGCTCCCAGATTGCGAGAGGGCGCAGGCCAGATCAAGGGACCCCACCGGTGCACGAAATCCATACACTGGGCCTCTAGTATGAAATACAGACATTAAAAATAGATGCTTTGGAACCATATTTAATAGCATGAAAAATACTTGAAATATACAAAACAATATATACCAGTATAGATCTCAAATTTCTAAGAAAAAATATGTTTTAAGGACACAATGAAAATCTAAAAGACAATACAATGACATTTTACCACTGTTTTTATTTCCAGGTGTTAATTTTATATGTGATTTTATTTCCTTCTTTACAGATGTCTATAATTTCCAAAATTTCTTCAATAGAAATCCACATAAGCTATTTTTAAACTCATAAATACTACTTTAAAAGAAAGTAGAAACTAAGATAGTTCCCACATTGGGGCCACTCAGCATATACTTTCAAATATTCTAGGATGAAGAAACATTTTTTCAAATAAGTCAGAAATGACTATGTAATTGCACAAGGGTTATTTTAGCCAAAATGTACACAGACTATATTTTAAGATATGGAGTAAGTTGATGTTTACATGCAAACTTCTCAATGATGTCAAAATATTTTTATAGTATGCCAAAAAGAAAAACAAAAACATAAGGGTGTGGAAAAAATAAAACCACACACATTTAAAAAAAAATCTCTGATGCAACACATGATAACTGTAAATATTTTTTCTTTCAACACATATGTGGGTAGCATTGGTATGCTTACCCCTGACCCAAAATGTCATCATGAAGATATTATTTCATGAAAGACCAAAAAAATTTCAAAAAGCCACCACTTCCTTTCAATTATTTTATTTATTCTATGGTAAACAGCCTCAACAGTAAAAAAAAAAAAAAGTACAAAATAAAAGGAAAAATGGTTGGAAATGACTTGGAATGACATGCAAAAATAATTGACAATTATTGAAAAGGAAGAAACTCATATCAAGAGCTCAAAAGGAGGTGCATCTGAATATAAGAAATATTACCCTCAAAAAAGATTTTTTAAATATTTCTTTTTATTTCACCATATTTTTTTAAACACTAGGATTGCATTACGGAAAAAACATCCAGCATGCCTTAAATTGGAGCTACAAAACAACAGACAGAATATTACTGAGTTCAAACCTATATAATTTGATTAGCCAATGTCACCCCAATAAAGTCAATAAGAAAAGAATATTATTGAGATCAGCAGTAATAATTATACCAGACGGACTTTTTTTTAAAGAGCCCTCTTCCTCCATCACCAACCAAAAAAATAAACTTTCATGCCTATGATATTGTTTTAAATATCTAAGAAAAAAGTCAATGCCTTTTGTGATAGTTTATAAATAGGGTGGTAAGAAAACTTTATAATATTGAAAATAACCAAATTAAAATTAAATTTGAGAAATTTTTAAAAGCATCCATGCCCAGCTGGAGTGGCTCAGTAGTTGACCTATGAACCTATGACTGGGAATCGTCACAGTTCGATTCCCAGTCATGGCACATGCCCAGGTTGCAGGCTCAGTCCCCAGTGGGGGGTGTGCAGGAGGCAGCCAGTTGATCAATGATTCTCTCATCATTGATGTTTCTATCTCTCTCTCCCTCTCGCTTCCTCTCTGAAATCAATAAAAAAAATATTTTTAATGTAGAAAGACAAACCCTGCCTACTTTACATCATTACTTCATATGTGTACCAAAGACAACCTCTTCCTACCATGCATCATTATTCTAACTAAACCTGAAACCTCGTATTATACAAAATATAAAAATAGTGTCAATAATTAGGCATATAAAAAATATCTCAGTCCTACCTCTTTCTCATGCATTCGAGACAGTAAATGATCCTCATGGAAACTGCTGGATTTTCTCAGGCTGAATTTGGGAGTCATCTGTTGAATGAGTGAGAGTTATTCAATACATTTTCAGGCATGGTTTATCCTAAACCCCCAAGTAAACTTCTAAATTGCCTAAAGTTCATGCCAAAATGATGCCAACACTGGAGAAAAAAATTATCCACTTCCAAATGATAGGATTCATAAGACAATTATGCTTTATAATGTGGAGCTAGACTATTTTTTGTAAATGACTTGATTATTTTATTTAAAATTATCTGTCTGTAGGAAAAGTCCAATGGAATTCTCACCTACCAGAGAAACTGGGATAGGCTTCTGTCTCAGGTACCGAGGATTTTCTATCTGAAATTTTAAAAATAAGGACTTAGTAATTTTTGAGTTTTAATTATTATTTGATAAAGTACAAAATTAAGCTACTTTATGAAAATGTTTTATATATGTCTTAATATTTAGCTTGTTTTTTAGAATGGCTATTGCATAATCCATTTTTAGTGGCCCACTAACAAATGAAATACAAAGCATAACCTCTGCAGACACAATTGTACTTTCATGATCCTCACGCAGCCTATGTTTTTGAATAGTCTCAATAATGTAAAAATGCCAATTCTCATTAACTTGATGTAGTGATTGATTTACCCAAACCAATATCTAAGTAGGGTTTTTTGAAAACTTAAGAAGCTCATTATAAAATATGCATAAATAAATAATGGGACAACAAGAAGAAAGACAAACCTGAAGAAAAAGATCAAGGTGGTGTGACATAATAAAACTACAACAATGAAGATAAGTCAGTGGAACGAGGAAGTACCAGAAACTCAAATACATATGAGCATATTATTCATGAAAGATATAGCATTGCAAATTATTGAGAAAATTGGGATGTGTTCAACAAGTAGAAGAAAATAAGATCAGATCCCTTCCTCACACCATATATAATAATTTCCAATGGGTTAAATACTTATAATTAAAAGCAGAACTTTCAGAAGACAATCTAGAAGAATGACTTTATGGCCTTGTAGTAAAGAAGATTTCTTTAAAAATAAACCAAAAAAAGCATAAGCAAAAAATTTTAATAAATTTAATAATTTTAAATAAGAACTTCTCTCCAAAAAAGATATCATAAAGTGAAAAGATAAATCATAAATTAGGAGGAGATGTTTGCATGAATGCTTTGTCTCTAAAACATATAAAGAAAGTCTTTACAATTTTAAAAAGAACAACCCATTAGAAAAAAAATGGGAAAAACTTGAGACAGTTTCACTGATGAAGAAATTTGAATGACTAGCAAACATGAAAATATGCTCAATCTGTTTATTTTAAAAAACATAAAGTAATACCACAATGTGATAGTATTTTACCACCACCAGACTGGCATATATTAAAAATTTGACAATAAGAGTATTCCAGATGTGGAGCACTTCCAGTAGGTATATAAATGAGTATATGTACTTTGGGAAACATTCAAGTAAGACAATAAAATCAACTTAAATATCATACTAGAGAAAGAGGCATATTCTTTAGCAAATAACATTGTACTATATATACTTAGCTGTTTTAAAAATAGAGGCAGCAAAGGTTCAGCAGGCAGCAAAGTGCACTCGATAAATATTTATTGTTTGAAGGTGTACATATGAAAAGTAAATAACTATTCTCTATTTTCGGAATAGAGAAAACCAGCATAGAAAGTTAAGTTCTTCAAAGATACATGTAAATCTGAAAATACATAAACCTCTAATTCATGAAGGAGAATTAAATTTAAGGGGGAAAATAAAGGAAGAGGAAAACAGGGAATTCTCAAAGATGCTCAAGCTCCAATTAAGCTTAAAATTTAAAACCAAAAGCCAAAAAAACCATTTGTGACTTATTTTTACTCTACTCTACATTTACAAGCAGGATACAAAATACTGGTTTAGCTGACTACAATGTGGCCTTTCAACTATGCAGTAACTCCTAGTTCATGCTCTTCATCTTTAAAAGCCATTAAACACAGAAGTTAAGGACTCACTCTGTTACCATAAATTTCATTTTTTCAATGGACCAAGAAAATAGAAAAAAAAACAAAAAGAGAAAATCTATTCTAGTATTTAAAAGCAACAACAAACACTGTGAACAAGGACAAATCTTCTGTTGTTATTCATTCATAATACACTGAGTTTGTCTCATGACTACTTTTAATATGTAATGAGAATTATTCATAGCAAAGCATGTTCTTGAGTCTATTTGGGAAAAAGAACACTCTACTTTCTGATTTTGTAACAGCAGCCAGATGTGCTTTGAAGTTATGTTCCCACTTTGTAATCCACAGTAACAGGGACTTGAAGCAATCTGTAAACAGTCTTAACATTTACTTCTTCATGCTCTTTTAGAAAACTTCTTGTTCTCTCATAATACCTCAAGAAAGAACACCACAATAAAGAATGTCCAAAATGGGAGATAAAAAAGGACTTATGTGAAACATTAAAGTCTAACAAAAATACAGAAAGCAAAGCTAAAAATAATTAAGTTCCAATAGCATGAGGAACCACATGACCGAACATTTCTTGTTTAAGAAGCAAATAGAATCACAATAATAAAATATAGAATAAGTTAAACTAAACATAAATACAGACATCTGAATGCTCTCTAATGAAAGCTGGCTTTGACGTTTTATTTTGTTTAGTTCTTTAGCAGATTCGTTTGTTCGGTTACGAAGGGTTCTGTTAGTTTGTTTCTTCAAATTATTCGGGATTTGGTCAAACTCACCAAATACCCCCTTATAGACTAATGTTAATCAAATAGAGATGGTGTATGGTTCCAGAAAAATAGAAAGACATTTTATATGGTATTTTGGCTGTCTTAGAGGAAAGGACATTAACAGAATAGATACAACACCCTAAAATAAATGTTTTTAAGTCATAGCATCAGTCAGAGAAGCTGCCAAAACTCTTGCATAAAATAAGCTCATTCCTCAATGCTAAATCAATTATGCCCCAAAATAATGTTTTTTAAGTCAATATTTTGAAACTTGAAAAACATTTTTCACAGGAATAATACTACAAAAGGAGGCTAATTCATTGGCTTACTCACATTTCAACAAACACTTAATGAGCACAAATAAAATACAAATATCAAGACACAGTCCATTGACACAAGGAAAAGTAAATAAGCCAAAGAACAGAATAGAAACAGACATGTCCTGTCACCTGATTTATGAGACAAATAATACTGCAGTGCAGCTGGAAAAGAATAGTCTTCTCAATAAATGCAACTGTCCAAGTGACAAAAACAAATCCTAACTCCATATCTTACAATATACACAATACCATCTCCAGATGGTATGTAGATCTAAATAGAAAAAAATAAAATAATAGTGCTACTAGAAGAAAACATAGGAGAATATATTCAGGCCCTTAAGATAGTCAAAGATCTTAAATAGAACCCAAAATAGCACTAAATATAAAATGATGAGAAAACAAACTGCATTAAAATTTTAAGTTTCTGTTCATCAAAAACACCAGAAAGAGAATGAAGGAAAGCAACAAAGTGAAAGAAAATATTTATAACACTATATTCCAAAAGGACTCTAATCTAGGATATATACAAAGTTCATACATATTGATAAGAAAAAGACTGACAACTCAACAGAAAAATTGGCAAAGCCTTAAGTAGACACTTCAGTCTGAGATACTATCCAAACTGTCAATAAACATATTAAAAAGTATCTAACTTTATAAGTCATCAGAAAATGCATGTTAAAAAAACACACAATGCAATGTCAGTAACCACTCTTGAGAATCCTATCTAATAAAAGAGTAATATGCAAATTGACCATACCTCCACCACACCCACAAGCCACACCCACCAGCCAATCAAGAGCAAGTATGCAAATTAACCCAACCAAGATGGCTGCGGCTATGGAGCGAACAGGAGGCTTGGGTTTCCCTGGCGATGGAGGAAGCCAAGCTTCCTGCACACCCTGGCCAGCCCAGGCCTCTGCTCAAGGCTACAAAGTTTCAATTATAGAAGATAAGTAAATCCCAACAAAAATGGCTGCAGCCACAGAGCCAGCAGGGCCTCCGCTTGGGTCGCCGGGGGGGCGTGGCCGGCCTGCAAACCACCAAAGGCCTCTCACCCAGGCTGCCCCACGCCCCAAGGGAACCCCCACCCTGATCCAGGACACCCTTCAGGGCAAACCAGCTAGCCCCTACCCGTGCACCACGCCTCTATCCTAATAAAAGAGTAATATGCAAATTTACCATCACTCCAACACACAAGATGGCTGCCCCCATGTGGTCAAAGATGGCTGCCCCCATGTGGACACAAGATGGCCACCACAAGATGGCCAGCAGGGGAGGGCAGTTGGGAGGGATCAGGCCAGCAGGGAGGGCAGTTGTGGGCGATCAGGACAGCAGGGGAGGGCAGTAGGGAGGGACCAGGCCTGCAAGGGAGGGCAGTTGGGGGCAATCAAGCCTGCATGGGAGGGCAGTTAGGGGTGACCAGGCCGGCAGAGGAGGGAAGTTGGGGGCGACCAGGCCTGCAGGGAAGAGCAGTTGGGGGGGGGGCAGGCCTGCAGGGGAGGGCAGGTAGGGATGACCAGGCCTGCAGGGGAGGGCAGTTAGGGGCAATCAGGCTGGCAGGGGAGTGGTTAGGGGGTGATCAGGCTGGCAGGCAGAAGCAGTTAGGGGCAATCAGGAAGACAGGCAGGCAGGCAGTTGGGAGCCAGCAATCCTGGATTATGAGAGGGATGTCCGACTGCCCGTTTAGGCCCGATCCCAGGATCGGGCCTAAACGGGCAGTCGGACATCCCTCGAGGGGTCCCAGATTGGAGAGGGTGCAGGCTGGGCTGAGGGACACACACCCCCGTGCTGAATTTCGTGCACCAAGCCTCCAGTCTATCTATATATATAAAAGCCTAAGCAACTGAACAACTGAACAACTGAACAACCCATCGACTGGTGGCTATGATGCACACTGACTACCAGGGGGCAGCCACTCAATGCAGGAGTGCCCCCTGGTGGTCAGTGCACTCCCATAGCCAACCTCCCATGGCCCTGATCAGCCCCAATCGCCAGCCAGGTCGAGGGACCCCACCTGTGCACGAATTCGTGCACCAGGCCTCTAGTATATATATAAAAGGCTAATGTGCAAAGTGTCCCCGCAGGAATTCAATAGGGAAACCGGGAGTTCTATCACTTGCTATGAAAGTGCACTGACCAACAGGAGGCGGTGTGGAATGAAGGAAGGCCCTTGCTTGGAGCTAGCAGCTGGGAAAGGGAGGCCCCAGCTGTCAACCAGAAGGAAGGCCCCAATCGTCCCTGATTGCCAGCCAGGCCTAGGGACTGTACCTGTGCACAAATTTCGTTCACTGGGCCTCTAGTGGCTACATATTTTTAATTAAAAATAATTAACTCACACCCAACTGGCATGGCTCAGTGGTTGACCATCGATCTATGAACCAGGAGGTCACAGTTTGATTCCTGGTCAGGGCACATTCCCTGGGTTGCAGGATCAATCCCTAGTGTGGGGCATGCAGAAGGCAGCAGATCAATGATTCTCTCTCATCAGTGATGTTTCTATCTCTCTCTCCCTCTCCCTTCCTCTCTGAAATAAATAAAAATATATATATTTTTAAATAATAATAATTAACTGACGACACCAAGTACGGAACAGGAACTGGCACACACTGCTGATGAGGATCAAAGTGGCACAAGCATTCTAGAAAACAATTTGGCAATATCTACTGTATCAATTGGCTTTTTGCTGCATAACAAATCACTCAAACCTTTGTGGCTTCAAACTACAACCACTGGATTTAGCTCCCAATTCTGTGGGTCAGCACCTTGGGCAGCCCCTGCACTGGAAGGGCTCATCTCACTAGACTGACAGCAGCCCTGGGTGACCAATGAGAACAGTTCTCAGTAGGCCACAATGACAAAGGCACAGGGAGTAGAATTGCCAGGCCTCCCACATTCCTCCGGGAGAGAGTAAGGGAGCATCTCCAGTTGCTGATGCCCTGCAGGTGCTCCCTTGACCACAATGGGGAGGTTCACTCTTCATGATAGACCCTGGGGTGCTGTCCACCCTCCAGAACTCCCTGAGGGATCTGGAGAAGGCACTCCTGCTGACCTCACCCTGCTCTTTCCCCCCACTTCCTGTCCTGAGAGCTCTCCCTGCACAAACCCCCCATCCTGGGTCCTGTTCTCTCAGCTGTGCTTACAGGGACCTAGGGGGTCTACTCAGAGTCCTCACTGTTCCTTTGCTCCTGGTGAGAGTGAGGCTCTGCAGTCAGCGCAGGACCCAGGGTGGGAACTGGGATATAAAGCCCAAGAAAGTCCTCCCTATGGCTCCTCACCCCATCCTCAGAAATAAGGTTTATATAAAGAGAGTTACGCATGAAACATATATAATAAAGTATATTAACAAAGCAAGAAAGCTTTCCAAAAACTAAAGGTTAAAAAGGTTAAAGAGTAAGAAAAAATAATACAGGAAGAAAATTTAATTGCTAGTCTTAGTATATAAATCTCTACTTGAAATATGTATTCCTAGAAAAAAATATTAACACACTCCTGGAAAAAGAAAGAATAATGGTATTTTTAACATAAACTAGAAAATTCAAATTCCAGAACATCTAATGCATCAGAATGAAGGTATTGTCAGTCACACTAGAAATATAAAAACTTACCTTTGTATACAGCACAAAAATTAACCAGTTGGAAGAAAGGAAAAAATATTCCGTGGCATATTCTCATACAAACTAAATCCAAGGCAAAATCTAAGCCTTTAATACACTGGACACTTGAATTATTCTACTGTGATCAAGAGATACATAGCTCAGCCTGATTAATGCATGTATGTTATAAATATATAAAAATACAAGACTTTCATATTTTATACTGTTAGTGCATTCTTTGAACAATAAAATGTGAAGCAAAACCCCAGGCAGGCCTAGTTTTAAGGCATTACCTCAAAATATTTTAGATGCTTTCTTTTCATTTTATTATACATTGAAAATTTTAATCCTCCAAACAGTTAAGTAATCATGAAAAGTCTTCCATGTGCTAAGAAATGTACATCAAAAGTTTCAAATGGCTGAGGGCAAAGGCAAGTTTAAAAGACCCAGAATTTTGTTTTTCACTTTGATATTGCCTTCTGGCAAAAAGAATTTGTCTTTCAGAGGGATTTCCTGTGCTCTTCTCCCATGCTGGTAACTTAGACCACTTCTCCAATACCCTCAAACATGAAAATGTTTTTTTTTTTACTTACTATTCCCCTCGTGACCCATTCTGCTTCTCCCTTCTCTGTCATTAATGTACTTCAAAATCACTGAGATTCATGTAGCTTAAATTCTTATCCATTTCCCTACCCTCCAATCATGGCTACTGCCTGAGCCAGGCATCCTCACTTTGTGCTCCCACCCAGCCTCCTCCTTTTAACTACTAGGGCTGTTCAGCCTCTGGGTACAACTGCCCCTCTAACAGAGGGACTAAGACAGAAGACTCCCGCCCTGAGTCTCATGAAGCTCCAAACTTTGAACTCCCCAGTTATCGTACCGTCTCTTCCAACTCCATGAGTTTAAAACAAGCTTTTAAACCCCTAAACTGGATTCTCCCATTGGACAATCAATTAACTGATGGAGAGCCAACATTCCCATTTCCTGAAGCCTTTGGGTGCCCTTCTGTGCAGCCTACCACTCAGTCAGTAAGCATTCTGTATTTTCTGTGAAACGGGCTTCCTTCCTGCACTTTCCATCCTGCACTTTCCATCTCCACTGAAGTCACACTAACGTAGAGTTCATTGCGAACATCTACAAGATGATTGGTTCCCTCTCTCCATTTCTACTCACATCCACCATAACCTTCATAATGCCACCTAATTGATTTTCCTAAAGCACATTAAGCCCATCATTAGAAAGAAGGGTTTGGGTTTTTTTTTTAAATAATAATTCCTAATGTCAGTAAGAAGTGAGAAATAGACAATCCCATACACTGCTGGTTGGAAAATAAATTGGTATAATACGCCTTCTGGGCCTAAGAAAGCAACTGAATATGTATAAAATGACTCTTCTAAGTAATTTTAGTGCAGTATTACTCATATTAGCAACAAACAGGTTGCAGCCTGAATGTCCAAAAATAACTGAATGCTTAAATAAGTTATGGAATATCCATCCAAAAGAAAAATTAGTGCTACCATTAAGATTCATGTTTACAGAACTATTATAAACTTAAACCAAATTTAAAATAGCACTTAAATATAACTGCAATTTTGTTTAAATTTTAATTTTATAAACACACACAGAAAAAAAGAAATATACATAAAACAAAATGTTACATCTCTCGGTGTTATGATTTTAAAACAGTTTACTCCTCTCATTTTCTGTATTTTTCAAATGTTCAAATTACAAATTATTTTTATAGTAACCAAGTATGACAAAAATTGTTTTAAATCCCTTTTTATTTCCTCAAAGCATTTTAACAGCAAATATGTAAAATGGAATGTGAGGGGGTGGGGTGGAAATAAACCTCCTGCCCAGAGGTCAGGGTTCGATTCCCTATCAGGGCACATGCTCAGATTGCAGGCTCGATCCCAGTAGGGGGCGTGCAGGAGGCAGCCGGTTGCTGATTCTTATCACTGATGTTCCTATCTCTTTCTCCCTCTCTCTTCCTCTCTGAAATCAATAAAAATATATTTAAAAAATAAAATAAACCTCCTGGGCTTCCTAATGCCTAAAATTTAAATGCTAAACTTCTCAATTTAGCATTCAGAGCTCCCATGCAATCCAGCTGCTAATGTTACTCCCCAACCCCCACATATACCCTAGGAACTAGTCATGACAGTTCACTTACGGTACACAGCACCCGTTCTTCATGCCTATTTCTGCCTTGAATTCCTAGCTCTGTCCTCCCCAACCATCCAAGTACATTCATGCTCCCAGACTCTGGATATGAAAACTGCTATTCATGATGGCAGCTCATCCATGAAGTCTCCCTGACATTTTTTTTTTTCAACCCAAATGCCCTTGCTTTTCCAACTCCTCCCTTCCCTCCCCTCCACCTCAATATTCTACTATCTAACTCATTTTGGTGTTTTATCATATGCTATCTTAAATTATTATTTTACTATTTATGTGTATGTCTCATTTCCCCAACAAAAATGGCAGCTGTTCAGGGGCAGAGACTATGTTATGCTTGTTTGGAATGTTATTTCTCTTTCCTGCGCTCACAGTCCTTCCTGGTGTTAACACAGTACTTGACATCTAACATCCAATACTAGTCACTGAATAGAATTAAATTAGTTCAGATGTTTTTTTCAAATACTATGATTCTTCCACATGTATATACATACATAAAACAAATACTTGTTTTACCCCAAGATTCCAACTATTAAGGCGAGCTTCGATGTCGCTGTCATCCAAAGAAACAGCAGATTTTTTCAAATGAACTTCCTGAAATACAAAAGAGAAAAAGAAGGGATGAAGGAAAGAGGGAAGGAGGGAAGAAATAAAAGAGAAAAGGAAGAAGGTAAATAAGGGAGGGAGAGCAGGGAAAAGGGAGGGAAGAAGACGGACAAAATGTGTCATTCAGAGCAGTGAGAACTTTGTGAGCTTTTTTGGTAGTGCTATATTGCCTCAGAGAAAAGGGTTATGTTACAATTGAGCTGGTTTTCAGTTCTAAGTAATGACTGTTTATTACATCTGCTTAGGGCTATGAGATGCCTTCACAATATATTCACACAGTAACTAGATTTCAAAAAAAACCATCAAAAGAATATTTTAAAAATTAATCCAGACTCTTCTCTTTAAGTTCTTTTACAGAAAGTTTTAATTGTGGTATACCACAGTAGCTTTAAAGGGGGATGGGGAGACACTTGAAAAGATGAATTATTTACTCTCGTTAAAATTAGTTAACAGGAAAGTTTGTGCTGATGTCCAAGAAACTCTTTGTTCTTAAATTAATTCTCATTCATACCCTGAATATAAAGAGAAATAGGCTTTGAATTCACATCACAAAAACACAATTACAGTGATTTTTTACTTTTTCAAAAAAGTAGAGTTCCATGCTTTTTTTCACCTCCCATGTAATTTATTAAATTACATATTTATCAAACCAGATTGAAATTATAATTAACTGAGGATAGCCTAAGATCAGTGCCAAAAATGAACAATGATCCGAAAGCGCTAAAAACTTAGAAAAGTCCATCTGTGTAAAATAACAGTGTATATTCTACAATACAGCTAAAAAAATGTATTTTGAAATTAAATTAGTTGATACAGTATTTTCATGCTTTCAGAAAACCTCATTAATACAAATAAACCTATTTACCTATGGTCATTTAAGTCATCTGAAGTGATGAAAACAAAAAGTTGTTTGCTATATATTATATTAAAATTAATTATTGCTTCTATCATTGGTCCCCTTTTTATTTTTATAAGAATGTCTTAAGAAAATGTACCTGCTTTATTTTGAGTAAATATAATGATTGATAATAAACCCACAAATATTTAAAATGTGCTCCCCTTTATATTAAAATATTTTTGAAAGTTCCAAATTATCACTGGAGAAAATGCAAGGAGTTATGTTCAGAGCAATATGTGCTAAAACAGTCAGGCATCACTCGGGATATTCTTGAAACTAAAAGTCTTGCAACCCAAGACAAGCCAGAGTTACACAAAGACCCTAGTAGGCAGGCAAGGTCCTTCCCTTCACACAGCTACCTGCAATGCTCACTGGTACCTTGTTCAAACTAAATCTATGTTATTTATGCAATTGATTGCATCTATTGCAATTAGATGCAAGAGAGGTATTCATAGGTCAAGATATAAACAGTTCACTTCATCAGGAAGGCAGTATCTCCTATATCATTACAAGTTAATCCCAATTTCTTAAATTTATGACAACTGTCTCATTATTTTTATACATACACTGAATAAAAAAAGTAAAAAACAAACAAAAAAACCCCTAAAAAACGAATAGCTTTCCGAAGCTATTCTTTGATACACAAGAAAAACGACAGACTGATTAACATGATGCCTTAGAATTACTGAGAAAGCAGAAGGAACAGTGTGGAATACACCAAACACACCATTTCTTTGACATCAGGATGGTCACCAAAACTTTCAGTACTTATTTGCTATTTCTAAGTCATCGTTGGAACTTTAACAATATGAAACTAAAAATTTGTGGAGTTAAAGCAACAAACAAACAGAAGTAGAATCTGATCTTACACAACTCTTTTGGTTAGGATGTTGTCCGTCTTCTCTGTAGGTCGGACTCCTAGAATGTGATGTCCTTTGGAGTTTCGCAGTGTACTGTTCCCTATGGACAGACCAACACAGTAACAATCAGAACTGGGGTAATCGGAGGACATGGGAATTTTCACATCTAAGCTTACCAAGTTTTCTTGGGATGAGATGATTATTTACATTAACAATGATGTTTCAGTAGCAAAGCAAAATCTAAATAACTTGTATTTGTCACATTTTATTTCATTTAAACTATAAATAAGATGTCACCTAAAAGCCATACTTGCTTACAAACAAATGTGATCTTTAAGTAGGACTATAATAAACTACATGTATTTAAAATGTTCTCCATTTACCTTACCCTAAATGTAGGAAGAGAAAAAAATAAAGCATATATTCTTAGATAATTCTTTTAAAAGGTTAGCAAGTTTTGTGGAATTCATGTTCCATATCAAGATGAAACCCAAAAATATATAAAATAACAAAACTTTTATGTAGCTGAAAGTCTGAATTAATTTGGAACCTTGTCAGAAACCACAGATAAATCAAAGTCTTCAATTTAAAAATGCACCATGTCGCCCTGGCCAATGTGGCTCAGTTGGTTGGCATCATCCTGTACACCAAAAGGTTACTGGTTCAATTCCTGGTCAGGGCACATGCCCAGGGTTTCATGCTGGAGGCAGCCAATCGATCTTTCTCTCCCTCTCTCTCCCTCTCTCTCTCACTCTCTCTCTCCCTCCCTCCCTCTGTCTCTAAAAATCAATAATAATAATAATAATAATAATAATAATTAAATTTAAGTGCACCATGTTAATTCAGGTAAAATATGATAAGTACAACATGTGTAGGAAAATAACTTGAACAAAAAGATTTTCTCCAATGTAAAACATAATATAAAAATACCATTCTCAATTTCTACCCTAGCCTGGAGTCTCTCATACACTTTTACTCACATTGCTTCAATGAAAGTTCCATGACTACAAATATCTGTTCTCTGAACAGCTGCTTCAATATTTGTGAAATGGAAACTAACCATTATATAATGAATTAAAGTCACTAACTTTCAACCATAAGCCATGTCAAGATTTCCTTCACAAACAGTGAGCTGTACTAAGTATTCCAAAAAGATAAAATAGTAATCAAAATGACAAGACTACAATGAAAGTGTTTTTTGGTAGTAACTCTAATAAATAACATTCCTTAGACTAGTTACGAAATAATTTAGAATGTCTGGGAAAGCCATTTTCAAAAGAGCTATCCATTTTGTATACCCCTACTCAATATCCCCATAGCCAAATAGTTAAAAATAAATGAAAAAAGTAAAAAAGTATTTGAAAATAATCTCATCAGCCAATGTGCTAGAGCTGATAGAAGCATTTAATACTCAGTGTGGCAAGAGGCAACCTGATATATCAAACTAAGCAATGGCCTGTTCTTCTTTAAGAATAGATTAAACAGTCATAAAAAAGAGCTATAATTAAAAATTGAAAAATGCTTAAATATTAAAAGTAATTCTTCTCATAGAAAATATTAATAAAAAGAAGAACTGAAACATTTATTCATTTATTACACAGGGTGCATACATAAAACAACACAGCCTTTTACCTCACTTGTAGCATCCTCTGTACCAATCTTCCTCTTTCCCATCACAATAAATTTTCAAAATAAGTTATTGGGTCCATGCCCTAACCTGCCATATACTCTCCAATCAACAATTTGACTTCCACTCACCCTGAAAGTGCTGTATGTAAAGTCATCAATGATCTCCTAGTTGCTCAAGCAAATGAGTCATAAATGTCCTTACCCTCCCTAGTTAATCTCATCAAGGCATGAGGGACAGTGTTTTAAAGCTGCCACAGAACCATTCTGCCCTGGTTCTCTCCTTGAGAAATCTCCTTCACTAGCTTTTCTCTCTCTGTACATCCCATACTGGCTAAAATCCCAGGTGTCTGTGCCTAGTCTTATCTACTTCCCTTTTACATGCTTTCCCTGGACAATTCAATATGCTCTTCATTTTTTAAATAATAATAAGCATGAATTACCAAATCCACATATCCATCCCAATTGCTCTGCCTCCAACCCCATTACAAATACAAGTTAAATAGCCCCACTTCCATTTAACATGTCCAAAACTAAATGCATTCTACTGCCCCAGAGCATGTGCCAATGCAGGCCAAGTGGAGCAGAGGCTTCCTGAAGCCAGCTCCAGGTGAAGGCAGCTGAACCAAGGAAAAGAGGAAGGTCAGTATCAGCACCAAAATCTGGGCTGGCACAAGAAACTAAGGACATTAGGCGTAGATATTTCATTTCTGGCCACCGAGACTGAGTCAAGCTGGTAACACAATTAACTGAAACTGTAAGTAGGTACAAAGGTAGCTCAGAATGACAGAGATTGGGCTGGGGGTCAAGGTGAACAGTGAGATAGAGGATAGAAGGCAAAGCTCAACCCCATAAACCTTCTTCTGAAGGGTAACAGACTAGCAAGCCATGGTGCTCATAAAGACAGCCTACAATTAGTACAGGGGATGTGATTACAGCAAGCTCATGATTATGGTGCTTGGCCAATTAGAAAAGAGGGACTGTGGCTTGATTAACCTGAGGGTGCCCAAACTAACACAGCCAGAAAAGCTCAAGCACATTATAAGATGCCCTGAAATCAAATGCCTTTTCAATCCTCGTAATAGGAATTTGGGTATAGGAAATATCCATTTTTTTCTTTCACTTTTTCCTAATGCTAAAATATTTCAACAGAAATTCAGAAACATTTGCTCAGCAACTCTGTTGGTTCCAAATACTAGAGGAACAGATACTTGGTCCCTATAAAGATAAAGAGATAAGCAATGACACATGTAAGATTTAAAAGCCTAAAGAAAGAGCAATCGCATGTCCTCCTACAAAAGAAACTTAATGTATTTTTTAAAGGGAGAAATTTATAAAATGTATTTTTAATCTGTGCTCTGACTGTGATTCAAGTGAACATTTCAGCTGTAGAAAGGAAATGAACAATCGGTGATCATAAAAATGTGCTTACAAATGAAAAACATGATTATCAAATTTTAAAACCACAGTGGAAGAAGAGAACAGCCGACTAAATATAGCATAAAATCAAATCAGCAAATTAGAAACTCATTCAAAAAGTATCCTAAGAATACAAAGGAAAAAATAAAGGGATGAATATAATAAATGCAAGAGATAAGGAAGATAGATTCAAAATCTCCAATGTCGAAATAACATGAATTCCAGAAGGAGCAAATAAGACAGAAATTTGGAGAATACGAGTTAAAGATACAGTAGTGACAGTGGCAGTTAAGACTGCACCAGAGAAGAGCCTAAAAGAGTAACCTATGACACCACTGTGAGCAAGAACAAAAATGCAATGCCATGAGAAGGATGGAAACTGAAGGTCCGCCGGGCCCTGGTTCCAGAAACAACCAGAGGCAGCAGGAAGTGTGACTGCAGAGAAGTAGGAGGGAATCAAGGTTCTTCAAAGTAGAGGAATAAAGTCAAACTCACCAAGAAACCAGAGGCAGGAATGGAGTTCCTCGCTCTGAGAGGAAGCTGAAAACCAGTGCGGGTGGTCATTTCTGAAAACTATGACTTTTAAGAAGCTATATGCCCCAGAAAGGCAAAGAACATAAACACAGCCTCAAAAACAAGGAGTCAGACTGGCTTCATGTGAAAGGGACAGAGAATTCAGAATGAAAAGAGGTTTCAGAGTCCCCAAATTCTACAAATGGGAAGCAGGCTAAGAAAACTACTAGGCTTAAAACAAATCACTTCTTATGGTAAAAGAAAGATAATTCAGAGGGAAAAGCCCAGGCCATGAAGAACAAACCCAGGAAGAAGCACTAAGCCCTAATCAAGACACAGCTGGCATGACTCAGTGGTTGAGCATCGTCCTATGAAACAGGAGGTCATGGTTTGATTCCCAGTCGGGGCACATGCCCGGGTTGTGGGCTCAATCCCCAGTAAGGAGCATGCAAGAGGCAGCTGATCAATGGTTTTCTCATCATTGATGTTTCTATCTCTCTGTCCCTCTCCCTTCCTCTCTGAAATCAATAAAAACATATTGTTAAAGAAATAAAATATTTTTTTAAAAGAAACAGGTGACAGATAAGATGTCTGGCTAGATTTCAGAATGCTGTAGAACTGTCATTGTATATGTGTTGCACTTTCAGTTTTCTGAGTGAAGGTCCAGGTCCTCTCTCACCACCGTGTTGGCTATGTGGGTGGATGAGGGGAGCAGAGTAGCTTACTCCTTTAGTTCACAGATGTTTAGATTGGGAAAAGCCACATCGAAGAAGTCTTGGCTATACCTGGATATGATTTTTATTAAGTTTATTGAGATATCATTTATTTACAATAAAATCTTTACCCATTTAAAATGTAGAATTTGATGAGTTTTGACAAATGTATATACCGGTATAACCATCACAATAAAGAGACAGATCCTTTCTATCACACCCCAAACTCCTCTTGAGCTCCTTTGGAATCAATCTACTCCCTTCTGCAACTGTATTTTGTGGAATCTCAAATATATGGAATAAAAAACTATGTACATTTTTGTCTGGCTTATGTAACTGAGGAAAATGTTTCTGAGATTCAGCCATGTTGTTACACATATCAAAAGTTTATTTCATTTTATTGCTGTAGTATTCCAGTATGTGAATAAACCATCACTTGCTTTTTTACTCATGTGCTGAGGGATATTTAGATTGTCTCCAGATTGGGGCTATTATGAATAAAGATTCTATGAATATTCAGGCTCAAATATTTATGTGGACATGCATTTTCATTTCTCTTGACTAAACACCTAGGAATAGAATTGTGGACAATATGGTAAATTATCTTAAACTTTAAAAGAAATTGGCAAAGTGGGCATGCTATTTTCTATTCCCATCAACACTATAGACTTCCAATTTCATATCATAATCCTATTGGTCTCCTCAGTCTTTATATTTTTAGCCATTTTCACAGGTGTGTCATGTATCACATATTTATAATTTTTATTTTCCTAATAAAGAATGACATTGAGCTTTTCATTTGTGTGTATTAGCCACTTATATATTTTCTTTTGTGATGTGTCTGTAAAATCTTTCACACATTGAATTGTTATCTACCTTTTCTTGAGTTGTGACTTCTTCACATATTCTAGACCCAAGTGCTTTGTCAGATACATGTACTCAGAATATTTTCTCCCATCTGTGCCTTGCCAGGTAATTTTCCAAATGGTGTCTTTTAATTTTGATAGTCCAGCTTATAGTTTTTTCTTCATTTTTTAATGTCCTATTTTAGAACTCTTTGCCATGGCCACAAAGATTTTTCTGTTTTCTTCTAGAAGTCCTATGGTTCTTAGCGTTTTCATTTAGGTCTATAACCCACTTCATTTCTCCCCCATGTGGAAGTCCAGTTGTTCAAACATAATTTGATGAAAAGGCCTTCCTTCCTTCACTTCATCCCATTGCCATCTTTGTGAAAAGTCAATTAACCCATATACATACGCGGACACCTATTTCTAGAATTTCCATTCTATTTCATGGATCTCTCTATCCCTTCACCAACACTGCTATCTTTATTACTGCAGCTTTAATTCTACAAATCGGGACTGCTAAAACATCTTTTTTTTATAACTGCTTTGGGTTTTCATGGATAACTTAAATCAGGCTGAGGAAGTTCCTTTCTATTCCTAATTTGCTGCGAGTTTCTATCATAGATGGATGTTGCATTTTGTTAAATGTTTTCTCTGCATCTATTGAGATAATCGTATGATTTTTCTTATATAATGGAATAGATTTTCAAGTGCCAACCAACCTCTTAGTACTGGAATAAGTCCATCTATTCATGATATATTATAATTTTTATATTTTCTGGATACAGTATGCTAATTACTAATTTTTAAATCTATGTACATGAGGAAATATTGGTGCACAGTTTAATATTCTTGTAATGTCTGTCTTCTTTTGGAAACAAAAAAATATTGACTTAACCAAATGAGTTGGGAAGCATTTCATCTTTCTTTATTTCTGTACAAAAAAACATGTAGAATAATATAATTTTCTTCTATAAAATCCTGATACAATTCACCAATAAAGCCACTGAAGTGTGGAGAGTTATTTGTGAGAAGATGGTTAATTACAAATTGAAATTCTTTGGTAGAGATAGGGCCACTTACATTTCTAATTTTTTCTTGAGTCAGTATTCATTTTTGGATCTTTCAAGAAATATGTCTATTTCATCAAAGTTTTCACTGGTATAGTCATTTATAATATTTTCTTATAATATTAATGCAGGCAGGATCTGTGTGGAACTTCTTTCATTCATTCCTGATATTGCTAATTTGTGTTTTCTTTCCCTTATTTATTTCTAGTTGTGGCAAAATACACCTAACATAAAAATGTACCACCTTAATATAATGTACCATTTTTAATATACAGTTCAGTGATTGTAACTACATTCACACTGTGTGCAACCATCATCACCATCCATCTCCAGAACTTTTCCATCTCACCAGACTGAAACTCTGTAACCTTTTAAAAATTAAGTCCCCACTTCCCGCTGTCCCCAGCCCCTGGCAACCACCATTCTACTTTCTATAAACTTGACTACTCTAGGAACCTCATATAAGTGCAGTAATACAGTATTTGTCTTTTTGTGACTGGCTCATTTCCCTTAGCATAATATATTCAAGGTTCGACCATGTTGTAACATATGTCAGAATTTCCTCCCTTTTTAAGGCTCAAAAATAGTCCATTGTATGTAAATACCACATATTGTTTATCCATTCATCCATTGATGGACATTTGGGATGATTCTGTCTTTAGTCTATTGTGAATATGATGTTATGAACACAGTTGTACACATATCTGGTCAAGTCTCTGTTCTCAATTCTTTGGATAAGTACCCAGAAGTGGAATTGCTTGATCATAATATAATTCAATTTTTTATTTTTTTGAGGAACTACCATACTATTTTCCACAGCAGCCATACCATTTTACATTCCCACTAACAATGCAGAGGGTTCCAGTTTCTCCACATCCTTGCCAATATTTATTTCTGTTTTTTAAATAGTTGCCATCCTAGTAGGAAGTATCTCATCATGGTTTTGATTTGCATTTCCAGAATGATTAGTGATGTTTATTTAGCCTCTTTTCATATGCCTATTGGCCATTTGAATATCTTCTTTGGAGAAATGTCTATTCAGTCCTTTGTCCATTTTTCAACTGGGTTATTTGTTTCCTTACTGGGTTGTAGGATTCTTTACATATTCTAGATATCAACCCTTTTTCAGATATAGGATTTGCAAATATTTTCCCCCATTCCATGGGTTGCCTTTTCATTCTGCTGATTGTGTCCTTTGATAAACAAAAGTTTTAAATTTTGATGTAGTCCAGGTTATCTATTTTCTCTTTTGTTGTCTGCGCTTTTGGTGTCACAGCTAATTAATCATTGCCAAATGTGTTGTCATAAAGCATTTCTCCAATATTTTCAAGCTTTACACTTAAGATTTGTGTATCTTGATGTACACATTATGCATTGATTTTAAGTTTACCAGAAAACAAAGAATGAATTACAGCTACATTTATTAACTTGGATAAATCTGAAGTATATGAGAGAAAGAAGCAAGTGTCAAAATAACAAACAGGGCATGATTCCACTATATAAAGTTTAAAAAAATGATTATCACAAAATACAGAACAGTGGAGCTCTCGGGAGAAGGGAAGTGGAGGCGGCAGGGGAAGGACACAGAACGTCTCCTGGAGTATTGTAATGTGCTATTTCTTGGCTTAAACGGAAAGGGATGTTTATAATTGTTCTTTAAACTGTACCTATGCATTTTCATACACATTTTTCAGGTGTGCTCTTTACAGGTGTAAAACACTTTGGGAGTAATACAACTACTGCACCAGAAATGACCAGAACACTAAAATGAGAACTTTAGATTCATGACTTTGCATTCACCTGAGCAGCAGGTAATACTGTTCTATGCCATCTTCAGAACAGCACTCTATGGCATTGCTAAGTATGAATGAAAAATAAAAATAAATAGCAACAAGTAATAATGTAGGAAAGTATCAAATAACACTGAAAATAAGAAAATGAAAGTGACTTCCAATGACCCACAACATATTTATTTTAATTTTTCAAAGGTAACTTTATTTTAAAAAAACCTAAATTTACAAAAAATAAGGACTTATTTTTTCACAAAACTAAAAACTGACCAGAAATTCATAAACATTTTAAGACTCCATAGTTTTCCCATTTCCTCCTTTAAAATAACACATTTGATTTTAAAAAAAATAGCCAAAACCGGTTTGGCTCAGTGGATGGAGCGTCGGCCTGCGGACTGAAAGGTCCCAGGTTCGATTCCGGTCAAGGGCATGTGCTTTGGTTTCGGGCACATCCCCAGTAGGGGGTGTGCAGGAGGCAGCTGATCGATGATTCTCTCTCATCGATGTTTCTAACTCTCTATCCCTCTCTCTTCCTCTCCGTAAAAATCAATAAAATATATTTTAAAAAATAAAATAAAATAAAATAAAAATAAAAACACCTTTAAAAGTCACACATTTAAATCAACATTTATTAATATATCTCTGATTTAACAGTATAACACTCAGAAAGTACTTTAACTCCCTTAAAATTAAATTTTACAATATATTTATGAGCTGTCATCAAAACTGTCCCATATTATAAACTCACAAAAAGAAACTTGCTTGTGAAATAAAAAAAAAGTACTATTACAAAACCCCATTCATTAAAAATATTTTTAAAAGAAAAAATGACTAAGTTTGTCAGAAATCCAACTCACTGGGGGGGGGGGGGGGGGACGGGGGGGGGGGAGAAAGCCTAAAAGAAATGTAAGACCATTATTTTCAAGCCTATTCCATCTCAGTTACAATTTGTTACCACTTGACCTTGCCTTGGTAAATATCTAAGAATGACGTTTAATTAGCATTTAATTTAATGATGTTTAATGTTGAAAATTAATGAGTAGCTAAGTGACTTTATAAGTGTGTGACAGTTATGTTTTATTGATATCCTAAGAAACAGTTTTCATTCCTCATTTAAGTAGCAGTCTTATTTCTAGAGCTCGAGGTTAAATGTCTAACTAACAAGTGTCCATTGTGTCAAAAATATCAAATTCCATAAAGTGTTCTGCCCAAAAATATGAAGATAATTATTTTTTAAATTAATATAAAATAAATGATTGATTTTTCTTTTTTTGAAAAGACTTGGTAGGGACAGCTGCTCTGAAACCTGCACTGAGCAGAGGAGCACCTAGAAGCTGACCATGGGCGATCATCATGGCAAAGGGAGAACCATGAACCACAGGTAAGCACAGAACACAGGTCTCCCCTGGGGCAGAGACAGTTCCTGTGCACCGTACCCAACTCCTAGTCCATATTCCCATTCCACTTCCCCACCTAGCCAGCACCTCTTCCTCTGGTAGGTCAGGTTTTGCAACGGCCCAGCAGAAGACCCAGGTCTAGAACTCCAAGCCCGGTTAGGGAGCCACCAATCACCTATGGCTATTCAAATCAATTAAAATTTAAGGAGGTAGAAGAGCGTAGAGGGGTCAAATATATGGTGATGGAAGGAGAGTTGACTTTGTGTGGTAAACACGCAATGCAACATACAGATGATGTATCATAGACTTGTACACTTGAAGCCTATGTAACCAATATCGCCCCAATAAACTTAATAGAATAAATGAAATTAAGTTCCTCAGCCACACTAGCCACATTTCAAGTGCTCCAGAGTCATATGGGAACAGTGGGACTGTATCGGACAGCACAGCTATAGAACATTTCCACCATCACAGAAAGTTCCATTGGACAGGGCTGCTGTGGAATATTTTTGCCCAAACAACAGGGCTATTCTTAAATAAAATAAATGTACTTTTGTGAATAATATTTAAGGATGTTTAACTATGTGTAATCCTAACCATATTTACTTATGCCAGTGGGCATAAAGAACCCCTAGGAAGGAAAGGTATCACTTGGCTCACCCATAAATTCATCCAACAACCTACAAGCAGAAGCTATTTATAGTGTTAGTGTCATTTACATATAAAAACGGAGTTTAACAAGGTAAAAAGGTCATATTATAGTTTTTTGAGTATCCAGGCTAAAAATTTAAATCAATATTTTAAAGTGAAAAAAAATTTTTTTTCATATAAATCAACATAATCACAAATACATTTCATTATATTTGGGCACCATCTGCTGGCCATGTTATTAAACTGCACAAGAAATGAAAGTACTAGCTATATCAGGGGACATTTGTAAAGGACACAGTCCCAACTTTTTGCTACAATGCATTCCCAGAAAACCACATCATAAAGCATATCATTGTAAAGCAAATCATATTTTCCATTAAGGGCAGGACTATAATTATATTCTTCACTTCAAACTAAAATCTGGCATTAAATAACCCATGGAAAGATCTCATTAAAGCAAGATGCAAAAATTATACTCCTCTATAATCATTTAAAATAGGATTATTTTCTAAGTCCTTTCCTATAGGTATGAACACATTATTATTTAGAGAAAACAAATTAAAATATAAAACTTTAATTTATATAAAGTTAACCTAAATTTAGTATGCTAAAAGTGATATAAAATAAATGTTTGCACACTCCTAGAATTTTTAAGCAATGTGGATGATAGTTCTTTATAAAATGGCATCTGAAGAAATCCAAACTAATGCCTTCTTTTTCATCAATAATGATGAAATTACTATATATTAATCCTATAGTAAGCAGGATTAATGTGTTTCTTCTACTGCAAAGCAGGGTTTAAAGGTCGGAGTTGATTCAACTTTACTCCTCTTCACCGTCTCCTAACTCATTCGTTTTCATCAACATTTCAAGTAAATATAATGTGGTATTAAATCATTCTTTTACTATCCCACAACCTAACTGCACTGTAGTGATAACCTAAGCTACTAGACCATATCATACTTCACTAAAAAGTCACACAAATCATTACAAGCCATTAAAAAGAAGCCTCAAAACATTGTTCACAAAATTATAAGAAAAGTATACAACATATTATCTTGTGTTCTGGTCTCTGAGAAACTGCATGAGCTGATGACATGACTGAAGTCTACTATTACTTAGGCTGCTTCTAATACATGCTGTGGCAAAATGAGGGGGGGAGGCCATCTACACTATATTCCATCTATCCTGGAAAAAGGGACTTGCTAAGTTACCCAAATAAAGATTCCTTCAAAGTCTCTTTTAAAATATTACCATTCTGTACTCTGAGAGTATGCAGGATTCATACTTATAGTCAGAACCTTTTACATAGTCATTAATTCCATTTATTTTTCTCAGGAACACAAAACAATGATTAGTATCTCAAAATAATTAATGACTAATAGGTTGTAAGATAATACCCTTTGGGAGGATTACATAATTAGAGAATCCAAAGAAAGGTCAAGTAATCTAACATGCAAGCCCCTGTATGAACAAGGAAAATGACAATCACCACAGCAGAGATGGTGGATGGTGGCAGCAACAGTAACACTTTCCCAGGTCTCATGTCAGAGACTCTCTATCTCCATTTTACAAAAGATGAAACTGGGGTTTAGAGAAACTAAGTAACATGCCTGAGGACACATGGTTGCCAAGTGTCAGAAGTGAGATCTGAACAAAGGCAAGCTGCCTCATTTCAGCTCAACCTAGAAATAACCAAGAACAAAGGCACAGTCGTCCAGGATTGCTGATGTAGCTCAAGTGGGGGAAAGACGACTGAAGTGAAATTTCCATATTTGCTGCATAAGTACTCACGCCTACATGGTTCACTAGAGAGAACACAGGGTCTGAAATCATAAAAACCTGGGTCCATCGCTGGGAAAGTTGCTTGACCTTGCTGAAGCTGCTACCTCACTATAACAAAGAGCAATCATGCCAGCCTCACACAATTGTAGAGAAGATGTAGTCAGTTAACTCACAAAAGACTTCTAGAATAGTATCTAGCACACAGTAGGTGCTCTATCAGTTGTACAACTTGTGCCACTGGTTTCTGTTTGAACAAATTAGGAATACAAGTGGAATACATAAATATTTAAGTTATTTATGGGAAAATTGTCAATCTTATGTTAAAATCTGTCTATTTCTTATATATAGCAAATTTATTAATGTGCATCACTAATGTTAGCAATGTGTATACTAACAAGATGGCATTTTGGAGGGCACATTGACTGTAGCAATAAAAAAAATAAGTGTGTGATTATTAAAACTGACATAGACACATGTACAAAAAATGTTTGTAACTTTCCTCCCAGGATAATCCCATTCTGTAAAGGTAAAACAGTTTTGTATAATACACCCAGAAATATTCCATGCACATGTACACACATGTATCCACATATGCTCTTTAAAATACAGATACACACACAAATGGAAGCTTCCTATACTTTCATGTACTTCTTTTGAACTTTATATATCTTAGAGATCCACCCATACTAGCCCATATGGATTTCTGTTACCAATGCACAAGATGTTGAGCCTACTAATGATCCCACTAAATTTGTTAATGTGTCTAGCTATTGAAATAGCAATCCTTTTCTGTGAATCAATAGTGGCCCAAAACACATGCAGAGGCATAATGGTGTATGTAATAGGATGTTAACATTCTATAAAGATTTCTTTATAACAATAAAGAATTGAAAGCAGCAGACACAGGTTAAATTACAGAAAATCCACACTATGGGCTATTATCTGTAATTTAAAAAAGAGGACAGACTACATGTCACAGGTTTAAGACAAAAGGTAAGTGATGAAAGAACAAGTCTCAGAACAGAACATATAAGTCAATGTGTAATTCTCTAATGGCATATATGGGGTGTGGGTATGCGTCTACTCTAAAGTGATACATACCAAATTGTTGATCACTATTACCTCTTGTGAGGACAGTGGACTAAGGAGGACATGGAGAGGACTTTCTACTTCACACATTTCCACACTGAGGACAAGCAAGTATTGCATATAGACTGCATACTTTTCTAAAATGAGCATAAAAACTCTACCAGTCATCTCCTGCTACATAGCAGATTGCCACAAACTGAACAGCTTTAAACAATCACACATTTTCCCAGAGTTTCTGTGGCCAGAAGTGCAGGCACAGCCAAGCTGGGTCCTCTGCTTAGGGCCTCTGCAATCAGGATTTGACCAGAGCTGGGTTCTCATCTGGAGGCCGGACTAGGGGAGGATCCACTTTCCCGCTCGCATGGGGGTCAGCAGCCTTCAGTTCTCTTACGGCCAAAGAATTCATGGCAGCTCACTTCTTCAAAGACAGCCAGGAAAAGACAGTGCGACGCCACAGCAAGTCTGCTAGCCAGACAGTCTGATACATCGTAATGTAATCATGGAAGTGCCATCCCCTCATCGTTGCCATATTCTACTGGAAGCCAGTCACAGGCCCTGCCCACACTCGGGAGGGAGGGTATACAAGGCTGTGAACACACAGAGGGGGAATCATGGGGCACCTGGAAGTCTTCCTGCTACAAAGACAATTAAGGTCTTTACCAGATCTCAATGGCAGGCATTTGGAGGATGACCAGGAAGCAAAATATACGGATATAGCTCATGGTTGTAGAACTAAATGAGATTAACCAAGCTGTACAGGATGAGATCTACGTCTATGGTCTCACAGTAACATTGTACATTTTGGAAAACCATGCTCTAAACTCAAATATAACTAAAATATTTCATTGTGAAGAAAATAAGCAGATCTTTGATATAGAATACAACCAGAGATCTCATAAAATAGCCATGCAATTTGGAAAGTGATTTTTCTAAAAGAAAACATGACTAATAAACCAAAACTATGAGAAAGGAAAGGAAGCAAAGAATAAAACTAGGACGGACATAGCCAAGTGCTGAAGCTATTTGATGTGCAATGCTAAGTTTACCAGCAGGTAATGTATATCTGGTGGAAAAAGAAAGCAGATAATAAGCCTGATGGAATATAACCTCATAACACTTCTAAGCTGTTTAGAACCAGGCTATACACCATCCCACAGGAGGAATAAAGGTAAAGGAGAGGTGCCATCTCCACTGAATAGGGAGCCCTAACAAAGAGGCTTCAAAAGGACTCTGCATCTTTAATAATATAAAAAGGCTAGGACACAAACAGCATAATCTAAAATGCCATTAGAAATACTTCACATACAAAAAGGTCTAAGTAAAGCAGGATTTTATAAAGTGATCAAAAAAGAAACACTAAGGGGGAAAATCTTTTAAGATTAAAGAGGTTTTTCAAAGGACAAGTTGAAGTGGTTGTAAAATTTATGAGGCAGCCTTAAACTTCAGTTCTAAGTAACAATAAATTATTCACTATAAAAATATACATGTGTCAAATATTATAAGCCTCTTAAACTTTTGGAAAACAATTTCTTGCAGAACTGATCAGATGTGTTAGGTCCCCACTAGCAGACACTCTCTCATTAGCCCAGTATGACCACTCAGGGTGCAGGAGCAACTGGAGAAAAGAACTGGGAAGACCATCATTCCACTTCACACCACTTCTGATCCAACTCACACATTATGTATTTGGCCTTGAAATCAGTTGTATTGCCTTTAGCTACACTAAACGTTAGTTGTAGTTTCTAAATGCCTTCATGCAAATAAAATGTCAAAGATCTGTTCATTAAATTAACATTTTACAGTAAAGCAAATTACATTAATTGAGAAACATATGAGAAAAGATACAGTGTGTGGTGTTGTCTTGCAGCCTTAATTGGCCGTGGGTCTTAGTGATATCCTGGCACTTGAGCAGAAAAGGAATTTAAGTGTGCCTTTTCCGGCTCCTGCATTGTCTCTACATTCCTCACCGTGTGGGAAGGGCATCTCCATAGCCTACACCTGTACTTCTCTTAATTTCTTCTGAATTTGATCTTTCCCTCGACTTTGTCTAAGTCTTTTCTAAATCTCTGTGTGCCATTCTCTCTGCCACAATATACCTATCTCAGAGGGGTTTTGTACAGATTAAATTAAGATTATGTGGCAGTGCCTAACATAACCCAACCTTCAAGCATACATGCACTCACCAAATACAAACTCTATGGACTACCTAACTGGAAATATAGTGCAAACAGGAAAACCACAGTTCTTCCCTAATGAAATTTACAATCTAGCAAAAGAACAGAAATGGAACCTCTGTACATGCAATAAATGCAACAAAGAACACAGAGTACTTTGGCGTAAGTAAGAGTCACCTAAACAGACCTGGGAAGTCAGGGAAGGCTTTTTTGAAGTTAGGAGATCTGAACAATGACTAAGACCAAAGGATTGCCTGCTTGTCCCATTAATTACTTTATGTAACTGATAACTAAAGCCTCATACTCAAGTAATTTGCATTAATATGCCATTTTATTATAGCTGAGCAACAAAGAGAAATAAGTTCTTTGTTAAACTTGTGGAGATTTTTACTATGGTTTCATTTTCCAGAAGAATATTCTCACTGTTTTCTCAAACTCTATCCTCTATTATGAGGAAGAAACTGGAGCTCTGCTCTATTTCCGACCCTGAACCCTATCCTTATACATACCTCAGTCTTCACAAACACTTCCACAATGACCGAGAACCTCTGCACTGAAATTACCCATGCATGTATCTCTCTTCCCTATCCATCTCAACCAGAGTTCTAGACCAAATGTTTCTAAGACCAAACAGGTAAACACATGGGTGATTATACTACACTTCTACAAAGATACAGTCTCTCTCCTCTTCATTTTTTTAAAATATATTTTTTATTGTTGATAGTACTAGAGATATCTTCCATTCCCCCCATTCCTCTCCTCTTCTTAAATCATGTGATCCCTCTTCATTTACCTTTCTTCTTTCTGCTTTTGATAGAATATAAATGGAGGCAGTGCCTTCAGCACTCCCGGATCTGTCTCTTGCTTCAACAGTGTTTGGACGGAACAGACCCAGGACTTGCAGCCTCCAGCCACTCTCCTACGTCTTATCCAGTCACCACCTTCAGAACCACCTCCGGGACCAGCCAACACACCAGTTTGGTTTTTTTTTCTACCTTATTGCCGAAAAAACCATGAGCTCCCAAAATCGTCAGAATTATTCCACCCACCGAGGTGGAGTCTGCAGTCAACCACCTGGCCAACCTGCATCTGGAGCCTCCCACACCTACCTCTCTCGGCTTCTATTTCGACTGGAAAGATGTGGCTCTCAAGGGAGTGGGCCACTTCTTCTGCAAGTTGGCAGAGAAGAAGCGTAAGGGCAGTGAGCACTTTAAAGTTGCAAACCCAGCGCGGTGGCCACATTCTCTTCCAGGACGTGCTGACGCCTCCCAAGATGAGTGGGCAAAACTCAGGACACCATGGAAGCCGCCCTGGCCTTGGAGAGGAGCCTGACCCAGGCCCTTCTGGAGCTGCAGGCCCTGTGTTCTACCCGCGCAGACCCTCAGCTCAGTGACTTCCTGCAGAACCACTTCCGGGGTGAGGAGGTGGAACTCATCAAGAAGATGGGCGACACCTTGCAGTCTGCCAGCCCCCAGGCTGAGCTGGGCGAGTATCTCTTCCAAAGGCTCACCCTCAAGCACGACTAGGAGCCTTTGGAGCCCGAAGCCTTTGAGGGGCCCCTCTGCATCCCCCTGGTGTCTGGCTTTTACCTGAGCCTCTCCCCGAAACTACTAGCCATTCTTTTAACCATCCTGAAGCTCTCACCCAGGCATTGGACCAAATGGAACAATAAAGCTTTTTGCAGGAAAAAAAAAGAAAAAACAAATACTTCCTCTTAACCCTACTTGAAAAAATAAAAAGCTCGCCCTAGCCAATATGACTCAGTGGATAGAGCATCGGCCCACAGAATGAAGGGTTCCGGGTTTGATTCCAGTCAAGGGCACATACCTCAGTTGCACTCTCCATCCCAGCCCTGGTCGGGTCGCATGCAGGAGGCAACCAATTGATGTGTCTCTCTCACATGGATGTTTCTCTCTGTGTGTCCCTCCCTCTCCCTTTCACTCTCTCTAAAAATCAATGGAAAAATATCCTCAGGTGAAGATTAACAAAAAGTAAAATACTTAAAAAAGAAAAAGTCAAAGCTCAATAACAGATGCAATGACCTCAACCTCAGTGTCAGGAATTAGCAGGAAACAGTGAAGGCATGCTGCATTAGGGGAGTGAGCAAGTGTTACTTAGCTCCAACCTATGAAAAGATTGCTGGGTCTCCACTTTCTAAAGTGACCCAGAAATGTAGGTTTTTTGTACAAATTTCTCTAATTGTTCATTTTGACAACTTCTAAAAAAGCTTTAAAAACATTATGTAAGTCAAACAAAACAAACCTATGCACATGATTCATTCAGTTCAGAATGATCACCAATTTTCAACCTCTGGTCTAACTCAAAGACATAGGGAACTCCTTTAGTTCACTTTTACACTGTAAACTCGATATTCATTTCACCCAGAAAGGAACCCAGCACTTAGTCAGACACTCAACAAACCTTTTGGCAAACACCTGATGCATTTCACAGCCAAACCAAGAACTGTATTTTTCTTTGTATGCACATAAGTCTCTTGACCCCACCACTTACCTGCTTAAAAGGTTAACAAAAACTCCACAATTACACCTCTTCTATTTTTAAATCTCCGATGAATACAAAAATAAGTACTTTATAGCACCTCTTATGGACTCATCTATTCATTTCTTTTTACTCTTCTGAACATGTGTGTAATTATATCCCTTCTCCCTTTTATGCCTCTTCATTTTAATTTGTTTACTCTTTCCAATAAAAAAAAAAGTTCCTTTGGACTACAGCACTTGATTTGTGTTCATCTGTTCTTCTCCCCCCATAACTCCTGACATCTGAAAAACATAATTAAACTACACCAACTATGAAGACATTTCAAATTACTAACATTTTATATCTGAGTAAGTAACAAACCAAAACGTATAGAAAAGAAAGAATATATTGTTAACCAAATCAAATTTCCCAAAATTAAAATCACCAAGAGAAGTTTAAAGTATGGTACATGTCAACTGACACTGTCCAATATTTTAATATTTGAGGGAACAACACCAAAGGTAAAACTCAATGTTTGATAAATGTCCAATTTAAGTCTATCCCTCCTAGAGGCCAAAAGTTATACTACAATAACCTTTATGTGTATTTCAAAAACTTAGTTTGGTTTATACTAAAAATCCTACTTAAGCTTAGTATTCTAGTGAAAAAGCACAGTTTAATGAGTTTTACATTTATATTCATTATTTTATTAAATCAAAACAAATACTGTTTGATGGGTAAAAAGGAAAGAAATTCAAGTATAAGCTTTAAGATGTTACAGTTTGTTATAGTCATTGATATGTTCTTTTTTTTCTTTTTTCTTTTTAAATATATTTTATTGATTTTTTACAGAGTGGAAGGGAGATTGATAGAGAGTTAGAAACATCGATGAGAGAGAAACATCGATCAGCTGCCTCCTGCACACTCCCCACTGGGTATGTGCCTGCAACCAAGGTACATGCCCTTGACCGGAATCGAACCTGGGACCCTTGAGTCCGAAGGCCGACGCTCTATCCACTGAGCCAAACCGGTCAGGGCAGTCATTGATATGTTCTTAATTCGTGCTTGTCATAAAGGAAACAGAGAATTGTGTTAAAGATTTTCAGGAACCACTTTCCAAGCAACTAGAGGCCTGGTGCACGAAATTCGTGCATGGGGCGGGGGGTGTACCTCAGCCCAGCCTGCACCCTCTCCAATCTGGGATCCCAAAAGGGATGTCCCACCGGGATCAGGCCTAAATGGGCAGTTGGACATCCCTCTCACAATCCAAGACTGCTGGCTCCTAACTGCTTGCCTGCCTCTGCCTGATTGCCCCTAACCGCTTCTGCCTGCCAGCCTGATCACCCCCTGACCACTCCCCTGCCAGCCTGATCAATGCCTAATCCCCAGCCGGCCCGATTGCCCCTAACTGCCCTCCCCTGTCGGCCTGGTACCCCTAACTGCCCTCCCTTGCCAGTCTGGTCACCCCTAACTGTTCTCACCTGCAGGCCTGGTCACCCCTAACTGCCCTTCCCTGCAGGCCTGCCCCCCCAACTGCCCTCCCCTGCAGGCTTGGTCTCCCCCAACTGCCTGCCCCTGCAGGCCTGGGTCCCTACCCCAACTGCCCTCCCCTGCAGGCCTGCTCCCCCAACTGCCCTCCCCTGCTGGCCTGGTCTCCCCTAACTTCCCTCCTCTGCTGGCCCAGTCACCCCTAACTGCCCCCCTGCTGGCCTGATTGCCCACAACTGCCCCCCCCCCTGCAGGCCTGGTCTCCCCCAACTGACCTAACCTGCAGGCCTGGTTCCCCCCCCCCCCAACTGCTCTCCCCTGCAGGCCTGGCCCCCCCAACTCCCCTCCCCTGCAGTCCTGGTCCCCCCCAACTGCCCTCCCCTGTAGGCCTTGTCCCGCCCAACTGCCCTCCCCTGCAGGCCTGGTCCCCCCCAACTGCCCTCCCCTGCAGGCCTGGTCCCCCCCAACTGCCCTCCCCTGCAAGCCTGGTCCCCCCCAACTGCCCTCCCCTGCAAGCCTGGTCCCCCCCAACTGCCCTCCCCTGTAGGCCTGGTCCCCCCCCAACTGCCCTATCCTGCAGGCCTGGTCCCCCCCCAACTGCCCTCCCCTGGAGGCCTGGGTCCCCCCCCAACTGCCCTCCCCTGGAGGCCTGGGTCCCCCCCCAACTGCCCTCCCTTGCTGGCCTGGTCTCCCCCAACTGCCCTCCTCTGCTAGCCTGGTCACCCCTAACTGCCCACACCTGCCCTCCCCTGCAGGCCATCTTGTGGCGGCCATCTTGTGTCCACATGGGGGCAGCCATCTTTGACCACATGGGGTCAGCCATCTTGTGTCTTGGAGTGATGGTCAATTTGCATATTACTCTTATTAGATAGGAGATATATATATATGTGTGTGTATATATATATAAACACACACACACACACATATATATATACACACCGTATTTTCTGGTGTATAAGATGACTGGGCGTATAAGACAACCCCCAACTTTTCCAGTTAAAATATAGAGTTTGGGATATTCCCGCCCTATAAGATGACACCCGGTGTATAAGATGACCCCCGACTTTTCCAGTTAAAATATAGAGTTTGGGATATACCCACCCTATAAGGTGACACCTGGTGTATAAGACAACCCCCAACTTTTGAGAAGATTTTCCTGGGTTAAAAAGTTGTCTTATACGCCGGAAAAGACGGTATATATATTAGAGGCACGGTGCACAAAATTCGTGCATGGAGGGGGGTTCCTCAGCCTGGCCCGCACCCTCTCCAATCTGGGACCCCTCAGGGGATGTCCGACTGCTGGTTTAGGCCCGATCCCTAAACCAACAGTCAGACATCCCTCTCGCAATCCGAGACGACTGGCTAACCACTCGCCTGCCTGCCTGATTGCCCCTACCCCTCTGCCTGCCTGCCTGCCTGATCACCCCTAACCTCTCTGCCTGCCTGCCTGATCTCCCCAACTGCCTCTGCCTGCCTGATCACCCCTAACTGCCCTCCCCTGCTGGCCTGATCTCGCCCCCAACTGCCCTCCCCTGCCGGCCTGATCTCGCCCCCAACTGCCCTCCCCTGCCGGCCTGATCTCGCCCCCAACTGCCCTCCCCTGCTGGGCCTGATCTTGCCTCCAACTGCCCTCCCCTGCTGGCCTGATCTCGCCCCAACTGCCCTCCCCTGCTGGCCTGATTGCCCCTAACTGCCTCTGCCTCGGCCCCTACCACCATGGCTTTGTCCAGAAGGAAGTCGGACGTCTGGAAGATGGTCGGTCGACCCAGTCTAATTAGCATATTACCCTTTTACTAGTATAGATAGATTATATAGGATAGGATTGCTTAAATGGGGTGGGGGGGAGCCTTTTTCAGCAGGAGGAGAAGCTCTTGGCAGACAAAAACACATAATCCCTATATCTGGACTGATAGCTAGCCATATACACTATACTGCCAAACTGGTCATTAAAAAATTGAATCACTGTCTTACACCTTACACCAAACAGCTGTTGCCCTTAAAACCCCTCCTCAGCCCCCACCTTAGGTTCTGCCTTTGCAGTTAACCCAGATTGGGTTCTGATTGGTCGGTTTCTATGCCAGTCAGCATCTCAGGGCCTATCTCCAGGCCTGATCATAGAGGCGGGGCTGATCAGCAGCCACCTCAGGCTGCTGGTGAGCAGGCTGAACTGCTAACCTCTGGGAGAGAGAGAGGCTTGGCTGCTGGTGAGGCCCAGAGAGAGAAGCAGGGTGATCGGGCCTCGCCAGCAGCTGTTGATGATGATGATGATCAGCCCCGTCTCTCTCTCTCTCTCCAAGAGGTCAGCAGTTCAGCCTGCTCGCCTGCTGTGTGCGCAGGCTGGCGTTCGGTCAAACCTTTGGTCGTTTTGGATGTTAGTACCCTGGCTCTTTATACACACATACACACACACATGCACACACACACACACACATTACATATGTGTGTGTATATATGTAATGTGTTCATATATACTGGTATTTATAACAGATACAAAAAAAAAAAAACATGGCTAGAACTATAACATAATTTTTGAATATAGAATAAGTGAAAAAGCAAAACTGTCATTTTACCTTCCCAATATCCCTTCAAAGACCTCAACTTTAAAAAAAAATATAAAGTAAACCAACTACTTTTCATAAAAAAAAAAAAACACCCACAAGGAAAAATGAAATGTATGAACCAGTACTGAACACAGGCTAAATGATGAAACACATTCGAAATCCCATTTTCATAGCATACCTGTGGCCATCGGTTGGCGACTGCACCAAAGAATAACTGTCTCCAGAAGAAAGCTTCCATGATTCATTTAATTTGTGTTCGCTCGTCCCCAGCTCACCCACTACCCAGTCTGGTAATCCTTCTGGGCTTGAACCTTTGGCTTGTGCTGGATTTGGTTCATCAAAATAGATGGACTGATTTTTAAAAATTAGAAAAATTATTCTTTCAAAATGTACTATAATGAAATAATTAGTTAAGATTTCAAGTATTCAACTACCAAAAATATATAAAAATGCATCATTCAATGCACATTAATTATTAAATATTAAGTAATTTAATATTAAATAATTAATATACATAAAATTGATAACATATTTTAGTTGTGCTCTGCTGTATAAGAAATCTGGTGAATTGATAACAATACATAACAGATAAATCTGATAATAATTATTGTATTACAAAAGGAATATTAGCTTTATGTAAACATAAATGAAACATTTTTTTTTAATTCATGTGCTCTCTTATTTCTTTCTGTGATCATTAACTTCTCTGCAGCCCACCAAAGAAATCAGTGGGCTCAGAAACCACAGTAAGTAAAAATCAGGAATCCCTTCATAAGATGAGAACAACAGAGTTGAAGACCTGGGATTTAGTTCTGGCCATGCCATAAATGCGCTGGAAAACCCAAGGCAGTCTCTAGGCCTTCTCATCATTCTTTGTAAAATAAGGCACTTTCCTATGATTTTATGAAATTGAGTGTGAATGGGAAAACATAATACTATATATTCAGATCTTAACATCTGAATTTGTTCCAGAAAATATTCTACATTCAGTCATTAAGAAGAATATTAGCTCATTCATTTCTCTTTAAGTGAGCCAGTCTTCATGACACATTTCTGAAGAAACTTCTGCATTAACTGGATACTTCTGCAACAATTCTCCCAATCCTACACAACGGTCCTCTAGGGGGGCTGCTCTCTAAGGAGGGGTGAAACATGACCCTCTATCCTCAATCAGACATGCATAGCAATTTCTTTTTAAATGAGATAGTCACTTCAATGTTTAATCAAATATTAAGTCAAGTAACTATGTCCCAAAGTCTAATGATTTTAAACAAAATGTACGTCTCTCATGTGATTGGGAATAGCATTAAAACTTTTGGCATTCTCCCATGGATAACATATTATGATCTAATTGTGCAACATGCCTTTTGAGTGAATTTTTGGTGTAAATTAACTGTTAAAATAAAATTTCAAAATCTTAAAATATCATTTTAAAAAATCTTAAAATATCCTAACAGCAACTACCAATCTCTAGAACTCCAGCCAGATTTCTCAAGTATTCAAACACCATACAAACCAAGACAGTGACAATTCATCAACCAAGTATAATTGTAACTGCCTTTTCACAAACCTGATTCTGATAATGAAATTAAATGAAGTGCAGGAAATCACTTCTAAACTCCAACTTACTGTTTTCACTTTATTAGAGTAGAAAGGAACTTTAGAAGTCACTCAATCTGACCTCTCATAAATTTTTAAACATGAAAGAGTTTAATAACTAAAATTTACTGACATACATAAAATATTATTATTATAAACAGTGGAAAAGTAAGGCTCAAGTTTAAAACCACACTTTAAAATTTTTAGAAATATTGTAGAATATTATAGAATGACTAAATCAGTAAGTATAGGCTGCTTATAGGCCAATTTCTGATTTCTATTCAATGTAGAAAAACTTGAATCAGAAAGAAAAAAAAAATTAGTTTTAACTAACATATCACCTAGAACTTGTTACTTACTAATATGACCATTCCCAAAGGGTATGATAAATTGGCAGAGTTTTTTAAAAATATATTTTTATTGATTTCAGAGAGGAAGGGAGAGGGAGAGAAAGATAGAAACATCAATGATGAGAGAGAATCATTGATTGGCTGCTTCCTACACCTCCCACACTGGGGACCAAGCCCACAACCCAGTCATGTGCCCTGACGGGAAATTGAACTGCTACCTCTCGGTTCATAGGTCAAAGCTCCACCACTGAGCCATGCCGGCTGGTCTAAATTGGCAGTTTTTAAGAAACTAAACTAATTCACCTTTTGGTCAAGGACACCTACCATGTATGAAGGTAAAGTTTTTAGTGTCCCAGGTTCAGGTCGGTGTATAAAAGGGCCTTCAATCACTCCTCGCTTCAGCATATGCAGTAACAGTTTTGCATACAGGTTCCGATTCTTCCTGCCCATTACTCCTGCACCTGTTCCTGAAGGTTCACACAGCTTTCTAATCCAAAGTGCACACCTCTGCCGTTCTAGAAATACATAGGCACTATTAGAGACTTGATTTGTCAGTAAACAAACACTAAATGAAAGACCTGTCTAAATCTGCTCTTGCCTAGAGCAGGGGTCGGCAAACTCACTGTAAAGGGACACACAGTAAACAGCGAGGCTCTGCAGGCCTGTGACCTCCAGCACAGCTGCTCCCCTCTGCCATTGGAGCATGAAATCAGCCACACACCACATGTAACCAAACAGGCATGGCTGTTTTCGCATAAAACTTTACCAAAAAGGAAGCAGGCTGGATCTGCTCCAGAGGCTACAATTTGCCAAACTCTTGGGAGTTTACCAGTTCATTAGTAATCAGGCAAGACATAAGCAAAAAAAATATTTTCTCAAAAATAAAATCTCTGGATTACTCGCTATTTACAAATAAAGCAGTGAGATTAAAAGTTTGCTGTAAAAACATCTCTAAAATAATTGTAGTTGTGTTTTGAAAATTCTTTCTATAATTCTCATTATACAAACCAAGAGAGAGATAAAATGCAGTCTTATTTATTTAAGCATTTTAAACTTAATCTAAAATTAAATCTCAAATGTTTTATTTATTAAAGCTGATAATTTTTAGGGATTTATAGTTGATTTATTTACGGTTTTCTTTTAACCTCTCTAGAAATAATTGAAGGCTATTTACATGTAATTTTGTAAAATAATTATCCTTTTAGGAACTGCCTTAAAAATATAGCACAGTTTAATCCACATATAATGACCTATTGACTATCTTATATTACCATGACACAGAAACGTTTTTAGGTCTCATGAAAACTATTTTGACACTAATCTTTTATCAGTCTAACTCAATTTGAGGATTATATACCTAACACAAATCATAAGCCTGCTTTAATCTCTTAGTTTCTAAAGGTCATATTCATTTATTGTTTTACCTACAAAAATCGCTGGGGCCGGATTTACTACTTTGCTCATACCAGATTTATCACTACAGGTATGAGAGCTAGCCTCTAAAGAACTTTTGTATTTTTAGCTTTGAAATTATGTAATCACAAAGCAAACTTCATGAGATATTGGGCATACTTTATGCCAAAAAAATGCAAAAGTGAAACTGATAAACTTAAGCAATCACTTTTCAAACTATATATTTTCTATATGCCCAGCAGCAAACTGAAATCTATATAATTTTGGAACGGCTAGAATTCAGTACAACTTGATTAATACAAAAGAGTTCATTCCTCTACTTAAAATATTGGGAAAAAACATTTTCCAAAGTAGATTTTAGCTACAAGAAGATGTAAGTTATTTAGATTCTTGATTGGTATGTGATTTCCAAGCACTCATTAAGAATTAACTAAATAAAAGAAGGCAAGGGATATACCAATACTGACAATACATCATGAACCAAAGATTACAATCCAATCAATTCTTGAACCTAAAATCCATTTTTAAAAGAAGATAAATATGACAATAGTTTGATTTGAAATACATTTATAATGGGAGATTTTAATTTAAAAAAATTCCTAATCAGTAGATCTAAGACAAAAAAGAAAAAAAGGTACTGAATATCAAAAGATGAGTAACAGTATAGAAACATCATTAAATACTAACTCAAAAAATCATGAATGAGCTGTGAGATATGAAATAACCATTTTGAAGAATAGCAGAGGAAGAAAGGAGAGGTTATGGTCTAAAGGGCAATCGGAGAGAGGAAGAAGCTTGGAGGGAAGCCCATGCCAAGACATCATGGACTAGGAAAAATCGCAGGCCTGGCCCTGGTGGCTCTTGTGGGTTCAATCCACGGTCAGGGTGCATGGGGGGGGGGGGGGGGGAACAAGTGATCGATATTTCTCTCTCTCTCTCTCTCTCTCTCTCTCTCTTCCTTTTCCTCTTCATCTCCCTTCCTCTCTCCCTAAAAATAAATCAATAAAAACATATCTTTGGGTGAGAATTTTAAAAAAAAGTGGCAGGGCCTAGAACTATGGATGACCACAAAATGCATAACTCACCCACTACTCTCCCTTCTCCCAGTGCAGCTCCTTGCAATAAATATTTAATACTGACTTGGTTCCTCATTTTGAATATAGAGCTCCCTCAGACACCTTAGGGAAATAGGAAATTTGGACAGAGTAAAAGCCAGTTTCTTGGCCCCATTCTAAATGATCCACTCAAAAGCTGCCAATTAGATTTACCTTTACAGCCAATCTTATGCCCGGTATAACTCAGAGAATCTGCCTGGTCACCCAAACTCCTTTCAATTGCTCCGCATAGCGTTGGTGGTATAGTGGTGAGCATAGCTGCCTTCCAATTGCTCCGCATACCTTAAATTTCTTGAAAATTTTTTGACTTGAAACAAAGACTCTCATTCTATAATCCTATGTAATAAAAGCCTAATATGCTATGTGTCTGGTTGACTGGTCAGCCGTTCAACCAATCAAAGCATAATATGCTAATGATATGCTAAGGCCGCTCAACCACTCACTGTGACATGCACTGACCACCAGGGGGCAGATGCTCCAACCAGTAGGTTAGCTAGCTGCTGGGATCCAGCTGATCGGGACTGAGCGAGATGGGCTGGACACACCCTAGAGCCCTCCCACGGTCCCTCCCCGACTGGCCAACATCCCACATTCCTCCCCAGCCCTGATCATGCACCAGTGGGGTCCCTCAGCCTGGCCTGAGCCCTCTCACAATCTGGGATCCCTTGGGGAATGTCAGAGAGCTGATTTCGGCCCAATCCTGCAGGCCAGGCCGAGGGACCCCACTGGTGCACGAATTCATGCACTGGGCCTCTAGTTAAAGATAACAGGCCAGAAACTGAAGACAAGATAACACAAAAACTCATTCACATGTCATTTTATTCAGTCAAGCCAAAGCATACCAGACCAATAAATTCTTTTCCACTTTTATAAACAAAAGGGTCAGAGAGCAGGTGGACTGTGGGCTCCTGAAAGAGGAAACATTCCCATGGTGGGAGAAAAAATGATGCAGGAAGAAACAGTTGTAGCAAACTTTAGAGATCCCTGTGCTTTAAGCTCATGACATATAAGAAGGGGTATCACAACCTTTCCATGGTTTAGTAGGACATTATCACTAATTTCCATTTACCTTTCAACAGCTCAAAGTAAACAATCCCATATCAGCTTAAGATAAAAATTGGTATTAAAAGAATTCAATTTTATTTCCATTTTGATGGTTCATTGGTTTGATGAAATAATATAAAAAAATTAACCTTAAGAATCTAATTTTTAAACATAATCTTACCTGGCCTATGGGGTAATTTTAGAACGAAAGGCTTCATATCTACCACAAAGTGATCAAATTCCGCATCCAGCTTCTCCCATTGTTCTTCTTCACTTTCCATTTCCATAATTCAGTCTGTAAAAGATTTAAAATGAAAATATTGAGGATCTGTATGCTGAAAATTGCCAAACTGATGAAAGAGGTCAAAGAAAACTCATTAGCATTATAAATACCAATTGTCCCCAAATTGATCTATAGATTTCATGCAATTCCAAACAAAATCCCAACAGTATTCTTTTGTATATATAACAAGCTGATTCTAAAACTTAATTTTAGAAATTAAAGAAACTAGAATTCTGAAAAAGAAAAACAAAGTTGGAGGATTCACATAACCCAATTTTAGAGGTATAGTAGTCAAGACAATGTAGTATTGGTAAAAGGATAGACACATGGATCCTTGGAACAGACTAGAGTCCAGAAATTGACCAGTACAAATATGGACAACTGACTTTCAACAAAGGTAAAATTCATGAATAAATTATAGTTTTTATAATAAAGTATGCTGTACATCCATATGCAAAAATATATACAAACCTCAACCTACACCTGATAGTATATTAAAAAATTAACTCAAAATAAATCACAGACCTAAGTGTAAAATGTAAAATTATAAAACTCTTAGATGAAAATATAGAAAACAATTTTCATGACCCTGAAAAAGGCAAAGATTTCTTAGATACAACATAAAAAGCACTACCCATGTAAGAAAAAATGGATAGATGGGACTTCGGCAAAACAAAAAACTTTTGCTCTGCAAAGGACTCTGTTAAAGGACTGAAAAGAAAAGCCACAGACTCAAAAAAAAGATGTGTGAATTATATTCTCACAAAGGACTTATATTAAGAATATATAAAGAACTCTCAAAACTATAAAACAAACAACCCAATAAAAATAATCAGGAAAAAAAACTACTCTCTTTACCAAAGAAGATATACAGATGACAAGTAAGCACATGAAAAGATGCTCAACATTTTTAGTTACTAGGGAAATGCAAATTAAAACCATAATGAGATATCACTACACTCCTAGTAGGACAGCTAAAATAACAAATGCAAACAATAGCACATGCTGGTAAGAACAATGAACAGGAACTCTCCTGCACTGCTGGTAGGAATGCAAACGGTGCAACCACTCTGGAAAACAGGTTAGCAGCTGCTTACACAGTTAAACATACATTTACCATGTCTCAGAAATCCCACTCTTCGGTATTTATCCAAGTGAAACAAAATCTCTATTTACACAGAAACCCGAATGTAATGTTTATAGCAGCTTTTTCCTTCTATAATCAGCAAACACTAGGAACAACCCAAAGATCCCTCATCTGGGGAATGGATAAACAAATTATGGCAAAAACACAAAATGAAACCGTACTCAGCAACAGAAAAAAATGAGCTGCTGATACACATGACAACATAAAAAAAAAACTTCGAACATATTATGCTGAGTGAAAGAAGCCATTCCTAAAAGGCTACCTACTGTTTTAACCCATCTGCATGACATTCTAGAAAAGACAAAAATGTTAAGCATAGAAAACAGATCAGTGGTCCACAGGGCTGAGCAGTGGGGGAGACCTGGACATGAAGAGGCGGCACAGGGCAAGTATTTAGGTGTTGGAATTGGTCAGCATACTGTCTGTGGAGGAGGCTGCAAGACCCTACTTTATGCATGTGTAAAAACTCATAGAACTGTATCCCCCAAAAAAGTGATTTTATCTATGTACATTTAAATTTTATAACTCCCCTCAAAAAAACTTAAAATATTTGTCCTTATATTTCTTCCTAATTAGCACAAAAACTTGACAATAAAGGGGTGAATCCCCAAAACCAGAAACGTAGATTTTGACAAAGTTCCTTAAGTTAAAAATATACCCACACTCAGTATGTTCCTTTATGTAATGAAATGTCTTGGTAGGGATGTGGACTACCCCTACATTACGTAAGGTCTCCCAAGTTTCACTGATTCAATTTACAACTTACACATTTAGAATAAAGCTCTGTTCTGCCTCAGGCACTCTTACTCCACAGATGGCCTTCCCACTGCTAAAGCAGCTTCTGGTATTGACCATGGTATCCTCATCTTATTGTCAACAGCCTCTTCATAGAAAGTTCTCCCTACCTTGTCTCTATAAGGAAGCTTTCACTGGCTGGCCTGGCTTCCCTCCGTCTAGACATGAACCAAGGTTTCCAGTCCTCTGCCAAGTACATGCATGTGCTCCCTGGAGTCTTAAACTCTCTCCCCCAACCTTGCCCAGGAAGGAAAAGTTTCTGAGATGCATACTGCTCTTCAACCACAACCCGAAAGTCCCCTCTTAGGAGGTTCCCACCATCTGACTACACCTTACTCTCCATTCTCATCACCGTCACCTTGCTGACCCTTCTATCTCATCACAGCCTCTTAATCTCTTAAACTGTCTCCTTACTCCACTCGATCTTCTTTTTACTAAACTCAGCAAGACTACGATCCCTTGACACCCTCCTTCATCCCCTAACTGAGGGCTTGTGGGACAAGGACGACACTGCCTTGTAGTCAGATGGCTTCTAATCTTACCTCAATCCACAGGAGTCTTTTACTATCTCCTACTCCACAAAGCAGCTTTTACCAGACATCTTAAAGCCCCTTAAATAAAGCGCTCACTCTCAATTTAAAAAATCTAAACTCCTGCTTCGTGGAAAAAGTAATTGTCAAATGGTTACACCACAAAATGCTATTCCCTCCACCTCTCAACTTACCTCTTAGAGAACAGAAGCATGAACTTGTATCAGAAGCATGAACTTGTCTTTCTAATGCCAACAACACCTTTATCGCATATTTAACGTTAGAGGAAACTAAAATTCAAAGCTAAAAGACTCACCTAAAGCCATGAAATTAAGCCCAAAGCTCAGATTAAAATTCTGAAATCCTTGTCAGATTCATTATATCTGACCACTTGGCCACTTACCTATAAGTCAGCACTATTACCAACTAATAATAAAATCTTGAAAATTGGAAAGGCAATCAGAATTGCTATAATAACATACAATACTGGATATACATTTTTTAAAAAATATATATATATAATTTATTTTTTACACAGAGGAAGGGAGAGGGAGAGTTAGAAACATTGATGAGAGAAAAACATCAATCAGCTGCCTCTTACACCCCAACCCCCACTGGGGATGTGCCCGCAACCAAGATACATGCCCTTGACCGAAATCGAACCTGGGACCCTTGAGTCGTCAGGCTGACACTCTATCCACTGAGCCAAACCGGTCAGGGCTGGATATACATTTTTTAAAAACCAGAGTAAAGAGTCAATGTAATATTTGTTAAAAGGTAAAAATCTGTATCTCCTTATCCCTTTTTAAAATATATATATAGCCAAAACTGGTTTGGCTCAGTGGATAGAGCGTCGGTCTGTGGACTGAAAGGTCCCAGGTTCGATTCCGGTCAAGGGCATGTACATTGGTTGCGGGCACATCCCCGGTGGGGGGTGTGCAGGAGGCAGCTGGTAGATGTTTCTCTCTCATCGATGTTTCTAGCTCTCTATCCCTTTCCCTTCCTCTCTGTGGAAAATCAATAAAATATATTTAAATATATATATATATATATATATATATATATATATATATATTTTATTGATTTCAGAGAGGAAGGAAGAGGAAGGGAGAGACAGAAACATCAATGATGAGAGAGAATCACTGATCAGCTGCCTCCTGCACGCCCCACACCATGGATGGAGCCCACAACCTGGGCATGTGCCCTGACCGGGAATCAAACCGTAACCTTTTGTTCTGGTTCATAGATTAATGCTCAACCACTGAGCCACACCAGCCCGGCCTCCTTATTCCATTTTTATTCCCCAACAAAATAATGAAATGCAAAGAGCAAAACCAAAAAACGTAATTTACAATTTTAAACCTTCAAGGAATTCTTGCTACACAAATTACATCTTATAAATAAATTATATCTACTTAGTTCCAGCTAATCAAACCGTTTTATTGCTATTTATTAGAATTGCAGATTTAAATTATTAGAATTGAAAAGAAGTAAAGCTATATCATTGATTTAGGCTTAGAGTGTGCCTACCAGTCACATAAATTACTTCAAAAACAAACAAGTAAATCGAGTGACTCCTGCTCATAGCTATAATCTATATTTGGATCATGTGTTACACTTAACTCACTGGTATTGTCTTTTTTAAAACCTGATTGCACGTGGACAGCTACAAAAGGGGCTAAGACCTTCTCCAGGTGCTTGGCTGCCACAAGAGTCAGCAAAGCTTGTGCCAGTCACAAATACTGAAAGCCCTTGGGGGGGGGGGGGCGGGGAAGTGGCCACAACTGCTACACAAAGAGTACGTACACCTCAGTATACCCTGCCCCTTGCCAGACACAATAAACATATTCCTGCAAGTGGCATGTAATCAAATTTGTTCAATCAAACCCTATTTCAAACATAGGGTGGGTCATTAAAGAAAACCTGAAATGTGTATTTCGGTGCATCCACGTCTTCCAGGTGCGTGTTTACCGGGCTTACACATCTGGGTGTGTGGACAGTTCCCAGAGCCTGGGCTGAGCGTTCCCTGATGGTGCCAGGAGCATGTTGTGTGCTTTGCAAAGGTGTCGCAGTCATCGCCCGAGGAGACAGGCACTAGCTCGCGGCCATTTCACAGAGGAGGAAAACTGAGGCCTGGCACACGAAGAGGCGGCACAGGGCAAGTATTTAGGTGTTGGAATTGGTCAGCATACTGTCTGTGGAGGAGGCTGCAAGACCCTACTTTATGCATGTGCAAAAACTCATAGAACTGTATGCCCCCCAAAAAAGTGATTTTATCTACGTACATTTCAATTTTATAACTCCCCTCAAGAAAACATTGACAATAAAGGGGTGAATCCCAAAAGCCAGAAACGTAGATTTTGACAAAGTTCCTTAAGTTAAAAATATACCCACACTCAAGGGTCCGAGGGTCCCACGGAAAGTGCCAGCTGGGCCTGAACCCAGTGCCCAGACGCCGCTGCACCATTAGGAAAAGGCGCCTGTCCTCTCACGTGCCTTTTCTATTTCACTTGGACTCATCTTTCAATCTTCGGGACAAATAGGAAATACGGCCGCACAGGGACCAGAATAAGAACTGTTCGTATTTACTTAAGTTCTTCTCTTCAACCCTTAAAAGCTGGAGACCAGCGCGGAAACACGCCGCAGCCCCGGCACCTGGTGCTGGGACAGGGCCCTCTTCCCCGGGGACTGGGATGCGACCTGCTCCCACCAAGGGCCCCGCACGCCGGTTCGGCCCTGAATCCGGGCCGCCGGGCCTGTCGTGGGAGGAAAGTGACAAGTGCAGGGGGCTGTGCCCGCCAGTCGCTTCCCGGCCACAGAGGGCAGCGGCGGCCCGCGAGGCCGAGGCCGCTCCCCCCGCGGGTCCCTCCCTCGGATTTCCTCTCCGGAGCCGCAAGCCGTCCGGTCCGGCTCCGGGACCTCGTCACGGCGACCGCTGGTCAAACTTGACGCAGAACTTTCCCATCCCGTGCCCGGCCCGGCCCTCCCGCAGCAAGTGAGACCCCCCGAACGCAGCGCGCGCCCCTCGGGCCTCGAGAACCCGCCCGGGGCCTGCGGGGCGACGCCCCTCCCCGCACCAGCCCGCACGGGCGGGGCGGCCGCCACCCCGGGCAAAATTCCACCCCCGAACCCGGGGACAGGGGCTCGGGAGGGAAAATGGGGAAAACAAGAACCTGGCGCCCCTACATGCAAGCTTTCCGATGCGCCGCCGCCGCCAAACGGTTTCAAATCCTTGCGGGCCGCCACAGCCTCCGCCGCCCTGCAGGCCGGGGGCGGGGATTTCCGCGCTCGCATTCCCCGCCCCCTCGCTCACTCCTTCAGCGGCGGCCGGCGGCGCGCCGTTGCCATGGCGACACTGGGACCCACGATAGCCACCGTCCAGCAGTGCGGAGGCAGGGACTTCCGCGCTAGCGTTCCTAGGTCCCGGCGTTGCCAAGGGGTACACAGCACCGTTGCCATGGCAACGGTCGGGTCCCCCACGCGCAGGTTCCAGCCTGGTGGCTTCTAGCCTAGAAGCGGGTCGGGACCTATACATGGACAATGCGTCCCCCCAGCATCACAAATGTAGTTCGTGGACCCTGGGGGGGCTGTGGAGGAAGAACATCCAAAGGGCAAAGAAAATGGGATTCCTGGAGGACGTTCACAGAAGGGTGTGGCCTTGGTTTGGTCGGAGATAGGCGTGGAATGAGTCTAAAAACGGAGAATTTACTGCCTGGTGTCTCTCACAACCCAGATGGGCATTACCTTTTTGTTTTGTTATTTGTGGGGGTTGGGGGTGGCATTCAGAACTGAGGTCTGAAAAACCTGACCCCAAATTCTGAAAATGCTGAAATAAAATAAAAAAAGCTTTTTGATGACCAATTCTGTGTGGAATAACAAGATCTAGTGGAAAATGTGTTTTTGCCGCTCCCGGGGTCTCCACCTCCCCAGGGCAGTCTCCATGTCCGCGTTGCTATGGTGTGGTGGTCTGTGGTCTTCTGTTACATTGCTGGGAAAACTGCAAACTGTGTTTTTTAAATATACAGGCAGAAACCACATTTAAATTGTGAAAACACTCACCACTGTTTTTCATCTAATTTCACAACAGGATTCCTTCTTTAGTGTCGATGCAATACACTCAGGGTGGTGCCAAATCAAATGTAAGCACAGCTTGAGGCATCTTTTCAATTTTCCATAAAGAAAAGAGAAGATTCATTCATTTTTACCTTCAAACTTACTTTCAAACTTCCAGAGGAGTCATATTCTTCCCAAGGGGCTTTTTCAAACCCCTAGAAGTAAAAACTAACAGTTCTTCATTGTTTCAATGACAAATCATGAAGGCTAAGGGAAAGAAAAGGTATGAAATGCTTTTAAGAATGTTTAGTTTTTTAAAAGCATAGTTGAACATGCTTAAAGGTAACAAATAATTAGTAATCTAGATCATTTCTCCTGGGAATCACACACATGCAATTGCAGGACTTCGACCATTCAGTGAAGAGGTTCAAAATATGTAACCACGTTGCCGGAAGAACATGAAATGAATTTGACAAATGATGTCTAAATGAACATGAGCAGAAAAGTGGAAAAAAGAGGATCAAGAGGAAAAATGCAGCAAAGTCAAGTTCATCTGAGAGGAAATAATTGCAGCAGAAAAAAATATGACAAAGTTAAAAAGTAAAAAATATATATATTAAGAAAGTAAATTTCTTAAAATATTCTCTCTAATAGGTAAAAGTAAAAAGATGAGAAAAATCTTCCTTTTCATTTTCAAGAACTAGCAGATTGTCCCTTTTTCACTAATATGTACTTACATATACATACATACATGTATAGTTGTGCAAACAAAAATATTAAGATACGCATGGAGGGTTTTTATTGTTATGTCCTACATATTTAGCTTGAGCCTGCGCTGCATTCACCTTAGGATGCAAGCCTATATGTTTGGAGGAGTGGTTGGTGTGCACTTGCAATCTCTTTACGTGAGAACCAAGGGCCGTCCTATAACTCATCCTAAGAGATGGTAAGCAGATCTGGTTCACTGACAGTATAGAAACATTGAAGGAAAGGTGGGCGATTCTACAGAAAGCACAGAGCCGACCATGGTTTGACTTCCAGCTCTCCTCCACTTGTTGCAATAAGTGATGCCTAATCCTTTGAGGTGAGGAACTTCCTTTGAAATCATAAAAAGCTATAATTTACCTTCCTTACCCCACCATCACCAACTGCCCACATACCCCCAAATGTGTGTACAAATCAAAGGGTTCCCAAAAGGTCTGAAGTCCACCCGTGGAGCCTAGGTCCAGAGCTCCTGCTCTGTGGGTTGTATATCCATTTAAACATTGAGAACAGAAGCCATAAGCAGCATTTGTATCCATAATTTCTGAAGATAGCAAACTCAGTACAGGCATCACTGACCTTAACACTGGGCTCCAACTACTTCGGGGCAGGCATTAATAAAATGTAGCAGCAGCTGGAATGACTTCATCATGCATCAAAGGCAAGAAATGAGAATAAGAGTAACATCCTCACAGCTACAAACGCTTGGAGAAACATTAATGATGCACACCGCATAATAATTTAGTGAAATAAAGAGCACACATGAGACCCACGCTGTGCACCTTCAGGTGTATTTGGGGGAAAATTGCTGGAATCAGAGTCCATTCAGGGACCTCAAGTCAGATAAATACTCTTTTTTTTTAACTGTTGCAATATATGTGGCCTGAAAAATACAGTTTTGCGTGGACATTTTATGGCCATATATCTACAGCAACCAATTAATATGACTTCTATGTCTAGAAGGATAATAATGTGTCAGCTCAAAATATATTTATTGAACTGTCACATCCTCAGAGAAGCCTTCACTGATTCTCAGGCCACCCTTATTCTCTTTCAAAACCCCCTGTTCTTTTTCTTCATTGTATTTATCAAAATTTGTAATCAAATATTAATATCAACCCTCTTTTTTTTTAGACTCCATAGGACAGGAACAATATATGTTGGGCTCACCATTGCAGACCCAACGCATTGCAGAGTATCTAGAACGTAGAGCCAATCCATACATGTTTATTGACTTAAAGAATAAATGCAGATTGCTCTTTTGTCCTTTTCTCTGCACCTGGGGTGGAATAAGGCCACCCATCACTTCCTAGTTTACAGCTTCCATTCAAGAGGCCTGTACACAGTACTAATGCATAAGCTGATATCCTAAAGAATCACATTTCAGTCAGTGATTCACCATTTACATTATTAAGATACTTTGTATCATTAGAATGAAATACATGAGTGATGCTTAGCAATCTAAATGGAAAGCAATTTGTAAATATCAAGAATGATGATGATTATTACATAAACACATTAGAGATAAATATCAGAATAATCCTGCAGCCAGTAAATCCCTTAAATTGGATAGAAAATAATTCTGAACCTCCTATTTACAGGTCATAAAAGTATGACCTATACCACAAATAGCTGTAGGATAAAGAAAGTAGAAACTGGGGATTACAAGGCATATATTCTTTTCTTCACTACGGAAAAGGAGAGTCACTACCTTTAGCACAAAGGTTCTGATCACTTCCCTGTGCCAGAACGAAGTCACATTCACCAAACCATCCTTACCTCCTGCCTTCCTGGGCACTCCATGCTCAAGGCTATTAGAGACGAACTGGCTATTTGTCCTCCCTCCCCTTCAATAATATGCTTATCGCCCCAGCCAGTCTCCATACAAACTGGCAATCAACTACTAGAGAACTTCATAGCATCCATCACCTATAAAAATATCTACCAACCTGTTTCAGCCCCACTCCTAAACTGTGCAAATTCCAGGAAGCCACTGGGAAAATTCACAGCCTAACTAGCAGTCTAAGAACGGTAGAAAAGACAAGAGTCCAACCTTCAGGTTGGACATCTGGTTCTGTCACTGATGAGCTTTGTGACCAGGTAAAGCAAGTTACATCATTTCCCTAAGGTTCAGTTTCTTTACCTTCCTTATGGCAGGATTGGAACGGTAGAATTAACAAAGGTGAGATATATGGAAAATTTTACCCAGTGCTTGACACAAGGCAACTTCAATCAATATTGTCTTCTTTTCATTCCCAACTTTTTTTGTGAGCACTTTCAAAAGTAATAAGTGCCACTAGGAGGCAGCACTAGCACACAAAGAACTAGTTATCACACACACACACACACACACACACACACTCATCAATCATACATTCACACACACGTGCAAGCACAGATACTCTCACATGTGCAAAGAGCACACACACACACTCAAACAACATACACACAAGAGGGACAAACGTTCACACGCATGCACACCAACCACACACACACTCACACACAGAGACATACTCACACACATATGCACACATCCCAAGCTGTTTCCTTTCCTTTCTTTCTTTTTGTCTTTTTAGTCTTTTATTTAGGAAGAATAATCTTCAGGCTACTAGGTGGGAAATTTCACTGATGCATACTTATGACTGTGTTTGGGGGCCCAGAAATGAGACCCTGTACATGGAAAGACTGGCCAACGTTTTACAAACAAGAGAACCCATTTCCTGTGCTGTAAACTTCTGGCAGAACTAGGTTACAGTGCGAGAGACAAGGCAACACACGGCACCTTTGCATTCAGAACCCCTCCTGCCAAAATGCAAGTGAAGAAGCTGGTCATTGGTCTTGGAGGCAGCCTCATGGACCACGTGCAGCTAACAGGGTTTGCTGGGTCTGCAGTTGCTAGTAAGTGACAGTCCATAGATGGGAAGAGGAAATTCAGCCATGCTAAAATATGGGATGATACCTAGTAACCTGTGGTTAGAGTTTCACTCTCCCTTCAGTGGACTGCCTGGGGGTGGGGAACATTGCGGGGAGGGGGGAGGGAGGGCGGGGCAGGGGAGGGAGAAGCGTGTTAGTGCTTCCTGGGCTATCAGCCAGCAGGGCAGATCACTGAAGCCTGTGGCTAGGGAGGGTGGGTATAGCTGAATTTTTATAACAGGCAACCTGGTGATCTAAAAGCTTAAGAAAAAACATTTTGGAAAAGAGAGTTTGCTCATGGGACTAAATGGGCCACATAATCACTAAATAGAGGGGCAGAAATGGGTAGTTTCTACTAATGGGCTGGCTCCTCTAAACCAAATTGCCTCTTCAGATTGCAAAAATAGCAGATTTTTTTTTCCTGTGAAAATATCATTAAATTAGAGGAATCAGGACTGTGGCCTAAGCTCCAAAGTCTACTCTGACTACTTTTTTCAGGGATCCCAGTCTATCCAGCAGCCTGAGATGCCTTCCAGTGAATGAACTGGTACACAAAGCCATCTTCAACAAGACTTGCCATATTCCAGGAGCTGCTTTGTGGAATAGGCTGGGGGCGTGAGGGGAGGAGCATGTGGAGAGGTTTAATGTAGGAGTGCTGGGCTTGGGAGCTTTTAGCATTCTGAACACCTGGTATTTCCAAACAACAGACATAATGCTACAGTAATCGAGATGGTGTGGTACCGACAAAAGAGCAGGCAGATCAACGGAACAGAACAGAGAACCCATTAATACAGTCAGCCGATCTTTGCATTGCAAACGACACTATCAAGAGAATGAGAAGACAAGCCACAGACTGGATGGAAATCCTTGCAAATGACAATACCTGATCAAGGGCTGTTATTCAACATATATGAAGGGCTCTTAAAACTTAATAAGGAAATAAGCAACCTGATCTTAAAAGTGGGCCAAAGGTCTCAACAGACACCTCACCAAAGAAAATATACAGAAGGCAATTAAACAATGAAAAGAGGCTCCGCCTCATAGGTCATCAGGAAAATGCACATTAAAACAACAAGAGACCACCACGTTAGAAAGGCCCAAACCAGAACGCCGACAACCAATGCTGATGCCGGTGTGGTGGAATGCACATGGTCCCACCGTTCTGGAAGACAGCTTGGTGGTTTCTCACAAAACTAAACATAGTCTGGGTGAACTGGGTGAAAGTGGTCAAAAGGTACAAAGTTCCAGTTATAAAATAACTCCTGGGGATGTAACGTCAGCATGGTGACGACAGCTAATACTGTTATATATTTCAAAGTTGCTAAGAGTTGGATCTTAAAAGTTCTCATTTCGAGAAAAAAAAAAATGGAACTATATGAGGTGGTGGATGTTAACTAGACTTATTGTGGAGATCATTTCACAATGCGTGCACTCCTCAAATCATACTGTTGTACACCTGAAACTAATACAATGCTGTATGTCAATTACAGCTCAATACACAAACAAGCCTGCTCTTACCATGTGACCCACAATTACCCTTAGTATTTACCCAAAGGAGTTGGAAACTTATGTTCAGACAAAAAACCTGCACTCGGATGTTTATAGCAACTTTATTCATAATTGCCCAAAGTTGGAAGCAACCAAGATGTCCTCCAGTAAGTGCATGGGTAATAAATAAACTGGGACATCCAGATAATGGCATATAATTCTGCACTAAGAAATGAACTATCAGCCATGAAAAGATGCGGGGGGAGGGGGGGTTAAATGCATGTTCCCAAGTGAAAGAAGCCCATCTGAAAAGGCTGCATGCCGTTGGATCCAAGGATATGACATTCGGGAAAAGGCAAAACTACGGAGACAGTAAAAGGACCAGTGGTTTCAAGAGTTGGGGAGGGGCAAGTAGGCAGATCACAGAGGGTTTTTAGGGCAGTGAAAAGTCTCTATACTGATGGATATGTGTCATATATCCGTCCAAATCCATAGGAAGTACAACACCAAGAAGGAATCCTAAGGTAAACTATGGACTTTGGGTGATTATGATGTTTCAATGTAGGTTCATCTTTGGTTGGAAAAAAAAAAAAGTATCACTGTGAAAAGTGATGTTGATAATGGAGGGAGGAGGGTTATGGATGTGTTTGGGCAGTGAGTATATCTTCCTTCCTCTCAATTTTGTTGTAAACCTAAAACTGCTTTTAAAAAAAATTAAGTCTTAAAAAGATGGTACAACAATAAAATGACAAAATCTGTGTGCTTGTTTTATTTTGGTTTTGGTGTGTGTGGTTATTTTTATGATGTTTATGTGCTTTCAACAATGTTGTCCCCGATCCCTCTTTTGTTCTTTGTTTTGTTTTGTTTTGTTTTCCCCAGTCCTTCTCGAAAGCAGGTGTGGCCAGGCATTCCGTGAGTTAAAATATTGAAAAGCTTTCGCCCCAGTTGGTAGGTAGCTGTTGCCCAGGCACTCTGAGTGCCAACCACAGGGAGGCTACCGGTTCTTCCCATAAGGCCCCCCTCCCCGCCTTCCCACATCTAACAACTCAAGGGTAATGCCTGGTACACCCAGGGCCTCCAGCCCTGACCCCTCGACCCTCAGCCCTCCAGTCCATGGTCGCAATCCATTGTGACTGATCCCATTCCCTAGTGGTTATACCCCTAGTAAAAGTCATAGGTGATAAACACTTAAGTTTAAAAATCCCCATTGAGCCTGTTCATTCATCAGGTGTGAGCTGGGCTACAGGACCTCAAACATTCTGTATTAAGATGTCTCAGTGGATCCGAGGAGGTCATGGCAATTGTGACAGAAGAGGGGAGCCGAGGGTGGACTTTTACAGAAAAGCCCGCAGAGATTGAGCAGAAGGCCTGGAGCGCGGGTCTGTGTTAGGGAGGCTCCCAGTTATCACCTACCAGATGCCAAAAGAAACCTTCATTACTTACCTTCACTGCTCTCCCTGTGGCCAGCCCGCTCGGTTCCCTCCCAGTGAGCCGAGAGGAAGCGAGCAATTCAAAAATATACTTATAGGTGTTGATACCATAAAATTATGAAAGACTTTGCAACAAAGAGAGGATGATAGAAAAATGCATTCTCTCCTTTTCTGGAGCAAACCCAGCGATGATGTCTGGGACAGGGGGAGATGCTATAAATCTTTACTGCTGTCCCTGCATCCCTAGAGATGTTAGGTGGGGGTGAGGAAGAGGTCCTTTAAAATTAATATGTGACAAGCTAAAGAAAACAGTGGTTCTTTAATTACTATGTGACAAATTAAAGAAAACTTTGTTTCCTGGCCAGTGTTTCCCGGTGGTTAGAGTGTCCGCCTGTGCACCAAAGGGTCGTGGGTTCAATTCCCGGTCGAGGGCACATACCTGGGTTGCAGGTTCACTCCCCATTCCCCGTTGGGGTGCATGTAGGAGGCAACCAGTCAATGTGTCCCTCTCACATCGATGTTTCTCTCTTTCTCCTCACTCCCTTTCAGTCTCTCTAAAAATTAATGGAAAAAATATCCTTGGGTGAGGAGTAACAAAAAAATAGAAAAGAAAACTTTATGCTAAGGGAGGAAATCCAGAAGAGAAGGTTGGGAAGAGAGATATGGGATCTCAGGGTTCATCCATCCTAACAATATGGAGAGCAGAGTGCCTGGTACAGATACGGATAAGATGATGGATTTGGCAGGGTCAAGATTTTTTTTTAAAGGGTATTTTCTCAGTGAAATCAGAAGCAAGGCCATCAGTTGAGAGTGAGGAGAGAGAAGGTAACTTTAGGAGCATTGAGAAGAGAAATAGCCACCTTGGAGTGGAGAGGAGTGAACAGTCTAAAGAGATATGGTAGGATTTCTGGGCAGAGCCGAGGGCTTATGTAACATGTGAGCTGATGAATTGAAAGTGGGGCCTATTAGCCCGGTTATGAGTTTTTCTTTTTTCCAGCAACATTCAGATGCTCTGGCACAGGCAGAGGGAAGGCAGTGAGAGCCGGGGGCAGGTTTTGCCACCATGTACTACAGAAGGAGAAAGGGCAAGGGAATTAGGTATGAACGAAGGAGCAACATCGTGCTGGATCATGATATGTTAGTGGCTGAGGAGAGATTTTTCTAGGGATTTTGTAAAGCAGATTCCAAGGTTCAAATCCAGTTCTTCTAAATTGGTAGCCCATGCTTATTCCTTCATGGCCATGTTTCTCAAACTAGGGAACACAAAGAATCATATGGGGACTATGTCATCAATGTAGATTTTTGGACCATCCTCACAAATTCTGGGGTACAGCATTTTTTCTTTGTAATAAGTACCAGGTGATACCGATGTGGGGGTCTGTGGACCATTCTATGAAAAATACTGAATTGTAGTTGTTTTAGGTGAAAGCATTTGAGGATAGATTTAGGGGAAAGGGACTGGGTTACCCACATACTTGCTTACACTGTGCATTTCACAGCCGTGAAATGATGGTATTCCAAATATTGGGGTTCTGAAGCGGATAATATCACTAAAACTAAGCCCACGAGGAGCAATGATGCAATGGCTAAGGCCATAAATTCAGTCACTTTATTTTTTCCACTTCCATTAGGTTTCTTGAACAAACTCAGATAGGACATGGAATTTTGAATCGGACGACCAGTTTAGCATGGCTTGACGTCCCAGGCATCTGTTTTCCAGAAGGCCAACGAACTGTGTTCTGTTTGGGAGGGGGAGGGGGGATAAAACATTCTATGAGAAACAACCATTTCTTACATTTGTTAAGTGGCTAAGACAAATCAAGTACATTTTATAAACGTGCAGAATAAATTGAATTAAATGAACAAAACCATTTAGCTGATATGTGAGAAAGCGTCAGGGAAATGAAAAGGTGGTCATTTCCAGGAGAGAAAACAAAAGGTTCTATCGCTCTGAGAGTCAAGATTAAAATTTGGAAAAGAATCACCCCTTTATTCATCCTCCAGTGCACTAACCGTGCAGCCTCTGTCTCAAGACTGGAAGGGAGACTGGCCTGAAGGAGTATCTGAACAAAGCCCTGTTTGTTTGTCTGTTTGTTAATTTTCCTCTTCTAACCTTTATTTATTTTTTTGTACTGATTTGAACCAGGCTTATGGTGCTTTGTCAGTTGGGTATTTCACATCTCAACAGGGCTCTGCTGTATTTTGAAGAGTAATGATTTGCCCTGGCCCGTGTGGCTCAGTTGGTTGGGTGTTGTCACAAGCACCAAGAGGTCTGACCATTTCTGGTCAGAGCACATACCCGGGTTATGGCCTCAATCCCCAGTAGGGGGCATGCAGGGGGGCCAGCCAATTGATGTTTTTCTCTCTCCCTTCCTCTCTCTAAAATCAATACAAAATGTGGGTGTGTTTTTTTGTGGCTTTTTTTTTTAGAAAACACACACACACACAACAATTTATTCAGTGCATTTCTAGTTCTTTGTAATTATAATAACTGTGATTGGTTGAGCACTTTGTATACAATGTCATGCATGATGTTTCTAATCATCAACTCTACGAGGCGGCTATTGTCTACTAGTTATCATTCCCTCTGTCTCTAGCTGGCCACTTCTCAGACCTCCCTCCTCTTCCTTACACCTGGTCCCATCTCTGTTCTCTCCAGCCTGCTGGTACATGGCTGTCCACGATCTTGGGCCTTTTCTCGACTAGAGCCAACAACAGCTTCAGCCTCTGCTGGTCCTTCCTCCATACAACAAAGATATTTACACCCTGAGCCTGAACTCTTACAAGGCTGGCAGCTCTAAATGCTAGCCATTGTACACGTTTTTATCTCACACAGACATAATTATCTTCCTTAAAATAGTTCGCTCTGATGACAACTATGCTCCCATGGATCCTTTTGCAACTCTAGGAATTGCTGAAGGAAGGCGGGGGGCGGGGGGAAATGTAATAAGATCTATAAACCAATGACCAATGCCATAAGTCACTTTGTAATTTGGGGTGAGTTCTTTATAATTTGGGAGCAAGAGGTGGCAAACATTACATTATCATTATTATTATTATTAGCTATTCAAGCTTAATTTGGAATTATACAATATGGGCATAATTCACCTCAATATTCATCAAATGAAGCCACAACCCTGAGTATTAAGGAAAAGAATTGAAAAGAAACGTGTTTATTCAAGTAAAGAAACCGAATGCATCTTTCGTCTCGCTCCTCCTCCTGTCCCCATCTCTTTTGAAAAGTTCAGTGACCATAGTGACATGGCTTCTTATGGTCATTGTGTCATAAAAGTAGTAACTGTGGTGAGGGGCCAGTGGAAGTCCTGGCTAAAAGTTCCAGTGTTTGACTTACCCTTGAAGCAACTGGGGACTTCAAAGGTGCCGTCGATGCACTGAGCATCCTCAGTGTAACTGCACTTCTTCTCCTTATTTTTGCAGAAGAAAGAAACTTTTTGACCATGCAGCATCCCATTCTTAAATTTTTCTTGGATCTTTACTCTCTCTCCTTCGAATATCACAGTAGCTTTTTTAACAGATACTTTACAAGACGCTGAAAGAGACAATATTTGGAGTTAAGACTTAGGAGTTCTATCAGTCTTTCTTAAAGAGATGTAGCATTTGAGCCTGTAGATGAGTACATCTGAAATGAATTGCTCAAGACAAGAAGAGTCCAAGACTGTATACAATGAATAACATCGATATCATTCCTAATAGCAGTTCTTTACCAATAGAACCATTAGTCATGGGTTCCAAGATGGCCTTTTCTTCCCCTGCAGTAGCCACACAAGAAGGTCAGAGCAAAAGCAGCATATCCTAGGCTTTGGTGAACAGGAACTTCTACCAGATACTGCCATTGCGTGTAAGATCACACTGGTCCACTCAGAACCCATTTATTGAGCGAATGCACCCACCCATCAGCCAGTGTGAGGGTTGGCTGATAACAGCTCACAAATGCTCCTTTCTCTGAAAATTTGCCTTCAGCCTTAAGGATGCCACCTCTCCCAGGAGGCAATGCGAATCAGTCCCCAACCCCAGGGTCAGAGAAGGGAACAGCCTATAGCCAATGACTAACTGACAAGTAGATACCAAAAGCAGGTCCTCCTGCCTCTTGGTGGGATCAACTCTGGGGTCTAATTCATGGCCCAGAGCTTCCAAGGAGATGAAACTAAAGCTAGACTCTAGCTGAGACTACATACTTGTTCAAGACTTAATTGGATTAGCAGGATCCACAATACCTGGGAACCTGGTAGAAATGCAAATTCTCAGCTCCTATCCCAGACCTACCGAGTCAGAAACTCTGTGGGATTCGGATGCACAGTGAAGTGTGAGAACCAGTCTCCTACTCCATCCTACCTGCTTCACTCTCTTTCTCCTGACACACACACATAATAAATCACCTGCACTCAAATCCCTGTTTCAGGTTCTGCTTCTAAAGTACCACAACCTAAGACACTAGCCATATGTTATTTTACCTGCCCTGCCTAATTCCCTTTTTTGCTTACACTGTTCAGCCCACAGCAACCTGAGCAGATATATAGTGCTAGGTTGTGGTTCTCTGCCTAAGCATGACACTGACCATATCAAGGATAGACACCTAACTCAAATGAGTGTCCCAGGAAAAAGATGCATTAGTGATGAGTCCTGTAGTTGAGAGGTCCTGATGTAGAGTCCAGGCAAGTTCAAAGTGAGTAAGCACAGAAACATGGAGGTGAGAGAAAGCCATTAAGAGATGAAAAAAGTGGCAATTGTTCCTGAATTTCAGCTCCAGTTCTCAGGAGGAATGGTTGTTTCATTTCCTGTTCTTCAATGTCCATCTAATTGCCTGTTTCCCACTTATAAGCCCCCATTTCCTTGAAGTAGCTTGACTGTGGTTGGCTTTTCCAAGAGTGAGAAGAATCTCAACCAGAACCAAGCAGAAACGGATGTTCATAGGCAAAGATTTAAGAGCATTATAGGAAGCCCACACACTCTTACACCATACTACCAAGGCTCATAAAAGATCTGATTATTTCATACACTTTAATTTCAAATGAGCGTGCTAAGCATGAAGCTGCCCCATGCACCAGTGAGTCTTAAAGTCTTTCACACACCAATAGCTGTGAAGCAAGTCTGAGCAATTAAGTAGAAAATGATTGGAACAAGAAAGGGGCAAGTAAGGGTGATCCACTGGATAGATTCAGAGACATTTTTAAGACCCACCCATGTTTCATACCTTTGCAACTTGGTTGTGCAGACCAGTTTCCAAATTTGTTGCATTCTACTTCTTCTGGGCCATCCAAGACATAGGTATCATGGCAACCATATGTGGCTTTATCCTTGTAACCAAGTGCTTCTTTTGCAGGATAGTTCACAAATCCATTGTCTGGTCTTATTGGGAATGGGCATTTTACATCTAAAAATGTTCATTTAGTAAGACATATTACTGTAAGTAGTAATGTTGTCCAGTAGTCATGGAATACGCAGTTACATTCTAATCTCCCTGATACCATCGATCACTGGGTGTTCCTGGGACTGGAATGAAATTTCCAGGTACCTCGGTGCTTAATTCTGTCCCCCTTATCTTATACTCATGGGAACCTGGATATTTTTTAAAAGAAACAAAACCACTTTGAAAGTATATAAATGAGTTACCAAGTTCTTTGGGCTTCCACATAATCATAAGGCATTATTTGTTTTGAATTTCATCTCTGTGCAGTCTAAGATGGTGAGTTTGAAAGAAGAAAAAAAAAGTCTGTTTCTTTTCACCAATAAACCATGAAATTAAAACACAGACTCCCTCCATGCACGCTAGCACACCGTTAGTTGGGTTTTAAATGTTACGTCTAATTCTCATGATTGTCTTCAGACTATACAAGAAGGCAGCACAAACTATGAAGGAGGAAAATGGTGCTGCTTCCAGGCCTTCTTAAGGCCCCAACAGCAGAGCCCCAAACCCATACCCCAGGTCACCAGAATACGGGAAAGCAAGGGTGGAGCCAGGAGCACAGAGCTCTTGGGAGGTAGATTAACGAGGTAGTTTAAAAGGACAGACTTCAAAGTTGGACTGCTTGACTCAATGTTGGCTCTTCCACACATTAAATGAGAAAGAAACTGAGTCTATAATAATACTAAAATTAACATTCCATGGAAGAAAAAGAGCTCTTCTCTGTAGAAGAATACCAGCTAATCAATATAGAAGGAAAGATAGAATTAGAAAGTCACCATTTTGCAACTACCAATGTCATAATTGGATCATCAGTGGATACAAAAATGACACCTAGAGAATGCATATCCACACAGTTGTCAAGTATGACCCACAGGTAGCTCACTAATTCCAGAGGGAAAGAGTTCCTTTACCAAGAAAAGATCGACCACATAAACCCCCCACCACCACCACTTAGCAATGACTATCAGGGGGCAGACGCTCAACACAGGAGCTGCCGAGCTGCAGTGACTTGGCAGCAGCAGTGGTTCTCAGGTGACACACCTGGAACCAGAGAGGAGGGAGCCCAATTCTGGGGTGCATCACCCGAGAACCGCCCTCTTGCAATCTGGGACCTGTTGGGGGATGTCAGAGAGCTGGTTTTGGCCTAATCCCCACAGGCCAGGCCAAGGGACCCTACTGGTGCACCGGGCCTCTAGTATTCTTAAAATTGTTTAAATGCTTGTTGTTAATACTTCAAAACATGTTAAGTGTCTTGGGTACAGTGATAATTAGGACATTCATGCTGAAGTGTTATGGGTAAGTGTCATGATGTGTACAACTTATTTTCGGATGGTTCAGGGGAAAAAATGTCTGGAGGGGGTGGAGAATGAGAATGTCACAACATGTTGACAGTTGCTACATCTAGGTAAAGGGTTGGAAACAATATTTTTTAAGTACCTACTGCTTAGGACTTGGTAGAATTAATTGAGATGACATATACAAAGCAAGAGACTAGTGCCTTGCCTAGAGTTAAGGCCCCCAAAAGGTTCTAGGTATTATTACTAATAGTTTCCCCATGCTAATAAGCACTTAAGGTTTGAATCATTCAGTAGATACCTAAAATATCCACTACAGGAGAAGTTAACAGTCCTCAGTATAACTCCTCGTGAGCATGATCACTTCTATTTGTCTACTGGTTATAAAGTTGACAAATGTAAAGAGGGTGACGCTAGGTCAAATTCAAGGAGGAAGAGTCTGCATAAGTCCTTAAAATCAAATATTTTTTGTGATTCTTACATGTAGGTAAAAGCAGGTAACAATATGACTGCAACCAGATTTTTTTCTTTACCTTCATCTCCTGAGACACCCCAGTTTAACCCAGGCTTCTCTGCACCAGCCTCGCCACAATATCCAGCTGTCTGTGCACACACCCTCTTCTTTCCCGCCTTCCAGACTTTCCACATCCTGTGCTCTGTGTGGCATGCCTCCCCCTCATTATCCACTCATCCTCCAAGCCCCTCCCTTAGAAAGCTTTCCCAGGCAGCTCTGGAGAGTTCATCACATTATATAGACTTCCCCTGAGGTCAGAAGCCAGGTCTCGTACATCTGACATCCCGGACACCTAGCACCCCACCTGGTACATGGTAGAGGCCAACAAGCATTTGTTGAGCACGGTCATCTGGAAGGCAGCTATGCTCACCACTTACCACCAATGCCAAACCAGGTCATTGAAACACCCATAGCGGAATGTTCAGTAGTTTTCAAAAATGGGAATTGCATTATCCTAATCGTTTTCCCTTCTCTTTGCACTTACCCCTGCATTCTGGTAATTCAGTCCAGTTTCCATGTACTGTGCAGGTAGCGGTGTCATTTCCAAACATGGCGTAGTTGGGCAGGCATTTAAAGACCGCCTGCTTCCCAAAGACGGATCTGTTTCCGGCCAATGGCTCATAAGCACTAAGGACCGCAAATTTAGGTGTGGGTGGTGGAGGGCAGGTTACAGCTGCAAAAGGAAAGAACTGTCATTTTCATGAATGTCTTTGAGTCTTTTAAGTAGACTCTTTCCAGAAAGGGAAAAATCCGAAGATTAACATGAGAAAATGCAAAATTTAATCCGATGCCAGGGTCAAAATGGTCAATTGTAGAAGCCAAATAAGAAAATTTGATCTGAAAAGCAGATGTCTTGAACCAGTCAAAAAAAACCCTAAAAATTGCAGTAAATTTAAGTGTTGCCACCACTAATTTGCCTGTTACAATAACCCCATGGTCGGCAATTGCGGCTCGCAAGCCACATGCGGCTCTTTGGCCCCTTGAGTGTGGCTCTTCCACGAAATACCACGGCCTGGGTGAGTCTATTTTGAAGAAGTGGCGTTAGAAGAAGTTTAAGTTTAAAAAATTTGGCTCTCAAAAGAAATTTCAATCGTTGCACTGTTGATATTTGGCTCTGTTGACTAATGAGTTTGCCGACCACTGCAATAACCTATGCGTAGGTTTCCATAAGTCTTTGATCCCCATGCTCTCTTGGAATATGTTTCTGGAAGTCAACATAGGTGGACAATGTTGCTGAGAGACCATGTAATCATCGCTGATGACAGCATCTTGGTGCAAAGTCACCTGTGACATCCGCATTTCACTGCTAGTTCAGGTTTGTTGTTCCTGTCAAATACCTCCTGCTTTTGTTGCTGGAGCTTATTCAAGGAGCTTCCCACAGAGAAATGGTACAGGTTGTCCTCCTGGCCTAATATGAAGTTTGAGCAAGTTGGGGGAAAGTTATCCTATATAATAAAAGGGTAATATGCAAATTGACCCTAATGGTGGAATGACCAGAAACGACTGATCGCTATGATGCGCACTGACCACCAGGGGGCAGACACTCAATGTAGGAGCTGCCCCCTGGTGGTCAGTGCACTCCCACAGGGGGGAACGCTGCTCAGCCAGAAGCCAGCTCATGGCTGGCCAGTGCAGCAGCAGTGGTGGGAGCCTCTCCCACCTCTGCAGCAGCGCTAAGATGTCCGACCAACGGTTTAGGCCCGCTCCCCATGGGAGCCATTAGTCAGACATCCCCTGAGGGCTCCTGGGCTGCCAGAGGGATGTCTGACTGCCAGCTTAGGCCCGATCCCCTGGGGAGTGGGCCTAAGCCGGCATGTGGACATCCCCTGAGGAGTCCTGGACTGCAAGAGGGCACAGGCTGGACTGAGGGACCCCTCCCCACCCTCCCGCCAAGTGCACAAATTTTCATGCACTGGGCCTCTAGTATTAACATAATGGAAGTTAGCGCAGAGCAAACTGTGATTGAACTTGAATTATCACGAGTCTCAGCTTGTGATCCATGGACCAGCAGCATGAGCATTGCCTGAGAGCCTGTTGGAAATGCAGAAGCTCAGGCCCTACTGAGAACCTATGAATCAAAACCTGCATTTTTTTATTTTTTATTTTTTGCAAGGGAGAGCATGAATGCAGGCCCCACTACCACAAATGATGCAGTCGAGTTTCCCACGCTTGGGGAAACCCCAGGGGTCAGCACCTCTGGAGTACAATGGATACACCTCACCCTGGGAAAACCACCTTCGTGATCATAGTATCTCCCCTGCCAGGTAAGCACAGAACCTGCACTTTAACGAGATGCCTGGGCGATTCCTGTGTCCATTAAAGTAAGAGAAGCACTTGTCCAGGTTAGATTGAAGCTAAAGTAGTCTAACTGCTTGTAACTAAACACAAAACAAAACAAAAATGACTTTACGAAATAGACATAAATCTGCTTAAAAAGGGAAACTATAAGAACCATGGTGATGCTCTGGCTTAGTATAAACCTACTTAATTTAGCCTTAAAAATGTGTTTGGGTAGTTCAGTGTTTCTCAAATTATTGTTTATTGAAGTTGCTTTACTCTTTCACTTCTTTTGCTAGGACACACATCAATGAAATGTCAAAAATTCATAACTATTGTTGTAAGGCCTGGGCCTCTTGGTCAAAGATTGGACTTCCATAAATCACAAGTTAGGGAATGTCCCTCCCTCTAACAGTGGAGCCCAGAGCTGGGCGTCCCCTAAACAAATAAATCTTTGGTGACTTTTGGAGGAAACTCAGTCAGCTTCTAGGATACAAGGCCCTTTGGTGAGCTCTCAGCTTACTGTGAAGGTGACTTCTCATCTCCCTCATCACTAGACTTACTTGCTGAGGGCAGAGCTAAGTCTCCCCTAGCTTTGTAGCCTCAGTGCTGAAAACAGGATGGAGCACATATTAGGTCCTCAATAGGTGTGCTGAATGAGTGAATGAATGAAGTTCCAGAGTGAGAAGAAGGTGTTTGATTCAGAAGTTCTTCTAGTCAAATGGTGGCAGTCCCTGATAGACCAATGCCATACATACCAAGCCCCACCAAAACTCTGTGGGAGTGTTGGGATGGATAAACCCAGAGATCACTGGCGCCCTTGGGTAGAGGATAGAAAATGTCTTCGTGAATAGAATGCTTCCCTCTGCCATTCCAAAGTGGTTGTTTCCTCCTCCAGAGTGAGACACTATCAGAATGAACAGTCCCCATAAGGGCAACCAACCATCTCATGGAGCTGAGACTGAAGGGTTTTCGGGGCAGGAGGCTTATGGTGCTGAAACCAGAAAAGTCCCAGGCAAACCAACTGGTCACCTTCCCCATAACTGGGACCCACAGACTCACGGGAACACACAGGGAGCCTCGGACTCCATATTCCCTCCTCAGTGCATTGAGCAGATTTAGTTCCATTCAGAAAAAACCTGCAAAAGGAAAAATGTAATCCATCAAACTGGAAAAGGATCCATCGAGAGCTTTTCAAATGTCTTCTCCCTTGTGCATTGCTTTAGATGAACACTGTTGACTTCGTTCCCATGATGTGGTTTTCCTGAAGAGCTTAACACACATCTAAGGCTCAAGTCTCCAGCCTCATGCTACAGGTGAATTGCCAAAGAATGGAAAGGTCCCATAGCCGGTGGGTGTAGAAGCCAAACCCCCAAATCCCTCATCTTCAACCAGCTTTATAAACTAACTGATTCTTAAATGAAGCAAAAAAACATTTATTTTTCAGGACCACAACATGAATCAAACTGAGTAATCTCTACTAGTCATTTTCTCAGAGCATACTGACAGGAATGTGTAAAAACTGTGCCGTCTAATAGGATGATCACTGCGTACGTTATATAAGTGTCTAATCACTATGTTGTACACCTGAAACTATTATAATATTGTATGCCAACTGTAATTTAAAAATTAAAAAGAAGTTAAACAACCAAAATGCCAATGCAGTCTATTTTCGTTGAAAATGTAACATTCTGTCCTGGAAGCCAATTTTTTCAGTGTTGTTTGTCATCAGACCCACCAGTAACTTGTGTTTCAGAAGAAAGAACTGCATTTCTCTCTCACACACAGTGTTTCTTCATCTCCAATCCCTTTCCTCCGCAAAGTTTTGCCCGACTGCATTGCAGCCACATGCTATTGCCAATGTCACCACTGGTGTCTTTGCTTGAAGGCAGATAAGCTATATTACCAACCACAGTGCTTTCTACCTGGGGATGTTGTGCTGTTCTGAGAATGAAGAGAACTATGTCCCACATCATCATCCTCCTACCCTTTGCCTCAGAATTCTCTCTAGAGACTACCAGGTCAGTCAATCAAGTTAGCTTCATAAGTAAAGCTCAAATCCAATTCCTAAAATATTTTAATCCTCGTGCTAAGATTTGGCCCAGAAATCATAAGGAATTACCATCCAGTTTCAATAATTTCAACGTACCTCCTCAGATAAGTAACTAACCAGAAGCCCCCAAAATTGGATATATTTCAGTAATTATCATATTCTCCACCCCTTACCCACCCTCAACACCACTGTGTATTTGTATTCAGTAATTTGTATTCAGCAAGCCAAAGGATAGAAATGAATTATGGACCAGTCTTGATGTTTAACTCAAGGGCATAGAAATGTGCTTCATCCATTAGCTATTCAGTCACTTAGAAGTCCTTACCCGGTGTTACAAGAAAAACTGATCGTGTTGGGATATTCAAAAGTTGTATAGCGTACAGCTCCATTTTCTAAGATTCCAGCAAAAGGACACACTCTGGCTGTGATTTAAAGATAAAAAGGTAAATATCTATTTATAGAATTTTGTATTAAAGTAAAAATATATAAACTCCTTTCTATCCTTTGATCCAATAACTTTACCGGTAACTATTCTAAGAAAATAACTAAAATAAGTCAAATGATGTATGCATTAATGTGTTCATTACATAGTTACCTCTAATAACAAAAACCAAACAGCCTAAAAGTTCATGATCAGGAAGGGGAGAGATCAACCAAAGGACTTGTGTGCATACATATGAGCCTAACCAGTGGTCAAGGACAACAGGGGGGGGGAGGGAATGCATGGCGAGGGGTGTGGGATGGGAATGGGGGGGGGATGAGGACAATATGTGATACCTTAATCAATAAAGAAATTTAAACAAAAAAAGAATCTAATCAACATTAGATTCATATTCAAGAATCTAATCTAAAATAAATAAATAAATAAATAAATAAATAAATAAATAAATAAAAGTTCATGATCAGGGTAGGGTATCGTGTTAATGAATGATGATAAATCAACAGTTGAACTGTATATAATGCAGCCAATAAAATATTGATTATGAAGATCATAGAGGCATAGTCAATGTTTCTAACATGCTAATGAAAATAAGAAAACACAAAAATGACATCTGCTCTCTATAATAATGCAAAAATATACACAAAAAATAACTTAAAAAATGAAATTGTTAGTGTTCCAGAGTTATGGCTGATTTAAATTTAAAAATTCCCAAATGATGTTATAGTGGTTTTTCACTAAAAATTATGTTTGGTCTTGCCCTGGCCAGTGTGGCTCAGTTGGTTGTCATTCCAAGCACTGAGAGTTGCTGGTTCAATTCCCAGTAAGGGGCATGCAGGAGGCAGTCTTCTATTGATGTTTCTCTCTCTCTCCCTCTTCCTTCTTCTTTCTCTAAAATCAATAAAAACATATTTAAAAAATATTGTTTGGTCTTTTTTCATCAAAGAGTATATTAAAACCACTTTATGGACATGTATAGTTTTCACAGAGGTCAGTCCCTATGCTTAAAATAACCTGAAGCTAGATAGGGCCATATGGTTATTTTTAGTGCTTAATTTCCACATAAAATTGCCAGAAATCCTCTGGTTGATTGCTCAATATTTGACTGTAAAAATAATGCCAACTTGATATCACAGAACCCCGATTTTGAGGATGAATAAAAGCAACCATCAACCATAAAACAATGAAACATCAATGTATATAATTTATGTTATATTATTAATTTAGTATAATCTGTAATATATTTATGCTTTACTATAAATATCACATGTAATCTATAATAATAAAAGCATAATATGCTAATTAGACCAGTCATCCTTCCAGAAGACCTTCCAGGCGAAGCCGGGGCTGAGAGGTCCCAGGCAGAGGCAGCCGTGGGGGCGGGCGGGGCTGAGCCCCTTGCACGAATTTCGTGCACTGGGCCTCCAGTATATACATAACTTAGATAAAATTTATTGACATTTTAGTAACTATTCATTCTGTTTTCATTTTGAGGCAAAGTCCAGAGATACGATGATTCTTCGCGTTTTATTTTCAAGAGTCTCCTTGGCATCTGTTTCAATTTCAGAGTTTTCTGCATTTCTTTCTTTACTTCTGCAGGCTCTCCCTCTCCTTTGATCATGCCAAGTCTCTTTTATACACCTCTCCCAGCTCTACGCCAAGTTTGTCTCTCCTTCTCTACAGCGTACCTACCGCCCTTGGTCTCATCTCCCATGGAGAAGCCCTCGGGCCCTCTTGTTTCTTCACAAGCCTCCCCCTCCCCCACAGCTCTGCTGGCCTTCCAGGCACTGAGCATGATAAGGTAGGTTATCTGCCCAAAATGTCCAGAATTGGAAGGAGGGGAGAGAATGCGCATGAAAGCGTTGACTTACGTGTACATTTCAGCGTGTTGATGGGCCAGATTCCGGTAAGGGGGCAGGTAAACCGTCTCATCCCTCCGCGGGACACATAGCCCGGCTTGCAGAAGTACATTATCTGCTCCCCTGGGTCATAGGATGTTTTTAAGGGGGTAACTGTGGCAAACGGTAAATCATCTGGCCTGGGACAGGCTGAAACAGAGCACAAAGCGGTTGGTTAAGAAATCTACAGGTGCATTTTTAAGTTCAGCTGGCATAGAAATTAAAACTCATTAATGCTTTCCAAAAGTAACTCTACCAAGTCCTGTGTCATATCTCATCTAATCTCAACCACCCTTTGAAGGGTACTATTGTTATTCCCATTGTACAGGTCAGCACACTGAGGCTTCAATGGTCTAAGGATCTTCTGGGGGACCTTTAAACATGGCAACGTTAAAAAATAAGTAGTAATCCAGTTTATCCAGCATCCACCCTAAAGAGAACTCAAGTTATCATTAGTGATCCCCAGCAAATACCAGGGGGTTGAATATATCAATTATTTTTGCAAAAGCAAAGAGTACTTACTCCGTCCGGCAACAGCCACATGGCAGAGAAAACTCGCAAACAAGATGAGCGCTGGAGAAATCATTGTGGATGATTCTCACTGGCACTACCAAAGTGGCTTTCCTCTACCAAAAAGAGAGGATGCACATATAAAACTGCTTAACTATTAACCATTTTTGTGTACTTTTATCTCTGTAAATAGAAGATTAAAGTATCAGGATTGGAAAGGAACTCCGAGGTCTACATTCTTTAATCATTTACTTTCCACTCCTGTGGGTCTGTTGTGAAATCTTTGGTTGATGGTTTCTGTCTCCATAACTTTGTGTTAAAGGCATGAAACAGTTCATTGTTGCTGCTGATAGAATCTGGTGATTCCCAGATTGCCAGGTCTTCGGTCTAGACCTCTGGTTTCTCCATCCTCTGTTCTGTGTTCATAGTGCATGGATCACCAAAAGACTGCTTCACCCACAGCCTGGGCATATAAACTTAGGACCATGGCTTACTTTCTGGGTTTCAGTTTTCACACCTCTAAAATGATATTCCAGCTTCTAGATGTATGAATCTAAAGAACATCACTGAGGTACCTATAATTAAAATGCCTAAAAGAGCTGAGCTCATTATTCTCTCACACGATGACTATTTCTTCCAGCTTCCTCTTTTCCCTGCAGTTAGTAACAAGATCTTCCTGGGAGTTCCAGCTATGACCTTGGAGCTATCCTTGAAGCGGCCATCTCCTCACATCAAAGCAACACAAAGCCTTGCTCCACCATTCTTACTACTTCCTAGATCTGTCTAGACAGATTTCTAGATTGGCTGACCGGGACTCAAAGAAGAAAAGGAGTTGAATGGGTGGAGAGAATGGCGATGATGTTGATTGGGAAGGTTCTGAGGGGACTATTCATGATTCCACAGTTATCTCATACTTCATTTGCTCTAAGGAATTGAATATACAAATGGACAATGGCCGGACAATATATCAAAACAGCATGCTGACCCATATCTCTGTAGCAACCAATCCAGAAAGCCAAATCACAGCCTCTGTAGCTATTGGCCCAACTTAGGACCAACCAGAAAAAGCCAACTATGTTCTTCTAACCAATCACATAGGCTGTCTGACCTCTAGTTAGTCCAGCTTTCCCAAACCAACAAGCTCCAGCCAGGGCATACTTGAAACCTTCCCTTTTTGTCCACTGTAAATTTTTCCCATTCTTCGAACTGACTGAGTCTCTGCCAGACACAAATGATGATGACTGACTCCCTGGCCATTGCAAACTTGGAATAAATAGCCTTGGCTTGTTCCCCTTGGAGTGGTCTTGGTTTATATCCTCAGGTCTAAAGTTCCTTGAGGCACACCAGTTTAAGAAAAGTTCTTGAGGGGCAGTGATTCTGAAACGATGCTTCTAATAAACATTGTGCTCCATGATAAGAAGAAAAGATACCGCCTCAACATAAAATAATGGTGGTCCTTTCCCTTTTGTGATGAAATCACAATCTCTCTCTCTCTCTCTCTCTCTCTCTCTCTCTCTCTCTCTCTCTCTCTCTCTCTCTCACACACACACACACACACACACACACACACTCCACATAGTCAAGCACGAGATGGATTATTGTTTGTCACTAGATTGCTCCCGGGCTCAGCTTTCCTGTGGAGAATTCCCTCAATGGGTGAGAAAGAGAGGACACTAGTGAAGAGGAGCCACGTTGTTTTATGTCATGAAGCTCCACGGTGGATGGAGAAAGAGAGAGAGAGAATCCAAACGCCAGGAAAAGAAACTTGGAGAGGTTTGACATGGAGGACAGAACATTTTTGGCAGCAGCTGCAAACTGAACGATAGGATTGGTGATGGATGTACTTCCTCACCTGAGGGAATCTTCTGGAGGGGTGGAAATAGTCTATATTTTATTTTAGGTGGTTGTTACTTGGGTACATGCAATTGTCAAAACCCATCCAACTGAACATTTGAGATCAGTGCATTTTATATGTTAACTAGAGGCTCAGTGCATGAAATTCGTGCACTGGTAGGGTCCTTAGCGGCTGCCGGCTACTGACCAGGTACTCCCTCCCTTCCCCTGGCCGGCCCCACCCCCTGGTCAAACTCCCGCTCGAGGAGACAATTTGCATACTACACTTTTATTATGTAGGATTATACCACAATTTAAAATCAATGCACCCCCTCCTTCCTTCCTTTTTTCTTTCCTTTCTTCCTAGTAAAATGTTCCCTTGTTTGTATAATTAAATACAAAGATAATAGATAGAAATGCGTGCAGTTAATAAATTATAATTATTATTTGTCCTGAGTGCTTTGCCTCTTGAACATGTTTGAAAAGTATAAGATGCTCCCAGAACTCTTCTAAAAACACACATGGGTCTAATGAAAAGCCCTTATGATGAGCCTTCAGAAGCGATGTAGTTGTTTATCTCCCGGTCTGTGATTTATTATTTCCTATAACTTTAGCACCATGTGGTTGACCTGTAGTCTGGCCTATCATTCTCCCCTGTATAGTTCAATTCACACTCCAATGATTAACGTATGGTAATAACCTAGGAGCTGGCTGATGACTGGCATTAAATGACATTTTAAAGACACATTAAACTTAATTTGAAGTTTAATTTGGCAGAGCACATGGAAACATCATTAAGGAAAAAAATCCAAAAAATCTTGGCAAATCTAGTGGCTGTTTTGTATTGTTGATTGGCCAACTCTTGGATTTAATGCTGCACTTAGTATATTTTATTAACCATGAATAGGAACACATCAACACATGGACACTCAGGTTGAAGAATACATGACAATTGTTTTACAAGAATCATAGGACCTTGTATTTAAAACTCTTACTGACTTCATATCCTCTCTGACTTTACTTTGTCAATGGAACTGTAGAGGCCTAGACTCAGAGTCCAAGGTTGTGTATTCCTGAAATCACATTGCATCACATGTTCAAAAACTCTCTTATTTACTTCACAAGCAGAGACTTTGAACATAACATTAAACATTTAGCAATAGTTGAGAGTTTTTTTTAAAAGACTTTCAATGTTGTCTCTTTGTGGGTTGGGCTTCTAACCAGTATCCACCAACAAGCTCCCAGTGGAAAAGGCGTGTGGTGTTCTGGTTAATTAAGGCAGAGGTTTTAACCCCAGCACATTTGAGTTTGAGTCCTGACTATGCCCCTTACTAGCTGTGGTCTCTTGGGAAAGGAACAGTCTCTGGGCAAGTTTTCATCTCTAAAGTGGAGGTGAAAATAAAACCTACTTCACATGCTGTTATCAGGACTAAATTAGAATGCATACGGAGTACTTAAAAGTGCAGGGGTCCAACGCTCTAACCACAGAGCATACGGGCCAGGGCAAGGCATAGTTTTTGTTTTTAAAGTGACTACATAGTAGTAATCTTCCATCACCTATATTTTAGCCATACCCCTACTTTAGGACCTCTAGGTGGGATCTATCAACATGATGGCTAACCCCAAAGTGAAGATCCTTCTACGAAGGCTCTTTCTAGATGTGGAATTACTTGGACAAAGGGCAAAACATTTTTAAAGACCTTGATACATATTGCTTGGCCACCATCCAGAAAGGTTAGCCCAATTTATGTTCCCACTTTACAATGTTTGAAGGTTCTAAACACCGTGTAATGTTAACAACAGACAGAGTTCAATTATTTAATTTTTAGTTTTCTTCTGGCTTATCTAGCCAAGGAAATTGTATTCACACTGAAAAGATAAAATGGACATCATGAAAATGGAATTGAAGCTCAGCTAGAAAATAATATAAGCAGCTACCTGTCCAACATAAATTGCAGGGCTACAAAACCAGGAAAGTATACCCCAAGTGGCGAGAACCTGTAATTGCGACCTCAACAGCACTCTCATTGATCCTCACAATGCAGGATAGTAAGGAAGACATTCTAATAACATGAACATTTTATTTCAAAACATATGTACAACACCGTGATATTGCAAAGAATATATATAGAAAAAATTCTGGAAGTTAATGCACCAAAATATTAAGAGTATTTCAGTTTGTAGTTTTTTTTTCTTATTTTCCCTATACCCAAGTTATATGTAATGTATTTGTATCACTTTACAGTAGGAGAAACAGGAATTTTTTTGAATGATAAACAAGAAGACAGGAGGAAAAGCAATAGATTATGAAAACCAAGCATCAGTTGAGATTGACCTCAATCCACAGCCAATGACATAAATTGTGAAAGAAGATGGCTTATGGGCACTTGGATGAATGTCAGATGAGCGCAAAAAACAACATGGACTCTGTTCACACAGGTGACAAAAAGTTTTGCCCAGTTATGTTTTTGACATAGTTATTAGGTTAGTACATAAGAGAAAAATTCTTTTCATTATAATAGGTGTTTCCACTTTAACCAAGCATTTGATGACTTATCTTCTGATGGTATCCTCAGGAGTGAGATGCTGAACTAGGATTGGACTATCATACTACGAGTTGATTTAGCAGCTACTATAATGCTCAGAGGCTACAATGTGAAACAACCAAACCCCATGTGGTTTCATTAGCTCTGATAGGTCCAGATTATATGAAAGGAAAGGAGGACTTAGAGAATGGATCACTATTTTGTAGAGAGTAGGAGGTATACATGTCTCCCATGAATATGACCTATTACTTTTTAAAAATTTAAATCTTTACATTTAGAATGAGTATGGAGCCCAGCTGGTATGGCTTAGTGGTTGAGTGTCGACCTATGAACCAGAAGGTCATGGTTTGATTCTGGTCAGGACATATCATATGCCTGGGTTGTGGGCTTGATCCCCATTAGGGGGCATGTAGCAGGCGGCTGGTCAATGATTCTCTCTCATCATTGATGTTTCTATTTCTCTCTCTCTGAAATCAATAAAATATACTTAAAAAAAATAAAATAAAATGAGTATGGACACGCAACAATGTTGAGCTGTATGGACCCTTCAAAAAGATCATGGGTTTTAAGAAACATCCTTAAAGCATCTCATTAAACGGACATGCACAATACATCAAGGACCTTTATAGACGACTACACTTGTCTCCTAGGGAAAAATAAATCCCACTGGTTACTTAAGCTGTCAAAGCTATTTATGACTTTCCCTTTGTTTCCACATATTAGTTTTCTTCAATATAGTATGTCCCCCTTCACCTGCCCTGCTCCAAAATGTTTGTATTTATCTACCAAGATGCTCACACTACAGATATAACAATGCACTTCTCTATCCACTGAGTCCATTATTTGAAAAGCTGGCAATTTAGAAACAAACTTCAAGAAGAAAACTATAGAATTCTGTCCCCAGTCCCATTCTATTAGCTATTTTCAACAAATCAGGTGAAGAATAGAACAAAACTTCTACACATTTTCAGATGTTGCTCAGCTAAGAGAATGCAGCTAGAAACCACAGGATAAATGACACAAGATCAACGTAAACCTCAGTACATAAGTTAAGTAGGGGATGAGGCACTTTTAGCTTAGAGAAGTTTCAGATGTTTCTGCTGACCACAAGTGCAGCCTGACCCAACAGTAACATGGCTGAAATGTAATTCGATCAGGCTGTGTTCAAAGGCATAGACAGCCCAGTCTTACACACAATTGCTCCTTTGTTTTGTGCTGGTCAGACCAAAGTTTGGCCATTCTTAAGGAGCACATTGAAAAGCCGGAACTCTCGGAAAGACAATGAAAAGTCTGAACTTCATATAATAGGATAATAATTCAAAGAACCATGGTGGTTTACCCTGGAATGTAGAAGACATAAAACACTGTCTCCAAAAAATAAAACAAGGGAAAAGGCACACACAAAAAACGAAATTTTAAAAAAAAAGAAAATTGTCTGCAAATATTTCAAGAACCATTATGTGGAAGAAGTTTTAAACATGTTTTGAGTTGTTCCTGTGGAAAGAACTTGGAGTAATGAGTAGCATTTATAGGGAAGAATATATGAAAGAAATGTTTAATGAAGATTTTTAGCAATGGAGTGGGTTTCTTCAAGAAGTGGTGAGCAACCTATCATTGGTAACTCTGAGGTTCTGGGCCCTTAGAGTTCAACTGAGTGATCAACCCAAGGAATATCCCAGGCCACTCTCCCACTTAGACACCCCATGGCTCCCCATTAAAATTAGAAAAAATTGCAGTCTCCTCACCATGGTCTACAGTGTCCTCCGTGACCTGGCCTCTGCTGACCTCTATCCTCAGCACTCTCTGATTTCCATTTATTTGTTTATTCCATGACTATTCTTTAAGGGTGAGTGTGTACCAGAACTGTTACGAACAAAGCAGATAAAAATCTCTACCCTGAAATTTCTCTAGTTGGGAAAGAAAGGCCAAAAAAAATAATAATGAACAAATAGATGAAGTGATAAATGCTGTGAGGAAAAATAAACATGGTAAAAGGAATGGAGGTTGGTGGAAGGAAGTGCTATTTTAAATAGGACAATCAGGGCAGGCTCCTCTGAGGAGGTGACATTAGAACAGAGACTAGAAGGAGTGAGCCCCATCGATCCCTGAGGAAGCATCAAGGACACAACTCCAGGTCTGGAAGGGGGTGAGCATGCTCAAGGAAGAGGTTGGTGAGGCTGAAGGGAAATGAGCAAGGAGTGAGTGAGGTTAGAGATGAGGCAGAGAGGGAACAGTGAGGTGAGGCAATCTTGTGGGGCATGTTGGCCATGGTCAGGACATGAGTTTCACTAAGCAATACAATATGGGAAGCCTCCCAGAAGGTTCAGAGAAAAGAAGTGACATGATTTGAATAATATTTCCAAGGAACCCCTCTGGAGGCTGTGTGGGGAATATTCTGTAGGTAAACACAGGTAGAATCAGGGAGACCAAAAGGTTGGGCTCTCTAGAAGCAGTTGCTGAGACAGAATTTGGAGTGCAAAGGGTTTGTTAGGAACAGGAACCAATATTTGTGAAGGAAGAAGAGAAAGCAAGATTGGCAGATAAAATAGTTGCAATTCCAGCAAGCCTCGGGCAACCCAGTGGGGCATTCTGGAGCAAGTATTACCTGTCAGAGTGTCCTGAACAGCTGGGTCTTTCTGTCCCCATCTCGCTCAGTCATTGGATGTAGGTTGCCCAGGCAGGGCATGACCTCAGCCAAGGCAGCTCTCCGCAGCTAAGGCATAGCCCAAAGGAGCCCATGGCTGCCCAGCTGGATGGTACATTTCCCAGACTCCCTTGCAGCTAGGCATGCCATGTGACCATGTCCCCACCAAAAGGATATGAGTGGAATTGATATGTTCAATGTTGCATCCTAAAAAAGGAAGGTACCCTTCCCCTACAAACACACACACACACACACACACACACACACACACACACACACACACTGTCATTCTTTTTCCCTCCTTTGCTGTGGGCTGGAAAAAGAAGGAGCCTGCTTCAAAAATGAAGAAAAGAACAATACCTTGACGAATGCTGGAGATACAAAATGGAAAGAATCTGGCTCCCTGGATGACCTCACAGAATAGAGCCTTCTAGCTCTTGGCTAGAGAGAAATAAGCAACTATCTTATCTGGACTACCAAATTTTCAGCTCAGCATCTCAGCTAGGATGATGTTTTTGTTACAGCACCTTAGCCAACATCCTAACTTCTTCTGAGGCAATTGCAATGGTCTGTGTTTGCACCAAGGTGGGAGGAATTAAAGTGATGAGCTGTGATCAGATTCAATTTCATGTAGAAGGAACAGTCATTGTGATCTCCTGACAGGTATGATGTGAGATTCCAGGAAAAGAGAAGAATGACCTGAATTTTAGGCATCAGCAATCGGAGAAATAGAGATGTTATTTATTAAGATGGGGAGACCAGGAGGAGGTTGAATTTGAGATTGCCTCATGTAACTAAAAGTTCAGGCTTTTATCTGATAGATTTGGGATACCTAATAGACCCAAGTTGGATATGGGAGTCTGGGGTTGACGAGATAAGTATAGGTAGAGAGATGAATCTGAGAGACTACACATGCTGTTTAAACCCAGTTTTATTTCTTTCCCTGACACATGCCAGAGTCTTTGCACATGTTCTCTCTGCCTGGAAAATGTTTGCCCAGGATATTTGCTTTGCCCTCCCTGTCATCACTTGGGGCTTCCTGCTTTCTCCAAACCTGGCTAAAATGCTGCCCTGTCCCCCATTCACCTGGCACCACACCACCCTGCTTTTATCTCCTCCATCACATGTATCAGCACTTAAGCATACCTTTCTTGATTTGCTTATGCAGGTATGGTCTGCCTCCCCGCCTGGAGGGCAGGCCTCTCGAGGTCTGGCTCTGTCTTTACCTCTTGCATCCTTAGCACCTAGAACAGTGCCAGACACACAGTCCATCCTCTGTAAATAGCTTTGAGCTCACTGATGGGAGAAGAAAGGAGTAAAGTAATGTGGTTGCTCAAAGCCATTTCCCTGGCAACACTCATCAACTGGGGATTCGATTCTGCAAATGAACCTCTTTGGGAAATGGAAATGCTTCCTGGAAAAGCTAAGCCTCATCCATATTGTAACAATAATTAACTTAGTCTGATTATATATAAATGTATGCACACACACATAAATAATAGAGTAGCATTCAATAAATGAGCATGTTGTAGTCACAGGGATGTAAAAAGTACAGCTCAGGGAATAGAGTCAATAAGCTTATATAATAAAAGCCCAGCGACCAAACCGCAGAACGACCAGAACGACTGGTCAACCAGTTGGTATGACATGCACTGACCACCAGGGGGCAGACGCTCAACGCAAGAGCTGCCCCCTGATGGTCAGTGCTCCCACAGTGGGAGCGCTACTCGGCTGACCGGGATGAGTGGCTGCTCCCGCTGCGGGCCGATCCCCACAGGCCATGCCCCCAACCAATGCACGAATCCCATGCACCAGGCCTCTAGTACTGAAATAACTATGTATGGTGTCCGGTGGGTACTGGAAACATCAGAGGAATCACTCTGTAAGTCTATGATTGTCTAACTACTATGCTACTATGCTGTACACCTGAAACTAATAAAAAATACTATTGAATGTCCTGTTTCTTCAGATTCCACTGTTGGCCTTTCTCTCTTGGAGGTAAAGAAGCTCTTATCCTGAGGGTATATGGAAGGTGTGTCTCACATGAGGGTCTTATGACCTGCCATAGGGAAGGTCAGAAAGTCCCTCCACACAATCCATTTGTCAAACTCCTTCAGCCGAAAATACTCAGCATGTCAAGGTACTGGACTTAGGGGTAGCGAGTCCTGGACCCCATCACTACAATGCTTTTCTTTCTACCAGTGTGAATACCAGGGAGGGGACGAGCAGAGTACCTTCATGGGAACCATCGAACAAGACGCTCTCTGCTTCCATTGCTACATACACCCTCCTGGAAGGCAGCTCCCCAAGCTTGACAACTAATGGCCTTCGAGAACACTCGAAGAAAGGACCTCAGCCTTCTCCACAGTGTTCAATCACGTTAGTACAGGAGGCTCCTGGTTCAAGTTGGCCCCTCTGGTTCAGTCCTGTGTCCCCCACCCCCACCCCAATCTACACCCCCCCCATTCGCACTCCTAGATGGAGGTGGACATAAAAAAGGAAAAAGAGGTGGAAAGGAAGGAAAGGGGATGATATAGGCATCATCTCTCTTCTCCATTGTATGTGTGAATTCTCACAGAGTAGAAAGATATATCGGTGCAATTTCCAAATAGAAGAAGTTCAGATGTTCATTTTTTTCCCCTGCGAATGTTAAAAAGACAGTTGTATGCTCTTGGCACCTACATACGCATGTTAAAGATGATAAAAAAAAAAAAAAAAAACAACAACTGTGGTACATCTACACAATGGAATACTACGCTGTGGTAAAAAAGAAGGAGTTCTTACTATTTGCAATAGCATGGATGGACCTGGAGAGCATTATGCTAAGTGAAATAAGCCAGTCAGAGAAAGATAAATATCACATGATCTCACTCATTTATGGAAAATAAAGAACAACATAAACTGATGAACAAAAACAGATCCAGAGACAGAGAAACATCGATCAGACCATCAAACTTCAGAGGGAAGGTAGGGGAGGGTGGGGGTAAGGGGGAGAGATCAACCAAAGAACTTGTATGCATGCATACAAGCCTAACCAATGGACACAGACAACAGGGGGTGAGGGCATGAGTGGGGGAGGATGGGGGGTAATAGGGGGATAAGGACACATATGTAACACCTTAATCAATAAAGAAATTTTTTTTTAAAAAGATGATCCTACACGACAAAATGTTAATTGTAAGAGGTAAGTTACCCTCTCATCTCTGACCACCGTGGGTCTTTCCTTCAAAGTGAAACACTGTGCCCACTCTCGTGGGCGTCCTCCCAGGGATATTCCGTGCTGTTGAGTTATTCTATGCCAGCCTGTTTACACCGATAGCAGCATCTGATGCACACTGTTCCAGCTCATGTTTATTTCACTTAGCAATACATCGTGGTGAGCATCCCGTATCTGTAGACATGGACTTCCCTTCTTTTTTTCAACCAGCTTCCTAATATATACCCATTGTGTGGGAACATCATACTTTATTTAACCAGTAGCCTAGTGATGGATATTTATCTTGTTACCGGTTATCCACTATTATAAGCAGTCTACTGGAATATTCTTGTACATACATTACCTTGTGTATATGTGTAAATATATTTCTAAGGTAAATTCATAAAAGTGGAATCACTAGAGCAAGGGTGTATGTGTATACGTTTTAAGTTTTCAAAGATATTTTCAATGTTCCTTCTTTTAGAATTTGCAGAGATTACGGACTTTTCTTTCACTGAGATTGTAACAATTCCACAGCCACCAATCATGTGTGAGAGAAACGCCACGTATCCCTTGTCTCAGCGGACACTTCCTCCGATGGACACCAGGTGGCGGAATGGACCCTAATGTGTATGCCTTGGTGACTTAGGGCTGCAAAAACTGGAAGCCTCCTTTCGGTTACGTAGGCTCTCAGCAGATGAATTTGGCAAACCAGTTGTACTTGGATGAATTTCTATAGATAGAGATGTTTCGATGTATCAGTGATAACAGATGGGCAGCCTGTGCTTTTTCCCCGCCTTTACTGGGAAGAACACTGAAAAGATCCTCATTCTTTGCTCCGTAATTCTTCCCCATTACCCAAACACCACACTTTCTCCAGCTGAATGGAAAAACGTGTGAATGGTATAGAAAACACAAGTTAGCAATAACTCTTGGAGTTGCATTTATGTGTGAAAGCGACTTATTTAGTTCATGTTGCTGCAACAGGGAGATGTATGAACATATGTGTGTCACATAAGAGTACTTCTTCAAGCAAATAGAAATGAATAATTAAAGTTGGAGTATTTACTATGATAAGGCTTCCACTTGGCAGAACCCCAGCAAACCAATTTCACAGCAGAAAAAACACGATCCCCTCCCCTCCCCCCTCCCCCGGAGAATGTGTCATTTAAACAGAATATATCCAATTAGAGTTGTGTCTGCTTAGCAATTTATGAGCACATATACTTTTAGATGTGGGTGTGGATAGCTACCTCCAATTCACAGTCCACCGCCCACAGACACCCAATGGAGAAAACATCATTGACTTGTGTGTACTCACCCGTAAAACACTTCCCAGTCATCAGGGAGAGATAACTTTTGATCAATCCATCATTTCCCTAAAAGGTAAGTAGTTGGAAAGTTAGTGAAACTGATCTCCTAGGTTACCTCTATAGGACCAGTATTTACGGGAATCAGACCATGACCCCTTGGTTCATGGGTTCACGCCCAACCGCTGAGTAACACCGGCCAGGCAGTATTTACATCTTATTACAGAGTTTCTCTGATTCCACAGCCTAAGTTTCTTCCATACCCCACTAGAAAGTTCTGTCCTAATAGCGATATTGAACAGCTGAGTGTTCGTCTATATCCTGAGGGTACTCCACACATCATTGTAACAAGCTCGATTATATGATTTCCTAGCCTAAGTCTAGATCAAAGATAACAAATGAGAGGGAAGCTGCTAGAATAAAGGGACCAGCAAATGCCCTAGCTGGTTTGGCTCAGTGGATAAAGTGTTGGCCTGTAGACTGAAGGGTTCTGGGTTTGATTCTGGTCAAGGGCATATGCCCGGGTTGCGGGTTCAAGTCCCGGGGGGGGGGGGGAGGGAGGGAAGGCGTGCAGGAGGCAGACGATTAACGATTCTCTCTCATCATTGATGTTTCTGTCTCTCCCTCTCCCTTCCTCTCTAAAATAAATAAAAATATATTTTTTTAAAAAAATAAATAAAGGGACCAGAAAGTAACAGACAGGTGAATAGTCTCAAAGGAGGTAGCAAAACTATTAAAAAGTGAGTAACTTAAAAAATGAAGACTATCTCCTGGCTGGTATGGCTATCTCCCAGGAGGTCACAGTTCGATTCCCAGTCAGGGCACATGCCTGGGTTGTGGGCTTAATCTCCAGTAGGGAGCATGCGGGAGGCAGCCGATCAAAGATTCTCTCTCATCATTGGTGTCTCCATCTCTCTCCTCCACTCCCTTCCTCTCTGAAGTCAATAAAAACATATTTTAAAAGAGTTGCCAGCAGCCTACGTAGAGTATTAAATGTCCTGAAGAGGACAACGAAGTGTACAGAGAATCCAGGAAATGGGCAAAAAAAAAAAAATAAATAAATAATAAAAGAACAGGTCAGCAGGCCCCACCCCCACCCCACCCCCAGCATCCTTTGCCACTCGCTGCAAGTGCCCAGGCAGTGGGAAGCCATGGCTGCTAACAAGACCGTGGCAGTTCAGAGCTCCCGCTGGGCCTTGCCTGGGTAGTCAATGAAGTCTCTCGGGAGAAAGAAAAGAATGTTCCTACCTGAATCACACATCAGGGCTGGGCTCATTACCAGCTTCTCTATCGTTGGACTAAAGCAACGGGATGGCAATTTAGGGATGGCCGATCTAAAGCGTTTCAAGGCCCGGGTGCTGAGCAGATCCGGTGCCTCCAAATTCAAGGGAAACTCGAGGGGTTCCCTCAATATAGGCTTCGCCCAGCACTATCAGGACAAGCCTCATAGAAAGTGCAGATGATAAAGCAGCAGCAATTTCCAGGACGAGCGAACTCGTGGGGTGGGAACACAGTGACAGAACAGACGGCCACTCCCAGAGCCTGGCTCAGCTCTGGTGCCCTCCTCCCAGCTCTGGCTCCCTGAGCAACTCCCGGGGTTTTTTTTTGTGTTGTTTTTTTCCCGTCTGTTTAATCTTGGTGCACAGTTCTTCCCACGTGCCAGGCCCTGTGTGAGATGCTTTCCATACATGGACTTCTTTCATCCTCACAATTCTCGGACACAAGTCCTATTACCTCCCCGTTTCTCAGGTGCAGAAATGGAGTCTCTCCGGGTAAGAATCTCACCCAAGGCCGTGCAGCTGTGATGACAGCCAGCCGAGATCCAGACTCAGGCCTTCGGACTCTGGAACCTGCCCTCTCAACCCCCTCGCGCTTGTTTCACAGGCTGGTCCTCTGAGTTGGGGGGGGGGGGGCGGGGGGTGGTCACCAGCAGCTGCAGGGATCACTAATGACCAGGGAGCTTGTTAGGAAGGCATCCTCTTCAGTCCTTTGGCCACGCCCCACGTGGAAAGAGAATCTGCATTTTAACAAGATCCCTGGGTGATTTCCGTGCTTACTAAATCCAGAGAGTGGCCAGCGGGCTCTCTCTCCTCTCCTTCCACCCCCAGTCCACACGCAGGTCCTGGGGACAGGTGGGGACCAGGGAGCGCTGGAGGGAGGGATGGGGATGGGCCAGACGGTCAGCTAGAGGGCAAGGCCAGAGTACCAGGAGCTGGGGCCCGTTACTTCCGCAGACACGGGAATGACTTTTATTACTAATTCCCCGATCCTGGCAATGCTTCCGGATGTTAATGGGCTTGAGCACTCACCGTTCTAATGTTTCTCTTCCGCGCCTGAGTCATTACCAAACACACCGCCTACCACCGACCTCTGCTTTCCGGAGACGTTGACAGTCTTTAGAGCCCGCGTTAGTGCACACCTCGTCCCTTTGATAAACGAGATGGAGTTGAGTCAAAGAGACCTGGTGTTGGGAGGTAGTGGGGGGAGGGGGGATGTTAGCTATCATCCAGTCCAGCAGCTCTTAACCCAGGTGTGCATCCTGGTTCCCAAAGGCTCGTCCAAAACATCCCCGCGGGCCTCTCCATATGCAGCGAATCAGACTCTCGGCAGGGAGCTCGGAAACCATTTTTAAAAGATGTCTGGGCGATTCTGCCATCCTCTCAGGAGCAGCAGTTGAAAACAATTATTTCTATTCCAGCCCCTTCCCTCTCCCAGCGCTATCTAGGTGGCCTCCAACCTGCTCCCACCCCCACAAGGGTGGGCGTACCCCAAAGCACACTTTTCCCAAATCACCAGTTGTGCCTGTTTCATTTTGCTGTTCAAGAAAGGCCAAATGGTGCCTAAAAACGGTAATGTCCATTATATGAAGTCTGGCCCTCCGCTTTACATTAATCAGTGGCTATAGCATAAAATGCTCAGAAACTTCTGCCTTGCTAATTCTTTTTTTAAAAAGGTATTTTATTGATTTCAGACAGGAAGGGATAGGGAGAGAGAGATGGAAACATCAATGATGAGAGAGAATCATCCATCAGCTGCCTCCTGCAGGCCCCCCACTGGGGACCGAATCACAGCCCAGGCATGTGCCCTGACTGAGAATTGAACCTCCACCTCCTGGTTCATAGGTCGATGCTCAACCACTGAGCCACACTGGCCGGGCTAGCCTCTCATTTTTAAGGGACAAGCGGGAGCTTCACTCTACATTGTTCCTCAGACAGCCCCCAGCAAGAGGGAGCCCCGGTGCCTGAGCTGTAAGCAGCTCAGTAACACACCCTCACCTGGAGCTTCCTCCCTCACGCTCGCCCCCTGGCTCACCTCCAGCAAAAGCTCCCCACACCCAAGTCCTTGTCTCGGGCTCTGCTTTTAAGCAGCCCAAACTGAGCTACGAAAGCCCATCCTTGGCCACACCTGCTCGCACACCTGTTCTCCAGGTGTTGGGGAGAAGGAGCCGGTGGCCCATTCACCTCCCATAATGGGAGACCGGGCCCCCAAGACTCATCCCGGAAAGGGAGGCTCGTCTGATGGAAGGTAGGAAAACCACAACCCCACCACCACCCAGGGCCAAGCGTGTGCACATCCCGCTCACGCACTCCGGGTGCATTATCCCATTTCATTCCCACCACAGGCCCGGAGGTAGGCGCCGTCAGAGGCTGGGGAGGCGCCCAGGGTTGTCGGGAAGTGGAGGCGCCCAGACTGGCAGCCAGGTTTGTCTGGTTCCCTCGGCTGTCCTCTTTCCCCCAGCCTGGCATCCCTTCAGTGCTGCTCACAGCAAAACCCGAATGCCCGAACTGCATCCAAGTAAGAGTCCCTCTCTGGCTCCAAATCCTACTGCAAATGAAGCCAGAGGCTCCGTTTCCAGACCCAGGAACTTCCCATTTCTGGGGGGTGGTTGGCTCCCCTTCTCCCTCCATAGCACGCAGTTTCCATTTGCTTTCCAGCATCCTTATTGATTGAACCTGGTTCCAAACGTTTTCATCCTTGACACACCGCCTCCCACGTAGTCCTGGAGGGCAGGGAGCACCCCTGTTGAAGAGGGGAGTCCAAGACAGGGCAGCCTTTCTCGTGCGATGAGCTGCTTGACTTACCCCTGGATAGACGGGGCATGCCTCCAGGACGATTCAAAGAACCATCGCACCCGCGATGTGTGGCTGCTCCTGGGGGCTGTCGATGAGAAAGTCATTCAACGTATGGACTTTGCTGTGAATCCGGCACCTTATTAAAGATGTATGATAATGGTGGCGGGGGGCAGGGTGGGGTATTTCCCCACCAGGTTATAAGAACAACAGCCACAAAAGGGAAGTCAGCTGAATTGGATGGAAAGAACACCAGCTAAGGGGTCAAGCCCTGGGGTTTGAGTCCAGGCTCTGTCACTTGTCAGCTGTGTGAGTGTGACCAAGTCGTTTACCCTCTCTCAACCTCAATGCCCTCGTCTACAAAATGAGGTTTTGGGGAAGATCAAATGAAATTATACTTGGGAAAGTTTTACACACATATTAGCTTGGCTACTATTATCTCTAGAAAGACCATAGAGAGTAGATTGCTGTCTTGCTGCAAACTGGGTGACATCTGAAGTATGGAGCAATCATGAACAGTATCTGTGCAAAGAAACGGCTCAAAAGTCTAAGCCTGGTGTTAGAGATGCCTACAGCATGAGCAGGTGGGAGGAAAGGAACCCATGAAAGCCACGTGTAAGTCTCAGGAAGAACCCGAAAGCTTTACGGCAATGGTTCTCAAAGTGTGATCCTGGGACCAGGAGGAGCATCACCCAGGAATTTATCCAAAATCCACATTCTTAGGCCCCACCTGGACCTATTACATCAGAAGCTCTGGTCCTGGTTGGTTGCCTCAGTGGTTAGAGTGTCGGCCTGTGCACCAAAGGACCCCAGGTTTGATTCCAGGTCAAGGGCATGTACCTAGGCTGCAGGTTCGATCCCCAGCCCACGTAAGGGCACGTGCGGCAGGCAACAGATCAATGTGTCTGTCTCACATCCATGTCTCTCTCTCTCTTTCTCTCCCTCTCCCCATACCTCGATCCCTTTCATTCTCTCAAAAAATCAATGGGAAAATTCAGTATCCTATATAATAAAAGGCTAATATGTAAATCGACCAAACGGTGGAATGACCGGTTGCTATGATGCACACTGACCACCAGGTGGCAGACGCTCAATGCAGGGCTGCCCCCTGGTGGTCAGTGTGCTCCCACAGGGGGAGCGCCGCTCAGCCAGAAGCCAGGCTCATGGCTGGTGAGTGCAGCAGCGGTGGCAGGAGAGCCTCTCCAGCCTCCGCAGAGTCAGACATCCCCCGAGGGCTCCTGGACTGCGAGAGGGCACAGGCCAGGCTGAGGGACCACCCCCCTCCCACCCTGAGTGCACGAATTTCGTGCACCGGGCCTCTAGTTAAAAATAAAAACCAGGAACTCTGGAGATGGGGTCCTATAACCTGTGTTTAAGACGATGAAGAAGATTTTCAATTTCATACAATTTAACAACATTAACACGCTCCCGGTGCCTGAAGTTTTAGAGGCACTGCTTTAAATACGTGGCCTCAGTTGGTCCTCACAACAGAGATGACAGGTGTGCTTGATTATTACCATCTTACAGTTGAGAAAACGGAGGCTCCAAAGAGAAGTTGCATGAGCTCAACGCCACAGGGATTCACCTGACGCCTATGTACTTTCTGGCTACATGGCGGCCTATCTTGGAGAGGTATTACATGTCTAAAACAGTCTTCCCAGGGGATGACTAAGCAATCTGGCACCAGCTTCTGGACCAGCCAGTACAGTGGCCACGGTGTATCAGGAAGACGTGTCACCCAGCAAACAAAACCAGCAAGGGTGTGTATTGTGCCACAGTGACTCACAGGAGCCCAGGGGCCCCACTCAGAGTGTGAGCCTTCCCCGGTGACCTTCACACAACTTACTGGTCCTTTCCTACTTGGCTCTTGTACATGTTGCACAAACATCCATGCTGCCCCCACCCCACTCCCGTCCCCCTGCTCCTGAGCCAGGGTCTTGTCCCTCCTGAGGTTTCTGGTGGACTGGCCATCTGAGGGCCTCTGCTGAGCATCCTGCCCCCCAAGACTTTCTTCAACTCTCTGGGCACCAGCAGGAACCTGGGCGTTTCCTTCCTGCATTAGCTAAGGGGGTCCCCCCTTCCAGCCTGACTCTTGCTAGTACTGAGGGGGGGTCTCCTCTCCTTCTGGGCCTCCCTCCTCTACCCCCTGCAGCTCTTCATCTCTGGATGTGTCACCCCATCATCAGTCAGGACAACCTAGAGTCCTTCCCAACGCTTCACAGTGAAACCCTCTTCTCCCAAATGGATTTTCCACTTCCCTTCTTGGGGACCCACAGAGGTGGAGCTAGAGCCCCCCATTCCCTAGGACATTCGTTGCACACCCATGTTAGGGAAGAGGGAGAATCTCACCGCAACTGAATTTTTGTAAGTTTCCTTAATGATCCCCCAAGGCTGGGTGAAAAGGGAAGCTACAGTCAGGGTTCTGTGTCAGCCACCAGAAGACTTGGTGGGTGACCTTCCCTGTGCACAAGTCTGCTTACGTCTCACGGGACACTTCTAGCTGCAAAGGAGGCTGGGAATGTGGTATTTTATCTGGACACATTGCCTCCAGAATAGGATCGCAAGGAAGAAGGGGCAATGGAGTTTGGTGGGCAACTAGTATACTCAAAGGCTAGGAGTAGCTAGCTATAGGATTAGCACGTTTTAAGGTCAGCCAAGCCAATGCCACACAATACGATTTGGCAATCGAGAGGTGACGGATGACCTTGGAAAAGGCAAGCTCAGGAGAGTGCTGGGTTGGGAGTGAGGTGGGGTAGAATGCAATCGGCAAGGGTTAGAAATGAATGAAAGGCGAGGGAGTAAAGATGCAGGGCCAGACTTCTCCAGAGAGATATGTGAATAAAGAGAAAAGAGAGGGAGCGAAAAATAACGGAAATGTACACACAATTTCCAACTTTTATTGCGACCACATCCTTTCTTCTCCCAACTCGACAAGACTTGCTAACAGCAGAAATTGACCGAGTTGAGCTTTAGCTTCTCTCTTCTTCTTCCCAGGAAAGGTGCTAATGAGGAACGAAATGGCCAAAGGTTGAACCGCAGCGGGGAGAAGGGAGGCTCTGGAACATGTACCCAGCTAAGCACAGAGCAGTGAAGACTTTGTCCATGACAAAGATCTTTATGTTACCTTATTACGCTTACTCCTGCTGGTCTTCGCTTTCTCCTCTGTCTCTTCTTTTTATTCTTCCTGTGTGACCCTTTCTTTCTTCCATCCCTTATATATATATATGTCTTAAATGAGGAATTTACCTCATTCACATTAATTGAGCACCTGCTATCTGCTAGGTACTGGGCTTGGGGGCTTTGTGGGGATGTACATTATCGTCCCCATTTTACAGAAGAGGAAATTGAGGCTCACAGAGGTTAAATAATCCACCAGGGTCAAACTGCTACATAGATTGCCACTGGAGATGACATCCAGATCCATTGACTGCCAAACCTTTACTGTCTCTATTAATACCTGGATGATCCAGATGTGCTGTGAGGGAGTGACAGAAATGTCAGTTCCTTGCTTGAGTGCAAATTCACAAAATAGACATGGAATTCCTGTGTGTTTTTCACAGAGTCCAGATCTGTCTCTAGCAAGTGCCACTGAGCTGCTCATAGAAACCCTCAGGAGGGTGAGCTTGCGGATCCTAGCGTGGTGCTGTCTGTGTCCTGTGAGCCGAAGCAGGCCACGAGGCCCCGTCCCTGAGCCAGCCCCCGCCCAGGGGCCTGGAGTGACGGAGAGCAGGAGCAGCGGCCACATGCCTGCGTTTATAGACTCTCTCAGACAATGGACAAAGGAGCAGCAACTGTCACAACAACCTGACACTGACCGTTCTTAATAAACAGAGACGTTGTCTACTGTTACTGCTCCAATCTGTGCAGAAAAAGCAACCGAAGGTTATCAGCCGTAACAAGACATCTGGAATGTACCCCCTTGAGGCCTTTCCAGAAACTGGTCTCTCTCCCTCTCTCCCTCAAATTAATTTTTTTAAAAGTGAGAGCAGCCTGCCTGGCGTGGTTCCGTGTTTGAGCCTCTCCCTATGAACCAGGTGGTCACGGTTCTATTCTCTGTCAGGGCACATGCCCAGGTTGTGGGCTCGATCCCCAGTGTGGGGTGTGCAAGGGGTAGCCGATCAATGATTCTCTCTCATCACTGATGTTTCTATCTCTCTCTCCCTCTCCCTTCCTCTCTGAAATCAATGAATATATATATTTTAAAAAGTGAGGACACAGGACAAGAACGACTTGATGGCTAACAGGAGAGTGGGCTCCTGGTTCGGGAGAGAGGTCACTGAAGACACACTTGGCCACCCCAGAGGGATGCCCACGGCCCTGCTGGCTATCTTTCTCCAGGCCAAGCCCAACAGAAATTGTTGCAGAGGTATTTTTGTCTTAATGGTCAGATATCTAACTCCTTACAACAGAAGATTTTACTGGCAACATTTTACTCACACCTATGGTATAAAACTAAGTGCATCCGGCTCAAGTCTTTCTACAATCTTATTCTTCGTACCTGTCATTTTGTTGCCTTTAAGACATCTGCACCAGTGACAGTGAATTTGCTCGTCGGTGTTTGCGAAATTGCTTCGGAAAAGCAATAAACACCCTACAGCAAAGTTGCCATTTGTTGCTATTCAGCTTTGACAATGTCCAAGACACCACCTCTCTTTACCATATTCTACCCATCAATTCGATTGTCGCAAGTAAGCAAAGAATCCTCCAGCCGTACCATCAGAAAAGCCTACGTCTGGTTCCGGTTCTTCACTTGCACAAAGACGTTATTCTTCGCCGACGTGTCCTTGCTGCTCAGGCTCCGAAGTTACAGTGGACATAGCTGTGGCATAACAAAGTATCCGGCCTTGGCAATTCCGTTCCTTTACATCATCCTTGCCGAGTCCAAGTGCTGGGAGGTACGTTGTACATTCTATCAGAGAAAAGGAAAAAAGCTGCTAGCAAATAGGCGGTGACTCGGACGCGTTGAAAGATTTGCTTTGCTTGTTTGTTCCTCCCTCGAGCTGCCCAAGGAAGCTCGGCATTCAATAGCCACAAGTCGTTCCCACACCACTAGATGGAAGACCGGCTTCCCTTCGACTCTTTCAATATTTACCTTGTGTCAGCAGCAGCTTTAGTTCCTCACCAAAAAGCTCCTCAACTGGGGAGAAATCCCACTCTGCATCTGAGAGGACCCACTTGGGAGAATTCCTGTGGTGAAGGCATAGGGTTGACATGAAGAATGACATGGATACTAGCCGTGAGGGCAGACCATGTAGTGAATGGTTCGGGGCATGGGCTAGGGGTCAGGCTGCCAGGGTGAAGCTGTTCTGCTGGTGATCAGTTCGGTGATCTTGCACATTCCTGTCACTTCTTTGTGTGTCTCAGTGTCCCTTTATTCTTCACAGGCTTATTATTGTTATTTTTGTTAATCCTCACCTGAGGATATTTTTCCATGGATTTTTTTTTTTTTTTTTAGAGAGAGTGGAAGGGAGAGAGGAAGGGAGGACAAGAAAGAGAGAGAGAGAGAGAGAGAGAGAGAGAGAGAGAGAGAGAGAGAGAGAACATCAATGTGAGAGAGACACATTGATTGGTTACCTCCTGCACAAACCCTGACCGGGGCTGGGGATTGAACCTGCAACCCAGGTACATGCCCTTGACCGGGAATCAAACCCACGACGCTTCAGTGAGCTGGCTGACGCTCCACCCACTGTGATACACTGGCCAGGGCTCTTCATAGGTTTCATGGGGATAATATTAACATCCACCTCTTAAGATGTGAGTTACCACTTGCCCTGTAAAGAGCTTAAAATGATTCCTGTCCTCTATAAATGTTAAATGCTTTTTATTGTCATTTCTCTCTTATTAAGCCTTGTAAGATATTAAGTCAGTCTCTCTCTCTCTCTCTCTCTCTCTCTCTAACGGATCAATGAAATAATGCAGTCTGGAGCTATGGCACCAAGGGTTATTTGTCTCATGCCTGTCTGTGGAGTTGAGCTTTTTTTAATAGTCACTCTGCCAGAGATTCCAAAATACAGAATATGCCACCGCGGCATACAAATGATTTTGAAAATCAACAGTTGCAGGAAGAGGTTTTTCTCTGAATTCCCCTTATCTGTCTAAAAGCAGAGCCTTCCAAAAGAATTCAACTGTCATAACTCTCCCCCCCCCTCCCCGCCCCGCAAAGGCTTTTACAACTTTAATCACTGGAGATAAAGTCCCTGAGATCACATAAGCAGATATTGTCACAGAAATATTATTTCCTATTTATTCTCCTAAGGGTTCATTTATCTTTCCTAAAAGTCATTTGTTTTTCTTTATTTTTTTTAATCCTCACCCAAGGATATGTTTTAGAGAGAGAGGAAGCGGGTGTGGGTGGGGGGAGAGAAAGAGAGACATGGATGTGAGAGTGAAACATCAATTGGTAGCCTCGAGCATGAGCCCCAACTGGGGATTGAACCCAAAACCCAGGTAGGTATCCTGACCGGGAATTGAACCCACAACCTTTTGATGTATGGGATGATGCTCTGACCAGCTAAACCACCTGGCCAAGGCAAAAGTCATTTGTTTTCGCCGAAACCGGTTTGGCTCAGTGGATAGAGCGTCGGTCTGCGGACTGAAAGGTCCCAGGTTCGATCCCGGTCAAGGGCATGTACATTGGTTGCGGGCACATCCCCAGTGAGGGTTGTGCAGGAGGCAGCTGATCGATGTTTCTCTATCATCGATGTTTCTAATTCTCTATCCCTCTCCCTTCCTCTCTGTAAAAAATCAATAAAATATATTTAAAAAAAAAAAGTCATTTGTTTTCATATAAGTGCCCTTTCTCTCCCTTCCCTCCCCTTCTATTAAGATGGTAGATAAGCCCCAAAGTCGAACCATCCTTTGAGTCACATTTTTCTGTGTGCTTCCTGTATGTATGTGAATTAAAGTTGGTCCTTTTTCCTATAAATCTGTTTTTGCCAATTTAATTCTCACACCCCAATCACTGAATCTAAGTGCATAGAGGAAAAGGTTTTCTTCCCCATCACCTCTCAACCGTCCTTAGGCAACAAAACTAGTTGACAATGAGACATATGTAATGCTTTCAGCAATAAAGAATTAAAATAAAATAAACTATTTGACATATCGGTTTCTATTCCCTCTCTAGGGTCATTCCCATGATCATACAAACATAATGTTATTGTCTCATAAAAATGTACTCAGAGCTCTCAGGCCACCCTCCTCCACTTTTCCTTCCTCTGGTTTGCAGCAGCAGTCTATAATCTTCTAACTTCAGTTTCTCCATTTCCCTTTTCTCTTAAACGCCCTCCAAACCAGCTCTGACAACCCCACCCCCACCCCCACCCCCACCTCTCCGCTGAAACCGTTCTGTTCACTGTTCATTTTGACCAACATCTATAACAGTGCCTGAGCATGCAATACATGCATGATGCGCATCGTTTAATAAAATGTGTCTCTGGACACCTTTGTACAGTCTCCTATTTGCTAGTGCCACACCTTGTATAGACATGTGAATGACCTTTGAATGGATTCCCAGGCTTTGGGGGGATCACTGTTCCAGTTCGAAGGCCATACCAACCACAGATACAATTGCAGGTTGTGCAGTTGGCCAGAAAATGCTCAGTGCGCATTTAAAAGAAACAGGCTGGCACCACTGCGTAACTCCGTGAACCAGCTCCACCCCCGGGAGCTGACTGGCCTGCGTGCACCCTGGTAGACACTCCGTCTGAGCTGCTTCTCCAAGCTGCACCTAAGTCTTCACTCTCTACCAGCTGTGGGGAGGTGTGCTGGTTTCACTCCATCACTCCAGAGAGCGGAAGACATCCCATCTAAAACAAGGTTGGAGTTTGAAGGTAGTTATGCATGTGTATTAAATGGTGTGGCTCAGTGGGTGAGCATCGACCTATGAACCAGGACGCCCAGGCGGTCACAATTCGATTCCCGGTCAAGATACATGCCCAGGTTGTGGGCTGGATCCCCAGTGTGGGGCGTGCAGGAGGCAACCAGCCGATCAACAATTCTCTCTCATCATCGGTGTTTCTATCTCTCTCTCCCTTTCCCTCCCTCTCTGAAATCAATAAAAATATATTTCTTAAAATGGTAGCTATCATAAAAACAGAAGTGAGCCTAGGTCAGTGGTCGGCAAACTCATTAGTCAACAGAGCCAAATATCAACAGTACAACAATTGAAATTTCTTTTGAGAGCCAAATTTTTTAAACTTAAACTTCTTCTAACACCAAAATAGACTCGCCCAGGCCGTGGTATTTTGTGGAAGAGCCACACTCAAGGGGCCAAAGAGCCGCATGTGGCTCTCGAGCCGCAGTTTGCCGACCACAGGCGTGGGTGATAAGTTGAATCTTGCTAGGTGGGTGTGTCCACAAACGTAAATTACACAAAGGTAGAAATGATGTCTGTTTGGCTCACCACTGTATCAATATATAGTAAACACATAACAGATGAACATTCCAGGACCTCACATTCATTGTTGAACCAAAGGATGAGAATCCGGTCATTGCCAGCACTCTCCCTGTGCTCAGCTATCCTGATGCTCACACACAGCCCAGCTTATCCCGTTTGAACCAGTTCCTAGACTTTTTGTCATGCAAGACCATAGAAAGAGAACAGAAGGCCTTTTTCTAAAGGGAGAGGTAGAGAGAAGTCTTGTCAAAATTGGTAAAATAACAAAGAGTACAAAAAAAAAAAACCCATAATAATAAATGGGAGGAGAGGGAGTCAAAGCTGATCTAGTTGTGGGTAGAGGAGGAAGTATTTGGGGGGAGAGAAGAGGGTGTCTGAGATGCTCCTGAGAGTGTGGGAGGTCAGACTGAGGGGTGGGGGAAAGAAGAAGAAAAAAATATGTCTGGTTGCAGGTTATGAATTGCATATTGTTTGATGCCCTTTGAGGGACATGAGAAACGCATGGCATTCTTTTCTCTTTAACGTACCTCCTTCTGCACTTCTGTGCTTCTTTAAATGAGGCTCTATTCCGGGTCTGAACCTCTCTCCTTAGGGGTTACAGCAGAAAGATCTTGAGCCGCTGGGTGGCAGGGAGCAGTTCTTCCTCCTTTTGGATTTCTGGGACTAGCGGGAATGCCTGCCGCGGAGTTGGAGCTCAAGAGCGTGTTTGGGATGGAACTAACCTGGAGTCTCATACCTGGTGGACAGAATGGGCTTTTGCCCCCAGGCAAGGCCGCTGAATGCCACGTGGGCGGGCCAACTGGTTCTCTGACTAGTCTTCAAGCTTGTCTCTTTCTTTTAGTGTATTTAATTCTTCGGCTTTTTTTTTTTTTAATATATTTTATTGATTTTTTACAGAGAGAAAGAGAGAGGGATAGAGAGTTAGAAACATCGATGAGAGAGAAACATCGATCAGCTGCCTCTTGCACACCCCCTACTGGGGATGTGCCCGCAACCAAGGTACATGCCCTTGACCGGAATCGAACCCGGGACCCTTGAGTCCGCAGGCCGACGCTCTATCCACTGAGCCAAACCGGTTTCAGCAACTCTTCGGCTTTTTAACGAAGCGAGTTTTGTTGAGGCATAACTGACTTATAATAAACTGTACAGATATTTGAAGTCTAAAGTTCAGTTTTGATAGGTGAATACTTGTGAAACCAACAAATAATGAGTTTAGGCATTAGCTCAAAAGTTTCCTCAGACAACAGTGAGGTGATTTCTGGGGGAAGAAGAGGGAGGAGGTGGAGGGGAGAGGTGGAGGAGAGGATGGGGGGTAAATAGTGATGCAAGGAGACTTGACTTGAGGTGATGAACACACAATGCAGGGTACAGATGGTGTGTGGTGGAATTGTGCAGCTAAAACCTGTATAATTTTAACCAGTGTCACCCCAATAAATTCAATAAAGAGCGGGGGTGGGGGTGGGGGAGAAGAAAGCACTTGACAAACACAAATAAGGTTCCTTATGCCTTCCTTCAGTCAATCTCTCCTCTCCCAAACTCACTGTTCTGATTTGTATCACTATAGATTAGTTTTGTCTGTCCTACAATTTAATATAAGTGGGATTATACAATTTGTACTCTTTGGTGTCTAGCATCTTTTGCTCAATATCATGTTTCTGGGATTTAAAACAAAAAGTTTCCTCCTAGTGCTGATGTTTTGCTTTGTTTTGGATTTTAGTATCCAAAGAGATAAGGTAGGGGACAGTTGACACAGGATTCCTCAGGCACCGATCACACGTCTCCCCAGACAGGTCTGGGAAAGCGTCACGAGGGAACTGGTAAGTACCTGCTCCCCTGGGAGTGAATGGAAAGCTCTGGGAGTCGCGTGGGTCCTTGTGCAACTAGCATTTTCCCAGAGCTCAGCCATTTGCTAAAAAGCAATTGAGAAGTGAGGGTGGTGGGTGAGGTTGCAAGTTTGAAATGTGGGCTCCACGGTAAATTTGTATACTCCCTCCTTGTGTCATGTCTTGCTTCCTAATTCGCAGTCACTGGGGATGCAGGGACGTACATCTGTCAGTTTGGGAGGAGGATCGGGCTTGGAAGAGGGGCGTTCTCAACTCAGTTCCTCTCAAATGAAGACATGGTGAAGTGGAAAACCCACCTTGCATTTGTACAAGACTTTAGGACTTCCCAAACACTCTCTGTTCATCATCTGGTTAAATTCTCTTTTTTTTAAGTATATATTTTTATTGATTTCAGAGAGGAAGTAACCTGGGCACGTGCCCTGACCAGGAATTGAACCATGACCTCCTGGTTCATAGGCTGACGCTCAACCACTGTGCCCCACCAGCCCCGCTGATTAAATTCTTAAGAAATCCCTAGGGTCGTTATGAATACCCCCATTTTTTAGATGGAAAACTATAGATTTGGAGAAGTTTATCCAAGTTCCACCATCCAGTAAGTGCTGGAGCTGGTGCCCGAAGCCAGGTCTTCTGAGAGCCACGCCTTGTGCCGCGGCTGTTGCAGGAAAACTGAAACAACGCGAGAAAAAACACTTTCTGGAGGAAGCTGAAATCCTGGACACCAGAAGCTGCCTAGGACAGTCCACTTGTGGACTGTGGCTAAGGAGGGGGTAAGGGACAACAGTTTTACATAAACCACTCTGGTTTGGAATCCTCAATTTAGTGGCCTAGCTTTGATCCCAGCCTCCACAGGCTGGGTCCCCCTGCTCTAGGCAACACCTCTTGAGAGTCTCAAGCTCACTCCTCTAAAGACAGGAGTCACAGGGGGGGGGGGGGGGGGGGTCCTACAAACTCTGTGTTCTGTCTACCATTCTCTACCATTCCCTTTTCTCTCCTGCAGGGTCCCCATGAAACAGCAGATGTAAAATAATCGGGGCCCTAGCCGGTTTGGCTCAGTGGATACAGCGTTGGCCTGCGGACCAAAGGGTCCCGGGTTCCATTCCAGTTAAGGGCACGTCCCTTGGCTGCAGGCTCCTCCTCGGTCAGGGGTCCTGGTCAGGGCTCATGCAAGAGGCAACCAATCGGTATGCTTCTCTCACATCGATGTTTCTCTCTGTCTTTCCCTCTCTCTTCCACTCTCCCTAAAAATCAATGGAAAAATATACTCGGGTGAGGATTAACAAAAAAATAAAATAAAATAAAATAAAATAAAATAAAATAAAATAAAATAAAATAAAATAAAATAAAATCATCAGGAATGCCCAGACTGACTCCCCACTCCCACGCCAGGGGTTCTTTCTGTAATCCCCTCCATTTGAGGGCTACCCAAGGTGGTTTCTCAGGTTGATGGCCTAGGCCCTAGGGCCAACTGTGGTTCACATTCCCATCAGTCCTTGCCTGGGGCAGTGTTACATTGCTTGATCATTCCCTGCTCCAGACACACCCCACCCCACCCTTACAGTTGAGCTGAGCTATAGGCAATTGAGCACTCAAGCTCAGCCCAGCTATCAATCAACAGACTTCCAGTTAGTTCTCTCCACAAGGAACAACAGTAATAAATGAGGCAAGAAAGCAAAGCCACAACCTGAAAGAAAAGCAATATATTTCTCCATCTGGTCTACCCACTGCTGCAATCAGTCACTCCGAACATAGATGTGTAGGCTGCTGCCAAGGCCCATTGGATCTTAGCTCATCGTCCCTATTACTTTGTGCAGGAATTCCACTACCAGTGATCCCAGCTTCCAACTCCCCCCTGTCCTTCCTCCACCATCATACCAAGGCTTCAGACAAATAGAAAGACGCTTGTCCTCATGAAATGTGTGAGGACTTTTGTCTCATAAAAATGGCTGCGAGGAAAGAATCATTTGTTTCATTCTACTGTGCTCCCTTTGATTTATGATTATTAAGCAACTAGAGGCCCAGTGCACAAATTCGTGCATGGGTGGGGTCCCTCAGGCTGGCCAGCGAACAGGACCGATTGGGGCAATAGGGGAGGGACCACGGGAAGTTGGCTGTGGGAGCGCACTGACCACCAGGGGGAAGCTCCTGCATTGAGCATCTGCCCTCTGGTGGTCAGTGTGTCATCATAGCGACCAGTTGACCGGTTGTAATGGTCTCTTAGGCTTTTATATATATAGATTAACATCCACGGCTTGAGATGCCTAAGGTGGAGAATTTGATCTACTTTCCCATCCTTGTTTAAATTTTTTAAAAAATCCTTGGACTGGAGAGGCCACTATATATGGTGAAATTTCTAACCTTGGACTGAATTTCACCTGCTTGAAATTCTATTTCTAATAGAATTTCAAGCAGGTGCCATCTCTTTAAGCACCAAATACATTGGCTGAAGGGATTGGACCTAGGCCAATAGTGTGTGCGTGCCCCATGAAAGGCCAGTCAATAGCTTGCACATGTGAAAATATAAAAGACATTCCTATCATCTAGCATTCAATTAGGCAATTTTTAAAAATGGTAACCTGACTTAGTCTATGTGAAATGCTCTAAGATAGTATATACTTAGAAAAAAAATTTTTCTTTTTTTTACTTCTTGAAGGGTTAAACAACATGTTTTCTTTCTTTCTTTTGGATGTTATGGATGTCAATGTCATTTTACTTTATTTTTTACCCATCTTCCACCCTCCTCCCCTTTGGCAACCATCAGCTTGTTCTCTGTTTCTAAGGGTCTGTTTCTGGTTTGTTTACTCATTTTTTTAAAAAAAGATTTCACATATAAGTGAAAACATACAGTATTTGTCTTTCTCTGTCTGACTTATTTCACTTAGCATAATACCCTCTAAGTCCATCCATATTGTCACAAATGACTAAGATTTTATTCTTTTTTATTGCTGAGTAATATTCTGTTGAGTGTACTAGTACATATATACTCACATCCTATACAATAAAAGCCTATTATGCTGTGTCCGGTTGTCCAGTTGGCCGTTCAACCAATCAAAGTGTAATATGCTAATGATATGCTATGGCCGCTCAACTGCTTGTTATGACATACACTGACCAACAGGGGCAGATGCTCTGACCTGTAGGTTAGCTTGCTACTGAGTGAGATGGGCCGGACACGCCCTGGAGCCCTCCCGCAATCCCTCCCTGGCCCTGATCATGCACCTGTGGGGTCCCTTGGCCTGGCCTGCACCCTCTCACAATCCGGGACCCCTCAGGGGATGTTGGAGAGCCGGTTTCGGCCCGATCCCACAGGCCAGGCCGAGGGACCCCACTGGTGCATGAATTCATGCACCGGGCCTCTAGTCTTCCTATAAGATTATATGTTTCATGTGTACAATGCTATGATACATGATCTGTATATTGCACTATGTGCCCACCACCCAAAGTCACATCTTCTTTATCTATTCACTTATTGATGAACTCAGGTTGCTTCCATCTCCTGGCCCTGGCAATTGTAAATAATGCTGCAATGAACATAAGGGTGCATATGTCTTTTTTGAATTAGTGTTCTTGTTTTCTTTGAATAAATTCCCAGAAGTATAATTGCTAGGTCTACGGCAGCTCTGTTTTTGAATTTTTAAAAAATATGTTTTTATTGATTTTAGAGAGAGAGGAAGGGAGAGAATGACTGAGAAACATGGATGTGAGAAACATCTTCTGGCTGCCTCCTGCACGCCCCCTACTGGGGATCTAGCAGCAACCTGGGCACATGCCCTGACCAGGAATCAAACCAGCGACCTCTCTTGGTGCACCGAGGACGCTCAACCAACTGAGCCACACCGGATAGGGCTCTACTTTAAATTTTTTGAGGAACCTCCATACAGATTTCTATCCTGGCTGCACCAACTTTCAGTCCCACCAACAGTGCACGAGGGTTCCCTTTTCTCCCCATCCTCGGCCAACACTTGTTGATTTTTTGGATGACAGCCGTTCTGACAGGTGTGAGATGGCATTGTTCACTTCCTTGATGTCCTCAGCTCATGAAGTTGATTTGTGAACCTAGTGAACCTGACCATGAAATTGAACACTAACTAAATGCTGGGAGATGGTTGTTTCCCTCGTGTATTTCAGCATCCTCCAGGCAGAACTAATAAATATTCAGCAAGTGATTAGTTGGTACATCCCCAGTGCGTCTTTTGCATATGCATGCCAGCTATCCCTTCACCAGCCCTTTTACTTGGTAATTTGCTAATGTACTGGCTGCACTCCACACCTGCCATTACCGAAGTAATTAGCTTAGTATGCAAACAATTTCTAAATTGAAGTTCTGGACTTGTAAAATCAAGAAAGCCTGATGATCACCGCTGTTAACTGTGGTAGGCATCAAGTAAGGGGATGGATCAGAACAAGTCCTTTAGCTAACCCACGTGCAAACCAGAGGGCGATACCAGGTGCCGGTGAAATATAGGACCACGACTGGAGACAAGTGAAAGGGCCAATATTCAATGGTTTTGTCTTTATTAAATTTATTGGGGTGCCTTTGGTTAATAAGATTATTTAGGTTTCAAGTACACAATTCTGATACACGATCTGCTTATTGCATTGTGTGCACGCCACCCAAAGTCAAATCATCTTCAGCCCTCAGATAGTTGGCCCCCTTTACGCTGTACTGCCCCTCACCTCCCTTTCCTCGTAACCACCATGCAGTTGTGTCTATGAGTTTCAGTTTTATATCCCACAGGAGTGAAGTTTAGAATGGCTCCCTTTCTCCTGCTATCCATATGTAGACAGCGTACAGGTGTGGGGGTAAGGCATTTAAGGCACCCACAGTTAGAGTGGTTTTAGCCGGGCGAAACTTCAAATTGATACATGATGATAGAAGGGGCGGCTGCAGAGGGTACGAAGCGGCTGCAGAGGGTACGAAGCGGGGCAAGGGTGGGAGCAGGTCCGACCAGGCGGGCGGCGCTGGCGGCCCATTCTGGGACCCAGGGCTCCTCTCGGCCTCGCACGGGCAGCGCAGGCCTCCGACCCGGAGAGGAGAAAAGAGGAGAGAGAGGAGCTGGAGGAAGCGAGTGGGGATGGGAGGAGGGAGACGGAGCAGAGAGAGAGGAGCGGAAGCAGAGGAGGGAGGAGAGGCGGGCGGAGGAAGGGGAGGAAAAGGGAGGAAAAGAAAAAGGCGGCGGAGGAGAACGGGTGCGCCCCGCCCAGCGTCCGCCTACGCTCCCAAATCCGGGCAGGCTCTCCCCAGGCCACTGCTGCGGCCTCCGGTTTCTGGGCTCTCGGAAAACGCGGAGGCTCCAAATGCCCCGGCAGGCGCGTCCTCGCCGCGGCGCTCAGCCCCGCGCGCGCCCCCGCCCGCGCGCGCCCCCGCCCGCGCGCGCCCCCGCCCGCGCGCGCCCCCGCGCGCGCGGCTCTGGCGTCGGGGCATGCGCGGTGGGCGGCGCCGCTCCGGGCCGCCTCTGCCGCCGAGAGTAGGAAGCGCGAGAGCCGGGCGCCCGGCTGTCAGTGAGCGTGGGGCCAGCCAGCGAGTGAGCGGCTCTGCTCCGGCTCCGCGCCGCTCCGCCCGACTCTCCCCGGCCGCCGCTGCTGCCGCTGCACCTCCACACACAGACCTCCACCGCCCGCCCGCGCCCCTCGCCCGGGGTCGCCCGCGCCCCGCTGCTCCGCCCCCGCCCACCCGGCCCTCCCGGGCTGCAGCTCCCCGGCGGAGGCAAGAGGTGGTTGGGGGGGACCATGGCTGACGTTTTCTCGGCCAACGACTCCACGACGCCTCTGGACGTGGCCAACCGCTTCGCCCGCAAAGGGGCGCTGAGGCAGAAGAACGTGCACGAGGTGAAGGACCACAAATTCATCGCCCGCTTCTTCAAGCAGCCCACCTTCTGCAGCCACTGCACCGACTTCATCTGGTAGGTGCGCTCGGGCGGGGCGCGCGGACCGCCCCCAGGACCCCTCCCGCGGCGCCCACGGCTGGGGGCCAGTCCCTCCCCAGTAGTCCGGGATCCTTTCGCCCCGGGGACCCTGCTCATTCCCCCCAGCCCGGGTTCCAGGAGTGTCCACGCCGGGGCTGACTCGCTCGGGGAACTTGGAGAGCCGGCGGGAGTCCGAACTCTCGCCTGGATTGACACGCGCGCGCCCGGCCGCCCGGGCCACGGCCGCCCACGCGGGCAGGACTCTCGGGAAGTCATCGCCCGATCACACACCCCCTGCAGCCGCGGGGCTTGGGGGCGGGGGAGGCTGGCCGCGCGCGGTAGTGACAGGGATCCCTTCCACGAGTCTGGTGGCCCGGTGTCTCCGGGCGCGCCCGCCTTCAGTGCCGGCGGCGGAGCAGCCGTCTGCCGGGTGTGTGCGAGCAAAGGGGAAAGTGAGAAGGAGAATCCAGAGGGCAGAGTTTCCCGGAGAACACGCCCGGGAGGAGCCGCGGCGGCTGCGCCTCGCTGTCCAAGTTGGCGAGCCAGGCTGGGCGCACTCGGGGGTGTGTTATTTTATGTTTCCCAGCGGGCGTGGACTCCACTGGAACCTTGGGTCGCTGCCTACTGTAGCTTGTATCTACTGGGCACGGAAAGATTTTGACTTTGCTGGGTGAGCCCAAAGAGAGACGAGGCAACAAACTGTTGAAAGCTTGCAGTGGGGGAGGGGGGGTGGGGACTAAAACAGCAGGCAAAAGGCAGAAGGGCAGAGGGAGTCATTTAAAATAGACCCTGTCAACACCAGATTAGACCTGTAACCCTGTCGATGAGGACAGAAGCCTTATTTAAGAAAAATACTGTAAGGGCTAAAGGTGTCAGAGTTCAGGTAATTTCCAGTGAGCTCAGCTATTCTTGACTCGGGGTGGGGGAGGTGAGGGGTTTGGGAGGCACTGGTAAATGCATGGGCTTTCAGGGGCCTCTGAACCCTGTAAAACTAGGTGAAATTGTAGGTGATCTTTATTGGTGAGATCATTACAGCTTTCTTTAGACGATTCTGGAAAGATCGGTGACCTTTCCCCCCTCCCCCGCCCGCCTTAAAAAAAAAAAAAAAGAAATTCAGAAGTTTAGAAAGCTGGAATTAAGGGAACTCCAGGTCCTGCTGTTTGAGGAGCTGTAGGTCTTTGTGGGTCCCCCGCCCCCCAGGTTGCCGGCCACCCTGCCTTTTCTATGGCTTGTGCATGGATAGCTTCCCAAGGTCCCCAAGTCAGAGCTGTGGCTGGGGTTCCTGAGCTCTGCCCTCCCATAGGAGCAGCCGAGAGCTGTGCCAGGTGACCGTGCCACGGCGTGCGCCCTGCCGCCAGCTGGCTGCGTGGCGTGTATCTTGCCGGTGCCCTGGGGAGCAGCATGGGTGGCTCTGTGTGAATCCATCCCAGGTGGGGGAAACATCCCCAAGGGCGAACCCCACAAAAGCCGCGCTAAGGTGTGCTTCGTTTTTCCTTTTCTTTTTAGACATCTGCTCAAAAGTACACTTTTACGAAAAGCACAGCCACCTCTATGAATGATTTCCATTGTGTAGTCAGCCTACGAAGCAATTGCTCTCAGAGGAGTAGGCAATTGTAGATAAGGCCATTTACAATAAGTTCTTGGAGCATCAGGGGAAAGAGGATAGTTAATGTGAAATCCCGCTAAAAGGGAACAGCTAGACTGCTGACGACTTTTGCAGGAGGTAGGCATGTTAGGAAAGGGTCTGCAACATACATACCCAGGCTAGCACATGTTTTTTCCACTGCCCGTTGCCCTGAAGAGCTAGCCCCTGGTGACCTGATGTGGGAGAGTCAGGTCACCAGGTCTAAGGTGAAGTGGAAAGTAAAGGTCTGTTCTCCCCCCTGAGGAACCCCAGCCATGTTTCTCCACGCAGCTGTGAAGCAGCCACTTGGAGGTTAGGTTGCAGGGTAATAATCACCAGGCTTGTCTAGCCGTGGTTTTCATTTTTCAGTGTTTCTCTGGGTCCTTGATTTGAGTTTTCTTTAAATATTCAAGCACTGATAAGTTAAAACTAAGTGTTTGGGTTTCAAGTATTTTTTTGTTGTTGTGGGGGGTGGGTATGACTAAGTTAATTATAAAAATATGTGATGTGTTTTGTAAATGTAAAAAGCTGTGTAAAACAAGGGATTAGGACTAATCACCTTCTGGAAAAAAAATTCAGTTCATCCTAGTTGGAACCCTGTTTGTAATTGAACGCCCATGTCAAGGGTCTCCCCTTGGGGAGTAAATCCTTTACAAGAACCACAGAGCCTCCGTAAGTGTTTCAAATGCTCTTGGTTCTTAGTAAAAATTAGATCATAATGTTAAATGCAGACAATAGGAATGCTTTGTAAGACCTGGCTCCTTTAAGCCGAAATTTAATACAAGAGTGGTGCTGTTTGGTAATTTCTAGACAAATAATATTTTTAAACAAATTCATAACAAATGAAGAAACCACTTTTTAGCTGTCTTTAGGGAGAAAAAAATTTTTCCAGTTGGTCTTTAGGGACCAAATTAAGGCACTTTGACGTGTTTTTTCCCCCCCCCCCCCCCTTCACCATAAGGTCCTTTTATGTTATTTGAATATTGTGGCCAACTGCTTTGAATATACAATTATGTGCTTGTGTTGATAACAGTGTAACATTTTGGAAAGAATCTGGATACATCGAAATAGTTCAGTGAGCCTTGAGACGGCAGAGAGATTTTTTTCAGAGTTGAATTTACACAGTACTTTGAGCTATGTAGGCATGTTTCCCCAAGCAAATCATTGGGTTTTATGTATATTCCTTTAACTCTGTAGGATACTTTGTCACATAACTGGCTTAAAATGTGGCATCCAACACAAAATATGTTAAGTTATTTTGTTCTTGTTTCTGTTTTTCAGGGGGTTTGGGAAACAAGGTTTCCAGTGCCAAGGTAAGCTGCCATGTTTTCTTTTCTTTTCAAGTACAACATGAAATTGGCATTCCAAACAGGAACTGTATTTTCAGTCTCCTTTTCTTTGTCATCCAAAAAAGTTATTTAGATATATTCAAAATGTGAGGGCTGTAAATGTGGGCCTTCAATAAGCATCATGCCGTATTGCCTAGTAATCTACATATAGAGCTGCCTTATTCTCATTGGGGGGAAAAAAAACACCCCAAAACACCAAAACCTTCCTGTAATTTTATCTTTCGCCAAGAATATTCTTGTCAGAAACTGCTGTCTTTGTGTGGGTGTTCAGAGGAAAAAAAAAAAAAAGGAAATCGCTTTGTAATCGTGTGGCTATTCTTGTTCTTCATCCGTTTTTGTTCATCTCTTACCCATGCATTGAGCTGGACTCCTCATTTTAGGGCACACGTTATACTAGGAAGTTGTTTGTTATTTGATTAGTGATTGTCATCTAGAACAAAGTTTGCAGGTTAATTTAAAGTTGGGTAGATGATTGGATCATGACTGTGTGCTGTGACACATGGCACGTTTTTCCTTCAGCTTAAATCTGTGACAACATATGATACTGTCCATTGCATCCAGAAAGAAATCTCTGATTTCACATGTGTAAAATATATAACTTTTAATCTCTCCATTCCACTTGTTTATGCTTTTTTTTTTTTTTTTTAAGCATTTTGTAGTTTGTGAAGGCATCCCAGGTTTTATTAGCCTACCTCTGGCTCTGCTGCTCACTGTCCATATTATGTTTATTTAGTGCTGGTTACATTTCCCATCTGGGCATAGGTTTATTATTAGGGCGAGTGGAAAGTACATTCTAGCCCGGAAAATATTATCCTAACGCTGTTTAATATTAAGTGCAAGAGAGAGAGAAGACTGTACTTTTTGTATCTTTACAGTTGTTGCTAGTAAGTTGATTACATTTAAAACCTTCTGCAAATTTGTGAACTTGTTTTTTTTCTATGCAGGGTAGGGCAAAAGTAGGTCTACAGTTGTAAGTACACGAAACAGTTTACTCTTATATTATTAATCATTGTATTTTCCATACAAACAACTGTACACCTACGTTCGCCTCACCCTCGGCATTTTCTAAAGATTTTAGGTGTGGGTATTTTGTGATGTAATTAGTACTTGACCTTTCTTCACTATGTGCTTAAAATCCCTATCAAATAAATCATTTTGAGAGTTACATTAGGAAATCAGGAAATCAAGGGATAGTCCTTTTTTTTTTTTTTTTTTTAAAGAGAGAGAATATAGAGAAAGATGTGTTGCACCGGTATCTTTATAAAAGATGAAGGTGTAACTTTTCATTCCTCAAGTTGTGGACCTGAACGTCTGAGGCAGTGTTCGGGCCTGCCCTTGAACATGATTTTGGGAAGCTTAAGGATGTAAACTTGTGACTGTGGGCTAAGGTGGTTCACGTCTGGTATTTTTGGTAATGTGTTTGGGTGGGGACCTCTGGAAACTAGTAAGAAAAAATGTTTACTAAATTTCCTAAATAATAACTGGTAGAAAGTGGGTATATTATTTTAAAAACTATGATGTTTTTCATATAAAGAACTCTGGGTCAAGTTGGTCCCCTTTATACCTGCTCTTCAGAGCAGATTTTATTGGTAAAATCAAAGAATGGCTGCATTATTGGGCCACAGTGGGGAACCTGGGTTTTCTCCCCTCACAGAGGATCTGTTGAACGTTTGGTGACTTAGCAGATTCATAGTCTCAGCATAACTCCCTTTAGCCCGAATTGTGATAGTGATAGTCACAAAAATTGTGAACACTTTATAAAAATGAAATTGTATTCTTTTCTCCCTTTCCACCCTCAGTGATAACTTCTGTTTAAGACAGCCATTCATTCACTCAATCACACATACTTAGTATTTTAGAGAGTGATCAAATTTTTAATCATTCTGCAACTTAGTTTTTTCACTCAGCAGTGTATGGTGGATACCCTTCCATGCCAATACATCATCTCTACCTTACTCTGTGTAGTGATTGCATGTGCAGATATAATTGGATTTACTCACCCATCTCTCTCTTGATGGGTATTTTCATTGTTTCTAAGTTCTTAACAGTACAAATATTATTGTTGATAATATCCTTGGATACTTGTGTAGGTATTTCTACCATCGATACATAGAAGTGTGTATACATTTAAAAATTAAAAAACACACCATGTTTTATTGATTTCAGAGAGAGAAAGGGAGAGGGAGAGAGGGATAGAACATCAACGATGAGAGAGAATCATCAATCGGCTACCTCCTGCACACCTCCTACTGGGATCAAGCCCACAACCCGGGCATGTGCCCTGGCTGGGAATTGAACCCGGTGACCTCTTGGGTGATGCGTGGGTCAACATTCAACCACTGAGCCACACCAGCCGGGTATGGGAAGCACTTTTGAATCTTGAGCCTTTTCCCTGCTAAGATTATACCACACATTGTACTTACCTTGTGTCTCTCCCCGAAACTCTGCATTTTTTAGGAGTTAAGGGTTAAAAATCAGCTTCCCTTCGCCTTTGCTGAGGACATTGTATTGTGAAGGCCTGCTTCGGGGTAGCCATTTCCATCAGCTCACCTGAGCAGGGTGGTGTTTTATATTCCTCCTCTAAGAATGAACTGTGATGTTTGAGGGAAGAGGAAGAATAAAGAATGAGCCCCCGGCTTGGCCACACAAGCTGAGGAATTCCAGAAAATCAAGCCAGTTAAACGGAGGGTGACCTTTAACAGAACGGGGATTGAGTTGGCAGCTTTTCAGAAAAGAATGTCTAGTTATTCTAATCAGAATGCAGGGTCTGAGTGCCAAGAAGTGCGGGCACCAAGTGCCAGGAGATAGGAATGGGCTGAGGTCCAAGTTGGGCGGAACATGAGGTTGATCCCTCTAACAGAGCATTTGTCCTTCCTGTATATGGGGTTGGCCACCCCTGAACTCGAATAGGCCATTGATTTTTTAAAAATTGATCCCAGTATTTTTTTTTTTTTTCATTTTCAATTGCAGTTGACATTCATTAGTCAGGCATTAGTGTAATTTACAGAGTGATTCTGGACCCACCCCACCCCGCCCCCCATAAGTCTGGTACCCCGTATCTGATGTCAGGATTTTCCGTCCTTCATCTTCAAAACATGGGTCAGCCTCTTGGCACCGCACTTTCCATTGGTTACCCCAGATTAAAAGCTGTGCTAACCACAGATGAACTCTTGGGGTTATCAGTAGAGTGCCAAAAAAAACAGCCCCATGGAAGAGTGAGTGTAATTTGAAAGTTTTGCACTGAGGTCAGAACAAAGCATTGTTTCAAATTGGAAGATGAAATTGTCAATAATACCTAAAATATGGAAAACTGCCGTGGAGGTGGGCAGTTAAAATTGCTTTTCGCCCTGACCCATGTGGCTAGGTTGGTTGGAGCATCATCTCATGCACCAAAAGGTTGTTCGTTCAATTCCCAGTCAGGGCATATGATCAGGTTTTGGGCTCAATCCCCAGTAGAGGCCATACAGGGAGTAGCCAATGGATGTTGCACTCTCACATCAATGTTTCTCTCTTCCCCCCTCCTTTCCTCTCTCTCTAAAATAAATAAATAAATAAAATAATCTAAAAGAAACACAAAAAAACCTCTGCTTTTCTTTTCAGTAGTTCCCCCCCCCCCCACACACACACATACAAAGATGTATTAATACTTGCTAGAAATGGGACACATGGACAAAACTAGTGTTGGGTATTTCCATTTGGTGCTATATACTTGTCGCGAAATGATTTCTGATGCACGGCTTTCGGAATTGTACTTAGTACGTTAAGTGAAAGTGTTTTATTGTTTTAGTCACACATCCCCACCCATAAGCTGCTGTGGCCTATGAGTGCTTATTCTTCCTACGAGGCAGTAGAAACCTAATAAATATGTACTTTTGAGGATGAATCTGACATTCCAGTTTCCTTTTCTTTAATTTTTTGACGAAATAATTTACTGCCCTCTGAGGGTTTCGCCCCTCCGGGGATGCTGTTATTCAAATTTAAATTTTTAGGCACCTTAGCCCTTAGCTTGCTCATTCATTTTCCTGCTGAGGATTCTGATTTCAAAATGGCTCAGCTGCAGGCCGTCTCCTCGGGGGAGGTTCTGTCTCTACAATCCTGCTGCCTTGCTTTTCCAGTCTCAGGATGCTTCCTTCTCCCCATCCTCCCAGTCATTCCGAACAAACACGTTGCTGTTTCCCAGAAAGGGTTTTCTTTCGCCAGTTCTTTCCCCACCCTCTGTTTGCCCCCCAAATGCCTGTTTCCCCAGGGAGTCTTGGCCCAGACCCTTTCCGTCCGCTGCCCTCCCTGTCGTAGGACCCTCACCTTGGGTCGCGTCTTGTCTGTTCCTTTGCCAGCCTGCGCGCGAAGGCTGAGGCTTAGTTCTGTCTCCAGTGCTGAATGCAGTGCCTGGCGCTCGGTGGACTCTATGTAAATATGAGGAGAGATATGACAAGAATGCCCATAACCGGGAGGATTACAGTGACTTCTGCCTGCCTATTTTTAAAAAAAAATCTAGTTTATGATCCAAAGTTATGTCAACTAGGGGAGATCGTTAGGTGGCTTAAGGAAAAGTACTTCCCAGAGCTAAGCCTACTTATTCAAAACATGGAGCAGGAAACTTTAGTTTGAACCTCTAACAAGTTATACGTAATGCTAAACTTAACAAAATTAGCACCCTAAGAGGCAACCACTTCATGTGCTGTCCTATCTTTAGAGAGGTACCCAAGCGTCAGAAATGAATCTTACTGTCACAAATAAAACGAGCATGCTGTGGGCCGCAGCAGGAGGGGGGGAATGTCCTGGATTGGGGGGCGGGGGGGGGGCGGGAATGAAAAGCAGCCCCAATCCACGTGTCTGGTACAGCCGCTGAAGTGTCCCGCTTTATGTCGAGATTGCTCCTAGCTGACACAGATGGCCATGCTCCAGAGGCAGTAGCTCAACATGACTGGTTCTGGTTTTCTTCAACAAGAAACGTACCCAAGACGTTTCTGGGCCTTGATGTTAGAGCCGTGGTCGGCAGAATGCGGCTCGCGAGCCACATGCGGCTCTTTGGCCCCTGGAGTGTGGCTCTTCCACAAAATAGCTGTGCGATTGAAACGTACGGTGCGATGGAAACTTCGTGGCCCATGCGCAGAAGTCGGTTTTCGGCTCTCAAAAGAAATTTCAATCGTTGTTCTGTTGATATTTGGCTCCGTTGACTAATGAGTTTGCCGACCACTGTGTTAGAGGAAGAGTTGAGGGCACAGTAGAGATGCCGGAGGAGGATGGTTATACCTGAATTGCAGCCACTTTAAACGTCTCATCCGACCGGAAGGAAAGACAGAGTAATGTTAATTAGACGGTGCAGTAAGCTGGACCTTTAGGAGCTCTCACGTTGTGTATGGTTCCGTTCCAAAAGCACCCCAGTAAGCACGGGATAGTATCCCCTCCTTAGAAACGAGAGTGCGGAAGAATCTACCAGGCTGGCGGGTGGGGCGTGGGTTCAGATTCTAACTGTTCTGCAGAAAACATCTTTCAGAGCCAAGTGGAAATTTTTGGGGCACTTACGAAGCCTGGATTTATATTAGGAGAGGAAAGAATGATGGCGTTAAGGGAAACATGGAACATTTCTTGGTGACAGAGAATTAAGGCTTCCCTGTCCTCGGCTGTCTGTCAGAATTTCCATGACACACCCTTTATTTGAGGTCTTGTTTTCTACCAAGCACTGAAGCCTCATGGTAGACTCAAACCCGATCCGTGAACATCTCAGTATTGGAACAGTATTAACAGTGAAATCTAATTGAGATTACTGAGGCTACATTAAAAAAAAAAAGCCCTCTTAAATTATACAAAGTGGAAAATGGTTTCTGGAAATAGGTTTCTATAAAAAATAAAAGGGAATGGAAGGGAATGGTTTGATTAATTGTCAGCACAAGATAAGAATTATTTAAGAGGGAGTTCACAAAGTAAGATTAGCTTTGAGGGCAGTTCATCTCGGGTGCTTTTACTGGCTATATATTTTGTCCAATATCTCTAGTTTGGGCATTTGGGGAAATACCAGCTCCATCGATAATAGGCGGGGTGACTCCAGTAGGCAGTTAGGAGATAAATAATGAGGGTAGAAATATAGGATGGGAAGGTGTTACAGGTTTAGCTCCAACTTGGACAAAACGGTATGAGGAATGGGATAAGAGGAGAGTCCAGGTAACAAGCTGACTTCTGAGAGCCAAATTCTGTTTTAGAGCTGCTCGAACTCCCGTCAGCGTCAGTCATCCTGTGGGTGAGACCATGAGTGTTTAGAGATGTGGATAGTAGCTCACGGACAGCAGCGCACCAAGTCCGATGTAGATAATTTCCTGTACTTGAAACACAAGCAATCACCTGTGTGCTTACTTCTAGACACTGTTCTAAGCACAGAATGGTTTCAGAAAGGAGGAGAGGAGAGGTAGAAACGTCAATGATGAGAAAGAATCATTGATGGGCTGCCTCCTGCACACCCCCTACTGGGGATCGAGCCCCCAACCCCAGCATGTGCCCTCACAGGGAATTGAACCGTGACCTCCTGGTTCATAGGTCGACACTCAACCACTGAGCCACACCAGCCGGGTAGAAGCACTTTTCATTAGCACATCTGATCCTCACGATTCTGAAATGGGTAAGCAGTGTTATTATCTCCATTTCACAGAGGAGGAAACAGTCACTGAGACACAGAGAAGTTGGGTAACTTGCCCAAGATCACCCAGTCAGAACATGGCAGAGCTGGGATTCAAACCCAGGCAGTACGGGTCCAGGCTCCATGCTGGCAACCCACGTGCCCTCTCCGTGGCCTCACAGTTCCCCTTGTGTCAGACGTAAACTGCAGCACCGACTTGGTTGTGGAGGTGTGGAAGAATGAAGTAACATCCATTCACCTCGGTAACACTTACGTGCTTACTACCCGTCGTGGGGGATTATGCCAGACACGCGGACCTCCATTGTATCTATTGTGCCAGACGCTACGGGGACAGTCTGGTGTCAGGGAGCGTAGAGCGGAACGGCCTCGATGAAACAGCTCATTGTTGTAGAAGTCTGAATGAAGTAGTGTCGAAGCATGCGAGGAGGAGGAAGATGTCTGGGCTCCTTAGGCGGTGGCTTTGAATTGGGCTCTGTAGGATGCATAGAATGCCCTCTGAAGAGATGTGGGAAGATGTTCTGCTGTGAGAAAGATAACACAAGGAAAGGAGAGAGGGATGGAAGTGACTGGTACCTTCAGGGAGCCCTGTAGACCAGGAGGGAGGCCAGACTCAGATGTTAGTGCCGAGCCCCAGGCAGGAGAGTGGATCGGAGAAATGTATGTGGAGTATGTATTAGTCCTTCTACACTGATACGTTACTTCCTTTTCTGTCTTTTTATGTGTATGTCATGCTTCCTTTTCAGAAAAAATGTTGCAATTACAGGAGGTTAAAGCTCGTATCTCCATGAAAGATCTATAGTATTGAAGCTTGGAAAGTAACTTCTTGTTTTACAAACTATGCTGCTTGGACACTAACCCAGGGGTCTCTACTAGGACCAAGCTGTTACTATTGATCACAGCCTCCTGTGGGAAATCCAGGGGTCTTACAGCCTGGATATTACGAATGGGGAGAATAGCTACACTGAGTCATTCTAGGTATGTTCACATGCATTCATAAGGGAAATGGTAAAGAACTAAAACATTTACCTATTTAAAATCAGCACTTTCTATTTGAAAAACTGCATCCTGACCCATTCCGTCTGCATTTCTGGTTCATTATTCCTTCCTTCTTCTCTGTGGGGCCAAAAATCAGGAGAATGGTATAACCCAGTGGTCGGCAAACTCATTAGTCAACAGAGCCAAATATCAACAGTACAACGATTGAAATTTCTTTTGAGAGCCAAATTTTTTAAACTTAAACTATATAGGTAGGTACATTGTTATTAACGTAATTAGGGTACTCCTAAGCTGGCCTTTGCTAAAAACTCAAGGGGCCAAAGAGCCGCATGTGGCTCGTGGGCCGCAGTTTGCTGACCACTGGTATAACCCTAATCAGAAACGTTTGCAAAGGACGGTGCAGGGGTGCTGCAGAGCGCCCCAGGTTGGGTTCTCACCTGGATTTCAGACTTGCAGACTAAAAACTCACATAATAGCACTACCATGATGACGTGTACTTGACGCTGTGCCCCCACTGCAGGGGAGCAGGCATTACTGTGCTCGCCCTGCAGGCCGGACGCCAGGCCCAGGGAAGTAGCGAGCCTGTGGTCATGCGGCTGTGAGACCAGGCCCATTTAGTATGTGTTTAATCGCAGTTGTTTTTTAGTATCTGAAGCTATGCACTTAAGTAACTGATTCCTTTTAGTCATATCTTTTTTTTTCTTCTTCCCTCAGGGTTTCTAATACAGTATGATTTGTGGTGCTGTCTGTTGTCATTGATAAAGCTCTCCTTGATTCAGGAAAGTTAGGCTCATGCTTGCAAAGGCTTTCATTTGGATGTGTCTTGAACTGAAGTGGCAGTAAATGAGCTTACATTATTTTCCTGGTGAACGTATGCATGTCACTGCGTAACTATCTTAAAACGTGGACACGGGAGATAACTCATTTATTGCATCTTGATTCTTAACTACTTACAATGTGGAAAGTAGTTTAAATCATACTTATTTTCTCATATTCTACACAAAAGGTGCTTTTAAAAATGCAGCTGTAACCATGAAAAGTTGTGCAAGGATGTTTACCGTTTCATAGGTGGATTATAAAATGCCACGTTGTGAGTCATTTGTCTAATAATAACTTCGAAATATTCTTTTGAGTAAATCTAATTCTTTCACATGCTGAGTATTTTTGATCACTAAAGTGATTTTTGTCACTCTAGTTTCACATTAGTTACTTTGATCTGAGTGACTCATTAATGTGGAAAACTTAATCATTCTTCCGTTTTGATTTCATTTTCTCTCTATACCACACAGGTGCCTTTAAAAATCAAATGATCATTCATTTTAAAGAGACCCGGCTGATTTTTTTTTTTCTCCTTCTTAGGTCCAAATTCAGGATTAGGGATAAGGGCTGAAGGATGCATTATCCTTATTTACCCCCCCCCCCCTTTTTAAAAACAAAACATTTATTTATTTATTTATTTATTTATTGAAATCTCTTGCTTTTTTATTTTATTATTTCTTTATTGATTAAGGTATTACATATGTGTCCTTATTCCCCCATTACCCCCACCCCCCACTCATGCCCCCACCCCCCTGTTGTCTGTGTCCATTGATTAGGCTTACATGCATGCATATAAGTCCTTTGGTTGATCTCTTCCCCTTACCCGCACCGTCCCCTACCTTCCCTGAGGTTTGACGTTCTGATTTATGTTTCTCTGTCTCTGGATCTGTTTTTGTTCATCAGTTTATGTTGTTCATTATAGTAGTGTAGTGGTTATCACGTTCGCCTAACAAAATACTTATTTAAAGATGTTTTTATTGACTTTAGAGAGAGAGAGGAAGGGAGAGGGAGAAAGAGATAGAAACATTGATCGTCTGCCTCCTGCATGCCCCCTACTGGGGATTGAGCCCACAACCCCAGGCATATGTCCTGACTAGCAATCCAATTGGCAACCTCTTGGTTCATGGGTCGATGCTCAACCACTGATCCACACTGGCTGGGATATTTTTGGTGCTTAATTGCATCATAGCACCTGCTGGTAGTGAGCCAAGTCTGTGCCCATGTGGTACAAATTAACTTGCAAGATTGCATTTTATAAAGATGAATTATTGGGCGGGAGCTGGAATAGCTGGTGTGCTTAAGACTCGCCTTGTGGTCTAAGAGGAATCTAATAAAATGCTGTGGAAGCATAATTAAGATGGAAGGTAAAGTACTAGAGAGCATAGGATCACTCATGATCGAGGCTCTGGGCTGATGAAATTCTTCAGTCATGATGATAATGAGAGGTATACTACTGAGGCTTGTCGTAACTTAGTTTAAATTTAAAGCATAACCTTGGGTAAGAAAAAAAAGCATTCGTGATACTAAGTTTGATCGGCTCATGATCTGAGCGATCAGATGTTTTCCTGGACCATAAATCAGACCACTCCTTTAAAAAAAATACTGTTGCATTGGAGGAATGCTCTTCGGGGTGGGTCAGCCTGCGTCACTGTGGTTGCTGGGAGGCTGTCACTGTGAGTGCATATTGCTTCTCCTTGTTGGGATCTTACTTACAAGGAGGATAATAGGAATGGAAGCCTATTCTGAAGGTCAGGGGGCTCATGCCTGGTCTTTTCTGGAGAGATGAGCTAGGAATTCAGAGCTTCCTGGAAAGCGGGTTTATGTTCTGGACCAGGCATGTCACACTCGCGGCCTGTGGGCCTCATGCACCCCCACAATGAGTATTTTTGCGGCCCCGCCAATATAACGGTATGTGAGAAACGTTTTAGTAAAAATTTTGTAACTTAATTTTTACAATATCCTGGTATACATAATTATTAATAACAGACTACAACGTCCATTTGCTAATGACTGATTACTGTAAACGTGTTGCATTCATTTCCCTTACGCGCCTTACGTGCAGGCGCACCATTTCTCTCCACTAATACCAGCAGCGAATATTCTAGCAGCCGATGGCCACGTCATTAGTCTTGGGCTGACTTGTTTGATGTGCGCAAGAGGAAATATTTCGCTATTGGAGAACAAGAAAAATAGGTTTATTTGCCTTATGCTTTACTCATTTGTGCAGTTATTCAGTGTCTGGTAAGTTAATGTTCAAGAAAAAAATATTAATTTTTATTAAAATGTCCTATTATTTTATGTTAACGATTACTCATTTATTTCAGCCCTCTGTATTCAGCATGTCTCTGTCGAAAGAAACCTACGTTTCTATGAAAATTGAAGCTTTTGTTTTCTTGCGGCCCAACATAAACATAAACCTTGTGTATTTGGCCCATGTTAGCCTTTGAGTTTGACCTGCTTGCTCTAGACTATTGGCGTCCAATAGCATTTTGTTCGATGACGGGAATGTTCTCTAAGCTGCACTATCTACTACTAGTATGGCAGCCACTAGCACTATCTGGCTATTAAGCACTTGAAATGTGAAACTGAATTTTTGTGTGTGTGTGTTTTTTAAAGTAAAGTTTAAAGTTCAGTGGCCACACGTGGCAAGTGGCTACACATGGGAGAGTTCAACTTCAGAGCATCCTGAGGGAGTAAAATTGGGTCATGCTTTCCTTGTGAAATAAAATGGATACCTAAAATCACACAAAAAATGCACGGTTTAATGAATTATTCTCAAGCGAACATCCCTGTAACCACGCCTCGGATGGAGGAGTAGAACTGGGCCCAGGCCTCTGTCTGCCTGGTCTCTTCCTCCAAAGCGACTGTGAGGATTTTTAGATTCATCAGTTCTGTGCAATTTTATTTAGTTTCATCATCCAAGTGGCTATGCGTAGACACTATAATCTTGTACATTTAAAAATAATTGGGAGTGTCCTTGAATCTTGCAATCTACAGCTTCATCCTCCATCGCTTCTTTTCCTTATTACCTATCTGGGAGAGGACCTGTAGAGCTCCCCGGGGTATTTTGCTGATGGCACACTCCGGGTGCCGGGCACCAGATTCCAAATTGGCAGCTGGGTCTTGAGGTTTGATGAATTGGTCTTAGGTTCTGTGTGGGTCAGATAGTTTGTGTGTGTGTGTGTGTGTGTGTGTGTGTGTGTGTGTGTGTGTGTGTTTTAAATATATCTTTATTGATTTCAGAGAGGAAGGGAGAAGGGAGAGAGAAATAGAAACATCAATGATGAGAGAGAATCATTGATCGGCTGCCTCCTGCTGGGGATCGAGCCTGCAACCCGGGCATGTGCCCTTGCCTGGAATCGAACCCGGGACCTTTCAGTCCGCAGGCCGACGCTCTATGCACTGAGCCAAACCGTCTAGGGCTGGGTCAGGTAGTTTTTGAGATGCCTTTATAACTTCACATACTTGTTGGTTATGTGTATGTCAGTGCGGAAGGAACACCAATGGAGTGTTTTCCATCAAACGAAGTATCCGATTGAGAACAGTTGACCCGTTTAAATTGGTTTATGCTAAATTTTGCAGTATACAGTCTGCCACATGGGAACTTCTGTGTATTATTTGTGGAAAACGAGGTTGTCAGAGGTCTTTCTAAATGTGTGGTGTTCATAATACCTGTGTGCATTTTAGTTTTTAGTAAGTACTTCTGTGAGCTAGAGGGGTGTGTGTGGGTGTGGGTGTGGGTGTGGGTGTGGGTGAGTGTTTGCCTGTTGGGGTGGTGGAAAGAATTGCTAAGTGAGTTGTAATATAGTCATTTGCTTGTCTAAAGCTCACCCACATGGCTGTACATACCATCTTCTTTTGTTCTTGGTCTTTTAATTTCCAACACAAGACCCACTTGGGCTTCAGAGTTATTTTTGTGCACTGGAATATCTAGGGGCAAAGAGAATAAGCATGTGAAAAGTGAACTGGTGTGTTCTTATTTGAAGAAGCAGATGGGTAAACAACTCTGGACCTTCTGTGTACAGAACCTTACAAAAGTTAATGATGTGGAGGAGGAGAGGTTTCTGAAGAATTAGAGGGCCGGTTCACTCTCATTGGGGAGTTTAAAATATAACTGGATAAGTATGACTAAGACACTCAAGAGTTCTTTTATTTAAAAATATCAGCCTGCAGAAGTGTAAGTGTAAAAAAAAAAGTCAAAAGAGACCTTTCTATGTGGCAAATACGCACCAGACTGGAAGTGAGCTAATCTGGCTTTGAATCCAGGTTAGGCCTCTGTCCACTTTGTAACCGGGGATCTGGGCTCTGTTAAGGGTAGTAAACGTGACATTCTTGCCAGTTGCTATGGCAGACAACACTAATTAATAGGGTCCTTTTTCAACTTCAGAATCCTTCGTAACTCAGTGCTCCAGGTAGCCATTGCACATCACTTGCCTGGAATTGACACGGAAGACCAAGTCTACTTGTCTTCCCTGGTTTCCAGGATCCCTCCTAGCTTTTGTTCTCCCGAGGACGGACATACTTGGAAGTGCTCAATCTCCTTGCTACTCAGTTTTCATATATTTCTCCCTCTCCTTTTACTTCTTCCACAGAAGCATAATATCCTGGAAAAAACAATCTATGGTACTGAAATCTTTTTTTTCTCTTAAAAGTATTATCATGAAATATTGAAACTTTCATGCAAAACAAACTATCAGTTGCTGGGAATTGGCCGTAAGCCAGTAATGGAGTTGGTTTAGGATGAAAAAAAAAAAAAAAAACACATACAAAAACGAAACACACAAACCCTGTTCATGCCTTGATGTTGTTTTCCTTTTTGAGCAGCATGTAAAATGTTCGATTTTTCTGACTTCTGCTGGGTCCAAGCCGATGTTTTTTACTCTCCAATTTATGTGAATTCCTTGTAGTCAAAATCCGGTATTTGAGCCATGTTTTGGTTTCGTGGTGTTTTACAGAGCTCTGTGACCCAAGTCATCACTCCTGCAGCCCTCCCCCACCCCCCTTTTTTTTCCTAATCTGGAGAGGAAATAAAAAACTAGGAGTTGAGCTTTGTGTTTGATCTTGTAGGAACCATAATGAAGGCTGAAATAATGGTACCCTAAGTCCAGCGATGGCTGATGATAGCAGAGTACAGATTGCTCTATTCAGAAATGCACAGGAGAGGAAATTACGTTGGAAGCAGCCAGCCAGGATGCAATGTTCCTCAAACTGTTTGGGAACAGAGTTAAGGGAGAGGAGAGAAGCTCTGAAGGGTGGGTAGCTGTGATTCTTTTTTTCTTTCTTCTTCTTCTTTGAAAGCTTGCTTACAATCCTTTGAGCTACACAGAGCCCCAGGATTACTTGTAGTGTCCATACTGTAAGCTTTTGCATGCACAAATCCTAGGTGTGAAAATTTGACCTTTAAAATGATTTTCATTACTGTCTCCCATCCCTCTCCTCCTTTCTCCCTTTTTTTAAAAAGCTGGCCATTTGTGTGAACTTTTAGGTTTTATGGTTGATGTTGAGGCCCTAAGACCTGCCTGTTTGGCTGGCTATCCTCCATCTACCTATAATTATATATTCAGTGCATATTACCTACCAGGCATTGTGTTCGTTGCTGGGGATAATAATAGTACCTAATGCTTAACTGGATATGTCCTTTGCGTATGGTTCAGTGTTAAGCACTTTGCATATATGTCCTATTTACTCTTCACAACCAAATGAACACAGGTTATTTTATGGATGAGGCTCAGAGGTTGTTGCCTGAATCATACAACTAAGGGTCTGGGTTAGGTTAGTATTGGGATATAGATCTTGATTATTGATTCATTTTGTTGATATTTTGGGGGGAATTTCATCTGAAACGTGGTTTTTGAAAGGTAAATGCTTCGTGGATTTGTATATTTTTAAAAGCAATTTCCCCCTTTTGACAGCTTGGGTCCAGATGTTGTCTTCCCTCCCTGGCAGCCCCCCAACACCCATCACACACAATAAAAATGTAGGAACTCTGTCTGCGAGAACACGCTCTTTAATTTCCTGGTTTATATGTTACCGGTATATGGGGATGTTATAAAACAAGTGCAGTCAGGCTTCACAAACATTAAATCTGGGAGGTTTCAGAGACGCATGGAATGGGTTTATAATTTAATAAAAAGATTAATTCAGCCCCAACAGCTTACTTGCTGGGAGGGTTCTCTTTTCTGCCCTTACCCGAGGTGGGGAGACACGTGGTAACTGTGTGTGTGCTGTGTGCCTGCTCTGTCCATCCTTTTGAAATGTTGAGATCAATTAGGTTGAGCTTATCCAGAGCCAGGAAGGAGTCTGGCCATCACAAACTCCGCTTCTCTTCGAGTTCGCTGTGTGTACTTACCTGTGTTCATGGTGTGGGCTTCTGTTGAGAGAGGCCCCAACTTTATCAGCGTTTGTGAATGCTTGGTATTTTAAAGTTTGATAAAGGGGAGATCTGCCAAAGGTGATATCAGGTGGTACCATCATTTTCCATTTGATAATCAGCTTATTTAAAAATAATTTTATTTGAAAACATTTTGTGTCATCTTCCACTTTCATAACCCCCAAATAGTTTAAATCAGCTTGGTAAAATTCTGTCCTTCTTCATCTATAGCACTTAATTCTTGTTGTTTTTTAAATAATAATAATTATTTTTAATATTTTTATATTTATTTTCGAGAGAGAGGGAGGGGGAGAGAGGTAGAAACATCTTTCCTGCATGCCCCCTACTGGAGATCAGGCCTGAATCCTGGACATACTAGTATACCCCGACCAGGAATCAAATCGGCGACCTATTGGTGCACGGGACAGCACTCAATCAACTGAGCCACACCAGCCAGGACCTTAATTCTTTAGTTCAATCTGTTCTTTTTTTTTTTATTAAATATATTTTATTGACTTTTTACAGATAGGAAGGGAGAGGGATAGAGAGTTAGAAACATCGATGAGAGAGAAACATCGATCAGCTGCCTCCTGCACACCTCCTACTGGGGATGTGCCCGCAACCAAGGTACATGCCCTTGACTGGAATCGAACCTGGGACCTTTCAGTCCACAGGCCAATGCTCCATCCACTGAGGCAAACCAGTTTTGGCTCAATCTATTCTTTTGGCTCTATCTTTATATCTTTTTATTTATCATTAATTTGAAATTTGAAGTAATCTTTTACTTAGCTTTTATTTTAATATTAAAGAGAATTTCAAAAAATGAGGTCTAAAATTTTATATGGCTATTAATATATATATATTCTATATAATAAAGAGCTAATATGCTAATTAGACCAGACGGCAGAATGACCTTCCAGAATGACCTTCTGGAATGACCAGTGGGTTGGGGGTGGGGCCAGGGCTGCTAGGGCTGAGCCCCTTGCACAAATTTCGTGCATCGGGCCTTTAGTGTGTGTGTATGTATATATATATATATATATATATATATATATATATATATATATATGTAATAGCTATATCTGCCAGGCCTGGTGTCTAGTGCTAGAGCTATAAATAAGCCAAACTGAGACTGTTTATGCCATAATCCCTCCAGTAACGGACCCAGCCACTGATCCAGTAATCATGTGGACCAGCAGTGATAGGCCGGCCGCTTATGGAATTGGAAAGGAAAGGGCCTCAGGTCTCTGGCTGTGGGTAACAAGATGGCCTAACTTAGGCTGGGGGTCAGGGAAATCTCACCTAAGGAAGCAACATCGGAATGAGCTCTGAAGGATGAGTAGTTACCCAGGTGAAGAAGAGGAAAAGCCTCCGGGCAAGGCAGCCTGCACGGACAAAGGACAAAGGCTGTGTGACCTAGGAAGGGATGCAACCCTGTTCTGGGGTGAGGAGAGCAGGGCGAGCAAGGGCTGGAGAGGAAGGCAGGGGCCCCCTTGCAGGCCTTAGACCATGTTGAAGATTCTTCCTTTATCCAAGGAAATCCATGGAAAGGCTTTAAGGAAGGAGGTAGCTTGATCAGGATTTCCTTGGAAGGGCTCATGCCTGCTGGTAAGGGGAGAACTAATTAGTGGGCAGGAGTGCCTGGGGCAGCCTCCTGGGAGGCTGGTCCTCATTCTAGTGAGAGGTCTCCTGCCTGAAACATAGAAGGGTGGTGGAGGAGAGACGTTGACAAATCCAGGAGCTGTTGATGCGGTGCAAGCAGCTGGAGATGGTGAGGAATTGGATGTAGAAGGGGAGGGACAGGTCAAAGAGCAGGAGGGTGGAGCCCTTCACTGTTGGGTAGCAAGCTAGAGGAAGGACGACTAGGTTTTGGGAAAGAGCTTTGAACCTGTTGAGTGAGAGGTGACTGAGGTCTCCAGAGTGGGGACCGGGGACTGCCAGCTGGATTTGGCACTGGATGTAAGAGGGGTGGGCCGTCTGAGAGGCATCTGCTCATGGTTGGGATTGAATGACTGGTGAGGATCAGCGTGCCTGGGAGAGGGCACGGGGTAAAAGGATGATAGGGTCTGTGCCCTCATGTCCTGGCAGAACCCTGGCATTCATTGGCTGTGTGGGTAAGACTGAGCCTGCATAAGAGAGGGGTGGGGGTGGGGTCAAGGAGGCAGGAACCAAAGCAGGGGCTGTGGGAGCGGAAAGCAGAGGGAAGAGGCAGACCTGTTGCTGTAGGCAGGGGAAGTTTCTGGACAGGAGCTGTGTTCATGGGCTGATGGGTTGGAGCTTTATAATCCTGGGGCAAAGAGGAAGGGAAATGGGGACAATAACTCCTGAGCAGTAATGCCCTGGACAGTATGAGGACTGTCCAATTAAATGCATCTGGTTGTTTGTTGGGGTAGTTCTAGCTTCCCAAGCATTGCTGTTAAGTAAGGTTCTGGCTTCCTGGAAATGTCCGTCTCTACCAACCAATCAGGGTAAAAATCCTTACCCTGCTTTCATTCTTCAGAAAGGGATAAAACTGAGTTATTTTTAATTGTTTAATTTTTGTGCATTCAACACCCCGTTTCTTTGTTTGTTTTGTTAATCCTCACCAGAGGATATTCCCCCATTGATTTTTAGAGAGTGGAAAGGAGGGGAGAGACAGAGAGAGAGAAACACCGATCTGAGAGAGACACAATGACTGGTTGCCTCCCAGCTGGGGCCGGGATCCAGCCTGCAACCGAGGCACGTGCCCTGGACCAGACTCAAACCTCGGTCCGACGCGCTATCCATTGAACCAAACCGGCCAGGGCTACATCCAGTTTATACTGAGCTGATCTCATTGGACCTTCTCTCTGCTTGTCTCCTGGGTATTAATACAGAAATAACGGCTGGGAAGATAAGCTGTTCTCAGATCATTAATTTGGATGTGACTCAGGGAGGCATCAACCCCACCCATTGCCCCTTGCTTGTGTTTACTCAGCCAGGACATTTGTATGCATCAGCAGGAGGACTGTTGAATTATTTTTTTAGTCACACAGCTGTAATACCTACTCATCGTATCAGAAAAGATAAAACGGATCAGTAGGCAAGCAAACATTTGTCGGTGTTTGGAAGAGATTTTATTAAGCTCGAATATTCTATTAGAGACTCAACTCCATTTTCAAGTATTTTGCTAAAAGGGTCTCAGGGAGAGTGCAGGAAAAGGGGTATTTGGAGGTTCATGCGCTCAGAGATTAGCTAGATTACAGAATTTTATGTATAAGTTAAGATGGACTTTAAAACAGCAACAGGGGAAACGGTTTTGGACTCATCTGTGTGTGGGGCTGAGGCTGGTAGTGGTAGGATTAATGAACCCCGACTGTGGAGGTCCTGGGAGGAATGAAGAAGGCAGATGGCTGCTTATACGTTCCTCTACTCTGAGATAGATTGTTTATTTCTGTTCTTCCTCAGAATTTTGTCTGTATTAGTAACTGTTCCATATTTTGAATCGCTGGAGCCACTCCATGAGTTAACAAGGGGGCACGTTTAAGATGCTGTTGATAAGGGCAGCCCAGGTCTCCGTTCCACCCTCGGCCCTTCAGTGAGTGGGCCGACACTCTAACCACTGAGCAGCACCAGCCAGGGTGGGTCTGAACCTTTTTAAGGCCCTGGATCCTTATCATCATATTGCCTTCAGAAGGGTTATTAAATTCCATTTCAACCAAGTGCTCATTTCATCTTATCTTTTCAGACACAATATATTATCACGAAAAGCAAATTGCCTATTAAGCCGAACAATGGCTTGTCATCATTGTTTTCCCTGGCTTCCATTTTCTTACTAGTGACTTTAAGTAGATTTCTCACTTTCGTTAACAGTGCCTGAAATCCAGGGAGTGCTTCATTCATTGAATGAATTTGAGTCCCTACTAGGTGCCAAGCCCTTTCTTAGGGCATAAGATCAAACTGGACATACTATCAAACAAGATTTAGGCACGTTACAGTTTTCTTTCTGTGCTTACAGTGTAGCGGACCCGGCCCTGAAACAATGATAATAAAGTTGAAAGGTGCTATCAAATGAGAAGCAAGCCTGACACGGAAACAAATATTACTGGCTCTTACCCCAGTTGCAAGAAGCAGTCTCCTCTGTAACTGAAGGGTGAATAGGAGGTGTCCAGGTGGTGAAATGGAACCCAGAGGAGAAGTAATGTCTCCAAAGAAGGTGCAACTCAAACTGACCATTTATGTCTGTTTATATATTGATATCTATTTATAGATTTTTTATATAGAGATTTTTTAATATATTTATTTCTGTTAGGATTTGACTACTCATTACATTTTGCTTTTATTCCCCCCCCCCCCTATTCACTCATTCACTTTTTTTCTGGTTCATTTCCAAGTACCATTTATATAGTAAATTATTAGTCTTTTGCCACTCATGTATACAGGGTCTCCCCCCAAAAATGTATACACACTTTAACAGCTGATAGCTATATTGATGCTTCTTTCTTTAATAATTACTCAAAGTGTGTATACAGTTTTTGGGGACACCCTATATTTTAATTTTGTATCTTTCTTTGGTTTATTCCCCCTCTCCCCATAACTTTTTTCTTTCTCCCCATAACTTTTGCATGTGATTTTTTTTAATGACAATCTGTGGCAGGAAGGACCTGGCATAGAAGAGAGTCCAGAGGAGGGGCCTGTCCTTCCCCAAGTCTCAGGCCTGCACCTGTGCCCTGGGGCCAGGTCTGCACCCTCTCCACCCTCTGGGCTGCTCGCGCCCCCCCAGGCTCTGATCTGGGTCAGTACGTGCTCGCTCCGGGACGTGCCAGGTCCCAGCTGGATCCCTGCACGGAACCAGAGATGTCAGCATTTATTCCGACTTCCTAGGAGCGCCTCGGCTGAAGGCCACGTCTCCTTTATGTTTGTAAGAATTTGTTCAACGAGAGTAGATCGTTATTGTCACTTCCTCTACGGAGTCCAAGTAAAGACGCTGGAGGGCAGGGGAGAGTTAGGGGCTGGGGACCCTGAGTGGTCTGGGGGCTTGGAAAGGATGGCAGGTGAGGGAGTGGAGGCCGAAATACAAGCCATTGGCCAAGCACCCGTTCACGTCCTCTCAGGCCTCAGCGTTGTAAGTGTCTCCCACGTTACAAACTAGGAAGCCCAGGCTCCCTGAGGTAACTCACTTGTCCAAGTTCACAGAGCCATTGTTGGTGGTAGACCTACGATTGACACGCGGTTGAACTGATAACGAAACTTCCTCTTTTCCTAATGCCCCTCCATGCTTTTTGTTAGATAAGTGAGGGTTGGCCTTGGCCTTTTGACTTTGAGTGCTCACAGCTTGATTCGGTGAAGAATTCTTAAAGAAATCCTAAACGCTGGAGCGTTAGCCCGAGATGAATTAATCAGTTTTGCACTGTTCCGTGAGCCCAGAAGTCAGTTTTTGAACTGTTGTTGCTAAAATGTGTAAGTAGCATAGAGATATATATTTTTTTAACCTGGACTTTTTTGGGGGCTGAATCTTTCAGTTTTGATAGGTGACTTATTCTCGGTGAGGTCATGTTAACCCCGTGGATTCCTCCAGGAAGGTGCCCAGGGGTATTCTGGGGTAACCGAGCCTCGCACGTCATCTTTCTCCGGTTCAGGGAGCGCTGGGAGCTGGCACCGCCTGAGGCTGCCAGGTCTGTCTGTTGCAATCACCAGAAAACAGGGGCTTTCTCTGGTCTCTCACCAGACGCGTCACTTTTCCCTTCTGCCTGGCTCTGCACTGAAGACGTCCGTCCGGTTTTCAGGACGGGCTGCTTGGCCTTCCTGTGCAGACCCACCTCCTTGGCCGTGAACCCCGCTCCGCCTGTTAGCCTAAGTCCCTAATGGGGCTTCACGAAATGGTTGTCGCGAGGAGACTCTGGGCAGAGGCCGGCGGCAGGAGCGTGTGCTGGGGCTGGAGGTGTTCCTGGCATTGGTTTTTCTGACTTCCAGGATGATTTTCATGACTATTCAATAAGCAAATTGGTATGCTAAGGACATCCCATCCTCCCTGCCCCCTTTCCTCCCCCCACCCCAGGCATTTTAAACACGGGGTCTGGGGGTTAATGTTCAAGCTGTCTTATAGACTGGATTTTTAAAATATAAATGAACCAGCACTCTGCAGCTGCATCTGGGCGCTGACAGTGTTCTGAGGAGGTTACAGCGGGAAGAAGGAGGGGGGGGGGGAGACGCATATTTTGTGGAATGGACAAATAAGCTGTTTTTGCAATTTTAATTGGCTCTTCCTGGCAGAGGTTTCATACAGCTGTTTCTCAGAGCCACTGACACAAACTATTTATGGCAAAAGGGGTTGTGGATAGCCACAAACACTCACCAGGAGTATTGCGACTCCATTCGGTAACCTGTTTCCTGGCTCTCGAGGTTAATACAAGCAAATGGAGAGGACGTGGTCGTGGCCACCACCCTCGGCCTCCTCGTCTGGCTGTGCTCGAGTTTTATCTTTGAAGGTGTTAGTTGCTGCAATGCAAAAACAGGCTTTGGTCTGTCTTGCTGGCATTCCCTAGATACTTATGGAAGGACATGTGTGTCTGTATTAGAGGAGAGTAGATAGGCTGGGGTGGGGGTGGGGGGGTCGTTTTGATTCTGATAACTCTCCTGCTAAAAGGAGTGTGGAATAGGCACACGTTAAATGGGTACTGTTAACGCTATCAACTGGAACAAGGGGATGGTTGGATGTGGAAGCTGACTCTTAACACTCAGGCCTGGAGTTGTAACCTTCCAGGGTGTTACAAGAATGTGCTGCTCACATCACTGCCTCTGAGCTGGCATTGTGGCCCTGTTGTTTCTTTGTCATAGTATTGAATCCATCTTTTTTTGGTGTTGTTGTTTTCTAATTAGGCCTTCTGAAAACTGAGAGGCTCAAGAGGAAAATGGATTCTTTTGTAAAAACCAAATTTCTTAAGCTTATACTTGGACCAAGAGTCCTCTCATTAACTCAGGGATGTTTCTTTTTTTTTTAATTTTTTATTTATTGATTTGAGAGCGAGGAAGCGGGGAGGGAGAGAGACAGAGGGAGGAAGGGAGGGAGGGGAGTAGAGAAGAAGGGAGGGACATCGATTTGTTCCACTTGTTTATGCATTCATTGGTTGATTCTTACATGTGCCCTGATCAGGGATCAAACCCCAAAACCTTTGCATACCGGGGACAAAGCTCTAACCAACTGAACTACCTGGCCAGGACAAGGATTTTTATTTTTATTTTACAGACTGCTTTGAAGCTAACTTAATTTTAATTTTAGTGTATGCTAAGACAATTTCTTACGTGACTCCTACAGTGTTCCTCGAGTTATTGAAAAGCCATTTCTGTAAAGGAAGTTTCTATTCTGCTGTTCACTTTAACTACCTAATATTGTTTTGTCGTTACTACTTGAGGGGAACTTGGATCTAGAGAAATATGACAGCCATTCTGGAGCACTCGAAAGGACTGTAAACGCCAGAATCTGTTGTTTTTCTTTGCCTCCCTCCTCTCTCCCCAAAGACCTTTAAATAGAAGCTGTTTCCTTTGCCGCGCTCGCCCCGGACCCTATCTGATTTCTCCAGTTGCCGAGCAGAGGGTGGCGGCCGGCCTCTGAAGGCCACCCGAAAGGACAGAAATGTTTTATGGAAAGAGCCTGATGTTAACCGAGGTCCTCCAGCTGGAAAGCAACAAAATAACCCAACACGAAGAGCCCATCTTGAAATCTGCCGGTTCTGATACGAGTGCATGCTTAATCAGCTTTCCCAGTGCTTTTATCAGACGTGGAAGTGCACGGTCTGAATTAGAACTTGGATTGCATGAGCTACTAAAGTAAGCCTTAACATTTGATGTGTCCTTTATTTATTCCAGGCTTAACAGGAGGACCATTTCTTTGGGGGGGGTGTGTGTGTGTGTGTGAAAATGGTGTGGATTAGTTCTGTGTTCCACGCGCCTTCATCTTCTTACTGCATTAAACTCTTTGGGGGGACAGATACAAAGAACATTGAAGCCTTAGGAACAAGCTACACAGCATAACCTGTTTGTAGCAGACAACCGTGCAGACAATAGCCAGGGACTTCTGCTTGAAGACCGTTCAGTAATGGAAAACAATTACCAAGGCCTCAGGGGTGGGTGGTTGGCCTCCGGCAGGCACTGGGGGATCCTGGCTGGTGTCAGAGTGTCCGCTATAGCTTGTCAGCATGAGGCCTCAGCGTGGCTTAGCTTGGGAACTGTCCAGAAGCTCTAGCCGAGACTTGGTGCTTCTGACATGCAAACAGTGTTTTCCCAATAGATGAATTTGGCCGACGTGTAACTGTGGCTCCTTCGTTTCTTTAAGGAAGGGATAGAGAACATGACTGTTCAGGGAGAAAAATTAGCGCATAAGTATTTGGATATTGAAAACGTTCGAGGGAGAGCAAAGAAAAATGTCATAATTAGGTGGCGACTCTGGTCTGAGCAGGCAAAGCCTATTGGAATTGGGGTATCGCAGAAATCCCTTATTTAAGAAGTCATTCCTGTGCGTCATTGACAGAGCAACTGTGAGCGTTGTTAGGCCAGAGCAGTAATTCTGCTACAGGGGAGGGGAGCCAGTTGCAGCCTGTAGGGCCCAGGAGGAACTCCAGGGCGAGCTCCTGTTCACAGGGCCCATGCCAGCAGTCAGGGCAGCCCAAGGCTAGTCATGTGGGGGTCAGAGGAGAGCAGGGCAGGGGAGCCTCATGTCCTTTGTGCCTGCAAGAAGGACAGGTAATTTCTTATAGACCTGGAAAGTCACGTGCATGCATCTTGGTAATATATTTTTTTTTTACTCTTTTTTTTTTTTTTTAAGGAGGTGTGAGAGACTAAAAAGAGCAACAACCCCCACCCATGACACCTTGCTGAATCTTGATTTTTTGCTGGTCGCCAACCCCTGTCTCTCAAAGGTTGCCAGCTCCCTATTTTATGATAATAGACGTTTAGGGAAGTATGGCAAGGCTCCTGGCTTCTTCACTGTGATGCTGTTTGCTGGCAGTAAGTATTAATTGAGCTCTTCACAGTCAGCTTTGTTCCCTCAGATCACGGCCACTTCTTCTGCGTGTAACCTCTTAGGTGCAAATGGATAGGTGTTCAGTATTTTTAAAAAGTAATACCTTTGTTTTGCGTGAGGTCTCCTCGTAGAGGTGCAGAATTGAGGGAGGCGTGTTGTTCCGAAGTGCGTGCTGGTGACTTGCCTTTGTGACCGAGTGCTAATTTTGAATATCTTGCCTTGAAAGATGTTTGAAAGGCTTTAAAAAAGCACTTTAGAAGCAACCTCACGGCTTTGACTTTTTGAAGAGTGGTTATAACTAAGGAACTGTTCTGATGACGTGAGTTATAAACGGTAATCAGTCACAAATAATTAACTAGATATTTGACCGTGCCAGGACGATCCTAGCACAGTGTGATAGCAACTTGGAATTTGAAATTGCACTTGACCTGGTTACCTTCTGAAGGTTAGTTTTTCTCTTATATGAAGAAACATCTTTTGTGCATATTGCCCTAATCATTTATATAAAAAAGCCACCTTCAGCTTATTGCAATTTATTAAATAGAAGTCTCAAACAGGAAGGCAGCTTATATAATTGAGATAATCATTTTTAGTGAATTACTTCCTTACAGCTCTTATACAAGGAGTTCAAGATTTTGAATTACCTTATAGTTGCCACAGATATAATATATGTGGTTTAATAGAAAAACTCTCTACACACTGTTTTTGTTCATCAAATGTTTTCAGAGCACCTACTATCCACAGACACTCGGGGTGCAGCAGTGTGACCCTACATTTAAAAGGGTGCTGAAATCCATCCAAGTCCAAGCTGTGAATCAAAACAAGGAATTCAGAGATAGAGATACTGTAGGAGGCAGGGTGAGCATCTGAACCTAATTAAATAAATGTAGGTGGAACCAATGCCAAACAATTAAGAAATTTATGGGAACAGGACAGAATGTGAAAATTACATCTTTTTTTTTTACACTCTCTAGGTTTGTAACTGAACAAAAATATGGAGGCAGAGAGAAAAAAATAAGAGGAAGTATTAGCATTCTGGTATCCACATCTTTCAAAATAGAGTCAACCAGTTCTGCCTAAAATGGAAGCACATCATTTAAAAAATTACTCGTTTCTTAATATATATATATATATGCATATATATATTTTATCATCTCTTCATCTTAAATTCTGTTTTGTTACAGTCAAGCACATTTAAATTTAATATATCACCAATGAAATAGCATGTCAACTATGATCCCATTTTCATAAAATTATTTTTGTCTACCTGTGTCTTCATTCATCCATCCATGTATGTGAAAAGATGCCTAGAGTGGCTTTTGCCTAATATTAATGATATTATTTCTGTGTGTTGGTGCTTGAATTGATCTAATTTTGCATTTGTCTTTTTACTCTGCATAAATTCTTTTAAAAATACTTAAAAATTGTGCAAATATGCCAAGACCTTAAAAGTAGATAATTTGGGGTGTTAGGAATATGAAGAGTTATTATTTTAAAATATTTTTTATATTTTTAATTTCTAAAATTAGAGAAGAGGGGAAGTGGGAGGGAATATTGGTTACTATACTGAACATTGGTTATGTTACACATCCAGCCTACGTTTCCAAAGTAACTAAGAATAAGGCCTGTTGATATTTTCGATATTTCATTCATCTCTTCTCTGCCATGGTTAATTTTTTTCCACATCACTTTCTCCCCCCTGCCCCCAGCCCGTTCCAGGGTGTGTCCCACTCATAGACTGGTATGGTTTCCTTTCAGTGAAAGCTTTTCCCTTGTTTAAGTGGGTGTGAGGTGGGGGAAGATGGTTTTGGTATGATGCCTTTTAGAACTTCACCCAGCCTGCAGTACAGAGAGCAGGCTGGAGGGAGACCAGAGAGAATGTGAGTAGACCAGTTGCGGTATTACTGAAGCCACCCTGCCCAAGGCTGACAGTGGCTTGGACAGAGGAGGTGGACATAAGAGAAATGGACAAGACCTATTGGAAGATTGGTTGCAGAAGGAGGAGTGAAAGAGGGAGTGTCCAGGGTGACTCCTAGGCTCCGAGTTTGCACAATAGGATGGATGGCGGTGCCAGGCCCTGAGAACGAGGCCTCAGTGATGCAAGACAGCCTTGACGTTGGTACACCTGACTCATGACACTGGACCAGGTGACCTTGGGCTTCATTTCAGAATCGATAGCCCGTGAATGGGCTTTTGGGGACCCCTCCCTCCGGAACTTAGAGTAATTGTCAGCAGCATTTTCTGGGGAGAGGTTCCTTCCGTGTCTTTCATCAGACTCTTTGGGAGGACCTGACTCAAGAAAGGTTAAGAACCACTAAGTGTGTTTCATCACAGTTACCATTCAATAAATACTTGTCATGGGCTCGTGAAGCACACGAAACAATACTGGTGAATGGGAATTTCCTGTTCAGCTTGGCACAGGGAATTTGAACTGTTCTTCCCTGACCACCTGAGACCAGTGATCTCTCCCCCTCTTAATTTCTTTAGCAGTTATTATGCTTATGACTTCTGCCTTATTTTTATATTTTTTGAGTACATCGCTTAGCCTTTAGAATAGAAACAGCTAGCAATGATTAGCATATCCCTGTGATAGGTGATTTATGTAATTATCCCTGTAGGATTAGTATTGGCATTCCCATTTAACAGCTGAGGAAACTGAGGTGTAGAAAATATATAAGTAAGTGGTAGGTAATAAGTGGCAGAAGTGGGATTTGAATTCAGTCTCTATGACTCCAGAAGCTCACGGCTGCACAATATATAGACAAGTCCTGTTGGTCAGCTGAAGCGCGCTGCCTGCTCTTAGATCTTGGCTAGTGCTTTGTACTCAGATCTTTGCTGAAAGCATGAATAAGCATACTGTAGTTTGATCAAGCCTCTTTTATGTAATGCCCAGAGTAAAAAATTACCCCTTTTGCTTTTCCAATTTGTAAACAAAGTGCCCTTTTTTATCCTCTATATCTGGGTTTTCTCAGCAACTTTTATATCCTATCTTGTTTTGGAAAAAGCAACATTATTCAGATTCACAGACTTATTATACCCATGCCACATACTTGAAATTTATTTTGCTGTGACCTTCCTTACCTCCCAATCCAGCTTCTAGCTAGTTTTTAAAGTACTTGGTGGTGCTGTTTGTTGTTATTTGAATTAAAAACCTTGTTAGGAAGTTGAATTTCTGAAGGAGTCATTTATGTTCAGCCTGTGTAACTAATGGACAATTATCTTTTGGTTTTCTCTGGAATCTTGCTTTAATGATGTTCAGAGTGGTGTTTACATATGCCATCGCTTGCCCGATCAGTTTTATGAGGACATCCATGCAGTCTTGGGGCAGCCACCATTTCTCTTAGCCCTGACAGGTGTTCTCTAGGTCCCCTTTCAAGGACTGAAGACTGGTTCTCCCTGAGTTCCTGGCCAGGGGACCAGTCCTTCACCCAGGAAAAGGGAGAAGGTGAGCGCCAGAGGTGGGTGAGTGTACCAGTCTTTCTGATTGTCAACAAATCTCTTCCTCTTATCGTGAAACTGAATTTTTATCCTGAAATTGTGGACAGGACACATGAATATAGCAATAGCCTTCAGATTTAGGGTGAAGAAATCTCTTAACTCTAAGGAAATGTGGAAATGAGCAGAGGTTGAGAACATTTGAAAAGTATTCATAGCCCTGATGAAAAGTGCAATGAAGAGCATCGATACTTTGGTTCTGAGAAGATGGCCAAGTACAGTGCCTGGCATGTAACAGATGGTTCGTTAATTCTATTGGATGAATGCATATGTAGATAGGTGGATGAATGCCACCAGAATATAAACTCCATGAGGGCAGAGTTGCTGTACTGCTAGTGTTCTATAGAAAGTATTCAATAAGTGTATCATGAATGGATGACTGAATGAATGCCAGTAAAAGGTAAGATTTTTTGCATACATGCTATAGACCCTAAGAGATAACAAAGTATGCTTGAAAAGTCAAGCTTTTTAGAAATATCCCTGAATTTTCTACCACACCAGAAACCCATTTTTTAATTTGAAAATATTAAATAAAAACATTTTGAATTTTTTAATGTAAATTATATTAAGGCTGTAGTTCTTAAACTTTTAGGTCTCGGGACCCCTTTATACTAAAAAATTATTCCGGACTTTAATGAGCTTTTGTTTATGGAGATTATTATCTACCAATATTTACCTTATTAAAAAGGAAATTTAAAAAGGATTTATTAATTAAATTTATATCAAAGTAAAATAATAAACCCTTTACATGTTAACATAAATTACATAATTTCATGAAAAAGGGTATTTTTCAAAACAAAAGTTAGAGTGGAATTGAAAATCTGTCTGATGTCTGACTTGAATAAAACACTGTTGGACTCAGCTGGTTTTGCTTTCGATCAGTTGTGATATGTTGCTTTGGTTGAAGTTTATATCTAACACAGATAATGTAATGAGAAGAGGGAACAGTACTAAACAAATTATTTTTTAATCCTCACCTGAGGATATTTTTCCATTGATTTTTTTTTTTTAAGAGAGAGTGGATGGGAGGGAGAGAGGGGAGGAACATCAATGTGAGAGAGAAACAACTATTGGTTGCCTCCCACATGCACCCCCGACCCAGGACCAGGGATCAAAATCTGCAACCCAGGTACATGCCCTTGATGGGGAACTGAACCCGAGACCCTTCAGTGTGCAGGTTGACACTCTGACCACTTAGCCACACCAGCCAGGCAGGAATAGTGTTTTCATAGCCTTTTCAGATGATTGGGGGCATTTTTCTTTGATAGTGATAGTTGGAAAGTGAGCGTTGAAAGTTTAGTTAGAATATGAAACCACATCTGTGTCCATAGGTCTGTCTGGAGTGCCTCTGCCACATGCCTGTGTGAGCTCATTCTTTGTTTGGAAAACACCGTTTCATTTAGCCCCACAGGTCTTCTGAACGTTGACATGTTTCATTATACAACATCAAAAAGTCAGTTGTTAAGATCAGCATCAATCTTATAAAAAACAAACAAACAAAAAAAAGACCTTTAAGTACTAGGAAGCTGTCAAGCGCATGGCAGGTACAGGTTTTCCAAAGTTCTGTTTTTTCACTCGGAAGCTTGAATTTTATCATTGGCAGTAAATACTGCCAGTTATTTTCCACGAAGTGACAGGCTCTCACTTCATTCATTTGCAGGAAAGGATCTGCCAGATAGCCTCGTCTGGATAACCCTGGTTTGTAGTTCTTTCACATAAAAATGGGGTTCCGTGGGAAGAGTAGGCGAGACAGCCCCCGTGCTCGGAGTACAGCCGACGTGCTGTGTGCGTCACACGGGATATCAGCATAGAATCAGTGCGCCCTCAAGACATTCTTAGACATGAAACTGGCATTAAAAAAATAACAAGCCCTGGCTCACAGCTCAGTTCGTTGGAGTGTCGTCCTGTTCACCAAAGCGTGGTGGGTTCAATTCCCAGTCAGGGCACGTGCCCAGGTGTTGAGTTTGATTCCTGGTCGAGGCGCATATAGGAGGCAAACGATCAGTGTTTCTCTGTTGCATTGATGTTTCTCTCTCTCTCTCTCTCTCTCTCTCTCTCTCTCTCTCTCTCTCTCTCTCTGTCTTTCTCTCTCTCCTGACCTTCCTCTCTCTAAAATAAATTTAAGAAACAAAAACAGAACACTGGGGTTTCACAGTGGGATGTATGTCATGCCGTGCAGAATGGTGCTGCTGCCGTGGTTCTTGCTAGGTCGCCAGTGGCCTGACCAGCATCGCTTTCCCACCTTCAGGACCGATGTCAGCACAGGGAAGAAGGCAGATAACGACTTGGCATCATCAGGAAAGTCGTTTCATCATGCTGACCCTGGGAGGTCTGAGGAGCATGCTTTGAGCAGACGTTAAGAGTTTGGGCATAGCCCATTAAAATTCATACTTAACAATTGAAATTGTGGTACCAATTGTCCAGAACAACACATAACTCAAAATCCATATTTATCTTGGAGGAGTGCATTCCATGGCAGTCACCATCGCTACCTTGTTTTGCTTCTGTGTGTATTAAAATTGGCTTGCATGCCCTTAGCCTATATCAGCAGGTTCTGGACATTGGATCCAGGAGAGGTTGGACAGAGCAGGAGGGCAGCCTGGAGTTAGTAGTGAACAAATGAATCATCCACATGTGGATAATGGAGCTGGAAATGACTCTTGGCTTTAGTCAGCTGCTTAGTCAAAAAGCAGTGAAAACTATACACAGATAAAAATTACAGGTCTCCAAAATAGATACTTTGTGCAAACTTGCTTTATTTATTTATTTTTTTATTGATTTCAGGAAGGAAGAAAGAGAGAGAGATAGAAACATCAATGAGAGAGAATCATTGATCGGCTGCCTCCTGCACGCCTCCCCACCGAGGACTGAGCCCGCAACTCGGGCATGTGCCCTTGACCGGGAATGGAACTGCGACCTCCTGGTTCATAGGTCGATGCTCAATCACTGAGCCACACAGGCCAGGCTGTGCAAACTTTCAATGTAGCATTTAACTGAGCATGAATCTAGTGTCAGGTTGAGAATTTTCATAAAGCCTTTGTCTTAATAAGAGCTTAAGTAATTTCTCTTACGAAGCGTTCCAACTGCACCAGAGGCCGAACAAATGTGAAAAGCTGAGGTTGCTCTTCCAAGGACCACCATCACGCGGGGCACCTGGGACCCTCTTCCTGTGCATAATTGGAGAGTCGTCCGATAAAAAGAAATTATTTTATACCTGTGGCAGCAGGTCTAGAGCCAATATTTTAATTTTGCCTGCCATTGAAAACGTGAGACTATGGTTTTTCTCCCGAGATCTGTATTTTAAAAAGGAGAAAAATTAAAATTCCTGCAGAGGCTGGGTTTTCTGAAGACACCTGTGCCTTTGGTATGCTGTGAACTCCCTAGGACAGTGATGGGCAACCTTTTGAGCTTGGTGTGTCAAACTTCGCCAAAAAACTGAACATCACTCGGGTAGTGTGTCACTTTGAGGAAAAAACATTATTTCGCAAATGTTTCATCCTCAGGAGCAGCAAATGTTTCATCCTCGGCATGTGGCCGCCTCAGCGGCCACGTGTCATCAGAAATGGCTACACGTATCATAGGTTCGCCATCACTGCCCTAGGACCAGGGTAGGGAACCAGCAGCTTGCACAAAACGCTGCTGTGTAAACCAGCCTTAGCGAGGAGAGGGCTGTGTGGAGCTTTGCAAATAAGTTGTCACATCCTTTGTGTCCTCTCTCCTCCCGTGTTTAATTTTTCTCCTGGCCTGAGGGGTGGAAGAAATGAATCACCCTTTTCGACCAGTTTGGCTGCGCAGGGCTCGCCCACGTGGTGGACTTTGGCAGGGCAGAGAGGGTTTTCCGGGGCCTCCCGGTTGTCCGGCTCCTGTGTTCTTGCACCTTCTGTGGGCTGCTGACTGCGCACAAAACCCTAAATTCATTCCTCCGGTAGCAAAACATTTGGCCCGCTTCCCCAAAACCGCTCATGCTCTCCTCACTTGCGCAGCTTTGATTGAGTGTTAGGTATCTCCCTGGCTGCCTCTGCTGCTTCTTATTTTTAGGGCCTCCGTGAATGTCTTCTGTGTGTGAAACATGAAAAGTGAGCCATCGCTGCTGGAATTGGAAACTTAGGGTTTTTAGGCCACCGGTCCCTTATCACATGGCCCTATCGGGTTCTTTAGTTACAGAGGTTAAAAAAAAGTCCATCCTAGGGGCTGGTAGATGGGTGTGGGGGAAGGAAGGAGGAGGCTGCGCACCCAAAGGGGCAGTGAAAAAAGATATTGTAACTAAAGCTCCGGCCAATGTCCTCAGAGCTATGGCCTTTCAGGTGCTGGCAGGCGTCTGCTTACAGCTCAGCCCACTTACAAACGTGAAGTGGTGCTGGGGGAAACGTAGATGCCCAGGAGGCAACCTGCATTTCAAACCCGAGAGGGAGGGCTCAGGAGGGGCACGGCCAGAGGAGCCACGTGGGTGGCTGATGGCGTGGTCAGTCCAGCCCAGGGCACACCCAGGCAGGAAGCTGGGCTCCCTGGGGTGGGTGTCTGTGAGCCTTTAAGAGACAGGGAAGGGTTGATGGTAGGGGCGACAAGTTCATCTCCTGCTTCCTGAAATAGAAAAATGAAATACAGTAAAAACATTTAAAATTTTGTTATTTTCCACCTTCGGAAGGCTGAGCATTTGTGTTGGGGCCGGGTCTTGATAGTCACTGCGGTGAAATGAGAATTCATAGCAAGTCCACAGGCCTCACGGAAACCTGAGGCCTGTTGGTTCTGGCTCCCTCCCTCCCAACGTGTGGAGCTACGCAGAGCTTGCTTTTCTCTGCAGTCCTGCAATATACTGTGCTTCTCTTCTCACCTCGTCACCAGCCACAGCACATTATACTTGTGTATTCATTTTCTCTCTCTAACTAAAGTGTGAATGACTGATGGAGGAAACTGTGTGGACAGTCTCTTCTCCCCACTACATGGTACTGAGCCTGGTCCATGGTGAGGGTGTATATGCAGTGACTCTGTTGAATGGGTGAAATAAGTACAGCCAAATTTATTGGCCAAATTTTCCAAATTTATTGGAAAACCATGGACAGTCAGCGCTGCTCTGATTTTATTTCTCCTTCCGACTGTAGACACATGCCCTCTAACCGGACAGAGGCTGTACATTACCTAGACCGCAGCACAGTTTGGGTGCCTCTTGCTTCTGAGCCTTGAATGAGCTTTCTCACCATTGTGGCAATTCCTTTGGTCTGTGTTTTAAGTCTGGGAGACTCTTTCTGAATTCGAAGACTTGAAAGAAAAAACCTTTCACCCAAGGTCTTTGGATTTTAACATCTCATCCCTTAGGACAAGGACACTATTAATACTTATTTAAGCTTCCTCCTATCCATGTGGCTGTGTTTTAGAAAGGGCTATGGGGAAACTATAAAATATATCTTGAAATTGGAGACAATTATATTTTAGTACGTGCTGCTCAAGAAATAGTCTCCTAGGGGTTGTAAATCATTAGATGTGAGCTTTTAAACGATTAAACATATGGCTACATTTTATTAGTTACAAAAAAACAAATGCCTACTGAAGCCAGTTTAAGACATAAAAGTAGGATTTATATAAGGACCCACAGGGCACTTCCCGGGGCAGGGACAGGAAACGCTGCCCAGCTACACGGGGTCTTGGAACCGGCATCTGACTGCATGGGGACCTGAAGACCCCACTTCCCTCCCTGGATTGGCTTCATACCTCTATAGGGGAACAGCTGGGCTTTCTCCACTTCCCTGCTTACAGGGTCTAAAATGGCCAAGTCAGGTCCTGAGAGTACCAGCCCCCAAGTTCAAGGGCAAGCAGATACACGTCTCAGTTTGAATTCCTGGGAGAGAGCCTGGTCGGGTGCCCACCCCGATCCCATGCGTTCTGCCCAGGCGGGAGGAGTCCGGGGAACAACGTAGCGTAGGGGGCTGGAGAGAGAGGCCAGCGCCCGAAGCTCTCTCAGGGGTCCAGAAATAGTCAGCAGGGCTGCACCCCGGGAGCAGGCCGCAGGGTCTGACAGCACCTTCCTTCCTTCCCTCCCGGTTCTCTCCCACGTTCCTTCTGGGAAACGCAGTGCCTGCCCGGACACCCATCCTGGTGCGCGAGGTGGAGCTTTCAGAGCTGGGCAGGGCATTGGCAGGCCATCTCTGCCGTAGGGCTGTTGAAACAGACATGCTATCCACGTGGTCGAGTTTCCGTGGACCGCTCCTGAGCGAATGGAAGGGGAAGAACGGTAGGAAAGGAAAGAACATCTCAAGTTTGTGGGTGTTTTTTGTGTTTTTTTTTTAAATTTCTGTTTTATGAGTTGTGTTGTTTTAAGGGTTTAGGGAGAAGGGAAGTGGTGGGGAATGGTATGAAGGGCATTCTTGAGTTTTTTCTCTCAGACAAAAGAATTTTATCAGCCAACTTCATGGTTTGGAAACATTTCTTAGATGTGACCGTGCAGTAATGTTTTTAATAACAAGTTGGACATTTTAACCTGTCAAAGATTATGGTTCATTGTCAACTAACTGTACGCTGGTTGCAGCGAAGATAGTCTGGTGGTTATGCCGGGCTCCAAAGAGAACTAACTCTTCAGCAGCTGGGTAGCTCTGATTGCATTAAACTAATAACATCCCCTGGTTGAAGGGGTGTGTCCTAGATTTGACATTGGAAATCCTTTCCATCAAGTGTAGTACAGGCAGATTTTTCTGCACATTTTGGTGAAGCTTAACCATGTTCGATGACTCACTTGGATCATCACCTTTACTTATTTTTCTAATTGCTCCTGGGACCCTCCTATTTGGGCTGTTTGCTCAGTGGTAATGCAGGTATGCCCTCCTTGTCACAGCAGACACAGTGGGCTCATTTGATTCAGAAATGCAGTCTGTTCTAAAAGCACTGAGGAGTCCCCAACAGAAAGACCTTGGGGAACACTCGGAAATGCAGGACGCACAGTGGTGTGGGGTTTCTGTGGCTTGCTTTGAGTTTGGCGGCCCTGGTGGACTGCTTCCAGAACCTTGGAACAGATGCGAGGACCTCACTTCAGGCCTCTAAGCACCCTCAGTTACTGGGGACTTTTCTTTTTTTAAAAAAAAGAGTTGCCTTTTCATTGTCGTGAGTTAGAATGTCCGATAGAGAGAAGCTCATTACTACTTTGCTTGTATTATTACCTTCGAAAACGTCACATCTTGAACATTTCTTACGTTTCGGGCATCGAGTTCATTCAAATAAATCTGTGTTGTCTGTTTTGTGGGAAGAGCTCGTGGCTGGGATTGTAGACATGAGCATTCCCTCTTATTCGATTGTGTTCTTGAGTTAATCCATACACATCTCTGGACTTCAGGGGTTATTTTTGTTTTGCAAAATGAAGGAGAGTGGCTACAGTGATCTCTAAGAGAACTTCCAACCCAACACGCCAGGGCTCAAGTTAGAGGCACTCAATTCTATGTCATTTAAGTTCTCATTGGGCAGATTCATTCGTCAGTTATATGAGCCCTGCTCCCTGCACGTGGGCTCTGGGTCTCGCATCACTGTCTACACCATGCTTACCATGGTAGTTGCTTCACAAACATGGCTGGTTGAGCCAATGAATGCATAGATGCATGGCGGCCATCCTGAAGCTGCTCTGTAGGATGCATGCCGTGTTTCCAGCCAGCCTGAGTCCGACCGCTGTCATTTGGAGTCTGTTTTGAAAATGGAAGATTAAAAATCTTCTCCCTGTAGATCACAATCTAAAGTCCCAGACCAACCTTGGATGGCCCAGGTCTTACTCTGCAGGACATTTATTCCCAGAAGTATGGGGGGCTGTTCCTGTCTCCTGCTTATTTGCCCTAGGACTGCCTCCCTGACTAATCAGTTTAAGCTCTTCCCTCTTAGGCCGCTAATCCTATTTCTCCGGCCCAGAAGCATCAGGGTAATAGTAATGCGTCCCGTAGCTATTACAAAAATGGCATTGCCTTGCACATAAATAAATAAAGTACTTATTATTATTTTTTCCTCTGGAAAAGGATGATTAAGCAGAGATTTAATTTTCATTTATGCTTTTGCCTTTTTGTGATATTTCTTTATATCTTCCAGTGTAGTCAGGGGAGACATAATTTTATTGTTATTGTCGGTGCTGGCTATATTCTACTTATTTTCAGCATCATAACTTACAGGCTGCTTTGTCTCTCATATGTGCTTATGTTTTACCAAACCCATTATGAACCCTCGTTGCCAGAGGGGAGAAGACAGTGAAAATGGAAATGATCTTTGGCAAGTGGTATTTTCTGAAAGATTAATTTGAAATAAGCACATTTTATGGTATTTGCTAATAACAACATTCTCCAAATTCCTACAGGTCACATTCTCGTTGAACACTCCTCCCCCCCTCCCTCAGCTTACATATGTAGAAAGGGCTTCATTAAAACTGAGATCCTTCTAATTCAATGATAAGCAGGCATCCAACCCAGATCTTTTAAAAGCCTGCTGTTTGTGCTAATGAAAACGCGGAAAGTGCTAACGCAAAAGAGCTGGTGAGACCCCTCTGTTGCCTGTCGATTTAAGCAGTATATTTCTAGGATTTTTGGAGTTAAGTATTGCAGCTGCTTACCTACTGGTGATGGAATTCCTCATGTTCATCTGCTTTTGCTCCCGGGTCTTGAATTCACAACATTCAATTTCAGTCCGGTGATGAGGGCACGAGTGTTTATTACAGCATTCTCTGAACTTCCGTGTATGTCTGAAATGTTTCCTCACCATCATCATGGCCATTTTCATTTTGATTCGAGAGTCATTCTATGATGGGCTCCAGCTTCTGAGAATCACCGCTTAGGAAGTAATCTGAAATATGGAAGCTTTTTGCACAATACACTTGTCCATTGCTGGTTTATTTATAACAGCAAGAAATGGGAAACATCCTTTATGTCCAGTTTTGGGGAAAATGGTTCAGTGAGGATTAGTACTGTATATTCTTTTTAAAATCCTTATTGTTGAGAGTATCAGAGATGTCCCCCCTCTTCTTCCCCCTGGTCTCCTTCCACCCAGTTCCCGGCCTGCCCCAGGCTTTTACTACCCTACTGTCTGTGTCCATGGGTAATGCACACATGCATATAAGTTCTTTGTTAATCTCTTCCCGCCCCCCGCCCCCACTTTCCCTCTGAGATTTCTCAGTCTGTTCCATATTTCCATGCCTCTTGTAGTACTATATATTCAAGTAGTTGACTATTAAAATGTTGAAAATCCCACTGCTTAAGGCAAATATGGAAAAATGATCATGAAAATACTCTGCCACTTATAAGACGTTAGATGATAAGCGCACTATGATGACAGTGATTAGGTAAAATCCGTAGGTAAAACCCGAACAGTGATGGTGATACGTGATGAGATGGTGGATGATGGCTGGTTTTCTTGTCATCATTTTCTCTAGTTTTCTATATTGTCCAGTTTTTTTAAAAAAGGGAACCACATTATTTGTATAATGAAATATCACATAGATGGATATTTTTAAAGTGAACAAGGCTTACAAAACAGGTAGAAATGGATGATTGGATAATCAGAGTATCCCTTAAAATGAGTTCTTTTGAGTGTAGAAGTCTTTCCTTTTGTAAAGGTAGTTTCAAGGGGACAGTGTTGCTAGGAGGTGAGAGTTTCCAACTAACAGCTCTGTAGGTCGTGTGTCATAGCTCCTGAGTGCGGCTCTCAGTCAGGGGAAAGGGGTTGGTGGAAAGAGAGGGAGGGTGCTGCTGCAGGTAAGGGGTGCTGCAGCAGGTGGGGGGTGCTGCTGCAGGTGGGGATACGGCGGCAGGTGGGGGGTGCTGTGGCAGGTAAGGGGTGCTGTAGCAGGTGGGGATACGGCGGCAGGTAGGGGGTGCTGCTGCAGGTAGGGGGTGCTGCAGCAGGTAGGAGGGGGCACCAAAGGAACTGTGGTCTCATGCTTGTGTCTGGACCAGCTGTCTTGCATTCAGCTTTCTGTTTTATTGCCATTATATTTTTTATTGCCAAGTCAGCCTTGACTTAAGAATAGTAAGGTCTGTCCTGATCGGAGAGGTAGCAGAGGTACAAACAAATCTATAATAAATAAATAAATAAATAAATAAATAAATAAATAAATAAATAAATAAATAAATAAAACAGATTTAGAATGCATTCTGACCCTTTTAGAAAGTGTATATCCCTGATTCTGTCTAACTGAGGATGGTAGACTGGCTTCAGAGCTTTGGGATTGGAAAGGGGTTGAATCCTGGCCCTGCTGCTTAGCAGCTCTGAATTTTGGACTAGTTACCCAACTTGTTCCTGTCAGCGTTTCCTTATCTATAAGATGGAAAATACCTTTCTCCTAGGGCTTGGAGCTTATTAAATAAGAGATCATGTACGTTCAGGCTCTAACGAGAGAGTCTGATTCATTGTGTACTTGGTCGGTGATGGTTATCTTGAGCTAACAGTGAAGTAAACGTTGTTATTTAAAGACCCACTGAGTGCTGTGTCATGGGGGACACAGTCTGCATCACAGTAGCTCAGACTAGAAACCTGGGCCAATTCTAAATGGTTCCTTGGAAGTGCCCGTGGACGGCAGAATGACTGCAGACGAGTTCCTGGGTAAGACCGTCTTTCTGGTGAACTCGGAAGCCGAGAAAAGGGTAGCAGATTATAGAGAGCGTAATGCTATTAATCAGAATTAATATGACAATTATAACCGAATTATCTTTTGTTTTGCTGTCTATTTAATATTTTACAATTTGTAATTCGATCTCTTGAGCAGTTTGAAAAGCAGGAATTCAGTGAAATAGACTTAAATGTGAATGCTTAGGCAGAGTTCTTATGGTTTTTTTTTAAAGACTGAATTTAAACATGATTCCCAGGAAGGCAAAGGAACTCTTAACTGAAATTGAATCATCCATGTCATTTTGTCATCCTTGGTAACAGGTGGCCCAGCTGATGCTCTTTATTAATGGTTACAAAATGTGTAAGTTCTTTGAGGTGAGAGCCCGATTCATTTTTTTTTTTTGTCCTTTCAGTATCTAGAGTATTCTTTGCACATAGTAGTGAATAGATGGCAAACGATTTTAGTCCACCCAGTTCCTTTCTCATAGATTCTGTTATACAGCTAACCTAATACTGAGAAAAAGAAGAAACACAAGCAGCTACTTTTCTCCTTACAGTGCAACAGCCAATTTAATAATTGGTGGGACTACAGTATTCAGTTCTTTATTCATTCATTCATTCATTCATTCATCAGTTCATTTATTCATCAGTTCATTTATTCATCACTCATCAGTTCATTCATTGGCATACAAAACACGTACCAGCACCTCCTTGATTGTCCTTTTAAAATTATTTTCCACTCGATGTTGGCACATTTGCTCTGCTCACATAAATTCGAGATCTCATTATGGTTGATTCATGTAGTGATTAAAGTCCGAATGGCCCTACTCCCACAAAGAGTGTCTCATTTTCGTACTGACAAGCACGTTCTTCTACTTGATTTCCGTAGTTATATAGACTGTGTTGATCTGAGGAGTTAAAAAGAAATTTTTAAAAAATTGACTTTGAGAGAGAGAGGGAGAGAGAGAAACATTGATGTGAGAGAAATACATGGATTAGTTGGTTGCTTCCCAAATGCACCCAACTGGGGCCGGGAATTGAACCTGCAACTCAGGTATGTTCCCTTGGCTGGGAATTGAACCCAAAACCTTTCAGTGCGAGGGCTGATGCTCTGACAACTGAGCAATGCCGGCCAGGGCACAAATCATAAATTTATAAATGATTTTGGAATCTTCTGAAGGTGTCTTTAAAAAAAAATGCAGTTTCTTAGTATGTTCAGAACTGGATTTGATACACAGAAAACTGGTTTCCCTGTCTCCTCAAGAAGCTATCATACCACGTAATGATATAAACCTCTCAGTAGCTATAAAATTGACAGGATTGACGTTTTCATTTATAGAAGAATCCCTGGCTGGCCATGTGGGTCTTGAAATTCTCTAAAGAGAAGGCGACTCAGTGGTTTTATGTACTAGAAACACCTATGATGTGTCCAGATGACGCAAGGGGTAGGTTGAAGGATGTTGACGGACAACTCAATAAATTGTGTCCCAAATGCTAATAATAACAATTCATTCTAGGCCAATACCAAAAATATTTCAGAGTTTTTTTAGGCTTCTCTCAAGCAGTTGGGAACAGAAAAGGATTATAGAAATATTTATAGTAGGCATAAACTTGCATATAAACTCAAAGTACTTCAAGCAAGCTAGTTGCAGTTCTTTTAGAGAACTGGAATAAGTAATTCATTCCTTGCCGCCTCTGACTACTTAACTCCTGCTGAACCATGCCCATTCCCTCAGTGTCTCTCATTTAGTCTGTGTTTCATCCCTTCCGTGTAATGTTCTTTAGACTGGAGTGACAGCATGATGGCCGGGGCATCTTTACAGACAATTAGATTGTGAGAAGGCCATTTACTAGTCCAGTGGTCGGCAAACTCATTAGTCAACAGAACCAAATATCAACAGTACAACGATAGAAATTGCTTTTGAGAGCCAATTTTTTTTAACTTAAACTTCTTCTAACGCCACTTCTTCAAAATAGACTCGCCCAGGCCGTGGTATTTTGTGGAAGAGCCACACTCAAGGGGCCAAAGAGCCGCATGTGGCTCGCGAGCCGCAGTTTGCTGACCACGGTACCAGTCTATGTAGAACTGGGAATACCTCCTGTCACTGTGAAATGGGACCAGCATTTCAGAATCGCCTTTCCACTCAGCATGGCTGGCCTTGGTGACCAAGACCCTGAATGTATTTTCCTTCTTCGTAATATTTGAACTTGGAGGGAAAAGCTCCCTCCACGGCTGTCAGGTTCGGCAAACCAAGAGGCCCTTTCACGCCGCCTGAAGGTGAGTGGGTATTAGAAATGGTATCGATCCAGTGGTGGTCGCCCTTAATTGATTGGAACTCCCCTTCGGTCCTTGTGGGTGGGACGGGGAAGGACGGGGAGGAATCCGTCCTCCATTGAGTCTCAGTTGCTAACAAGAAAAATGCTCGTCGTCTCCTGGGAGCCTTGACACAGTACCTGTTCCCCGATGTGCGGTTAGCAAGCATGGCCCTGGTCTGGGCCCTTCTCCTCAGCCCGCTGCTCAGAAGTTGGGAGGCGGGGACATGGACTGGACAAAGCCCTGAGGTGGGCGAGGAGCTCTCGGACATTGCGTGTGGCAGCAGGGAGCGTGGGTGGTCCCGAGGCAGGACCAGCTTTGACAGGCGGTTCAGGAGCAGCGCGTCGCGCGGCGCGTATTTGCAGGATCTTTTCACCTGTTCAGGAGAGACTCCGCAGTGATGGCGAACCTATGACACGCGTGTCAGCACTGAAAGGTCCCAGGTTCAATTCTGAGGCGGCCGCAGGCCGAGGAGGAAACATTTGCTGCTCCTGAGGATGAAACATTTGCGAAATAATGTTTTCTCCTCAAAGTGACACACTACCCGAGTTATGCTCCGTTTTTTGGCGAAGTTGGACACACCAAGCTCAAAAGGGTGCCCATTACCGGGAGAGAGTCTCAAAGCTGTGCTCCGAGCTGAACTGGGCAATGCAGTGATTTGGCTCTTGTGGCCCTCGGCTAAATCCAAGGGCCGGAAACCAGTGAGCTGGTGGTTGGCTGGTTCCAAAGTGGGGGGGAGAGAGAGTGAGTTTGGAATAGTGTCCTTATTTCTGGTTGAAGGAACGTAGGGGATAGCCTTTGTGTTGTGGTGTTTGACTTTCCCTTTTGTTTTGGGTTAGGCAATTAAAAATAGAAAGGAGAGAAGGAGACAAAGTTAGGTCTCAACCGGCACTCAGTGATCTGTGACCGTATTGTTTTCATGGGCCGTTATTTACCAGGCCCGCAGGCCTAGAGCGCTGCTTGGCTGGGCCCAGGGCCTGAGACCCCGGAGCGACTGCTGATGGCTCCTTGTGCACAGGCCACGTGGAGCCTCTCAGCCAGTGACTTCCGTGTTCTCTCGCGTTTCCACTTTTCCATTCCATCGTGGTCTTCTGCAAACATCCAGTTTTAGTCCGATCGACGTGATCTTTCCTATACACGCGTGGGCTCCGTGAACCCTTTAACATATCTTCCCATTCGCAGACTATATCCGAACTGAAGAATGTGAAATCTAATCCCATCAGGCAACGAGTCCCATTATACGTGTGCATGGCTCCCCAGTGTTCTATCTGCAAGACTCCCTGATAAGAAACAATTACACCCTAAACATTGGAAGGAAAGAAAAGGGGACTCCTGTTAAAAGCAGTGTTTATCTGCACGTCTTGATGCCCCTGGAATAGGTTCTTGCCTTTATTGTGCAGTTTTCTTGAAGCTTCCAGGAAGGGGACCAACTGGAATGAGGAGGGCAGACTCTCTGGAGAGTCCCCACTGAAGTTCAGCATTATGTGGGCTACGTAGTATGTATTGAGCAAGACAGTGGGCTGCTAAGTCTTGGCACTGAATACATCCTGCATGAGAGGAGAGGGGGGAGGGGGGAGGAAGACTCCCAAGCTTGCCGGCTACTCACAGCCCAATGCAGCAGGAGCAGAAAAAGCGGAGGGTGGGAGTGGGTGACCCAGCCCTGGCCTAAGCGCTTTACATGCGTGATCTCATTTAATCCCATCTCATCAGCGGAAATTGCATATCTTAGATAGATTTGACCCAAGAATTTATGCCCTTAACCACTCCACTCGTTTCTTTACCGACGATTTTACACTTCCCTTCTCTTATAGGTACTGTTACGTGTACTTTCCCCAATAGATTAACTCTTTCTCTACTCTGCAGCACCTAGGATAAGCCTCGTGGCATCCCACAGGCTCTGTGAATATTTGCTAAAATGAAGGAGACTCTCCTTGACAGAAAACTGATTTTGTTCCGTGTGTATCCACTGAGAAAACAGGCTGATGAATGTTTCACACTCCCCGATCATCGCAGGCTCCCTTATTTAAGCAGAAGGATGGAACCCATGCCAAAGCCTAACATAAATGATTTATTACGCATCGTTTAACGTTATCCGAGCCTCGGTTTTTCATTGTTGTTATGAATTGAGTGTTGACAGTAATGCAGTGTTCGTGTTCTTTTTTGTTTAGGTACAGAAAGCATTTGAAATAGGTAACTGCTACTTTTCCGAGTAGCCCAGGTATGAATGGAGATGTTTATGTTATTATGTGTCCCTACCGTGACTGTGATATACTTTGTGCTTTTAAAGCGTGCTTTGTAATTAAGAGCGTGGAAGCTACAGATCTGCCACTGAGACCATCCCCACATCGCCATGGTCTTCCCTGCCATATAAAGGCTCTCTTTCTGCATTTTTTGATTTGTAGCATTAAAGACAACGATCACATAGGTGACCTTTTAGATGTCAACACAGATGACCTTTATTTTTTTTGGGGGGGTATTTTATTCATGATGCAACTGTAGTACTTTAAGGGGGGGAAAATCCTTCCTAAGCCAAAAGTTTTATAAGATCTTCAATAAATAAAATATAGATTGCTATGGGTGGAAAATGTACCTTAAAGCAAAACTCACTCTGTTTTCTGAGTGACTTTCCCAGCAAGGCTTATTCCTAGTCATAGGCACCTGGTGAGCTTATTAAAAGCAAATGGCTCTCCTTCCCGGAGCCTGGTACTGAGGTTAGAAGCTGATTGGGAAGCGTTCCTTTCTGTCGTGAATTCATAAGAGACAGTCACCGACTCTAACGGAATCGGGGCTCTGCGTGGTGGGGCATATGTCAGAGTTAAGTAAGAGCCACGAACTGAAGGGGTGAAACAGCAGGACTGGAGGAGAAAGCGACGAATGATGAGTGACAGGTGGGCAAGCTGCACGGTGGAGAAAAGGACCTGTAAGTGGCTGGCCCATTCTGTCCGATTTTCTTGATCCAAAAGTCAGTCTTAAAAAGCACTTCAGCCCTAGCCAGTTTCTCAGTGGTTAGAGCATCGGCCCACAGTCAGAAGGGTCTCGCATTCGATTCCTGGTCAAGGGCGTGTACCTCGGTTGCAGATTCGATCCCTGGCCCCAGTTGGGGCGTGTGCGGGAAGCAACCAGTCAATGTGTCTTTCTCACATCAAAGTCTGTCTGCCTCTCTCGCTCTGCCTCCTCCCCTCTCTCTCCTCCATTCTCCTTCCCTCCCCTTTCTCTCTCCTTTCCCCTTCTCCCTCCCTTCCACTCTCTCTCTAAAGATCAGTGGGAAAAATGTCCTCTGGTGAGGATTAAAAAAAAAAAACCACTTCATAATGAGTAAGAAATTTTAATTAAATCGTTATCTTAAATGCATTAAATGATTTGAGAAGCACATGTGGCGTGTTCATCCCATGTTGGCCTTTGTAGACCAATCATTGTGATGTCAAAGTGATCATGATAGGACAATAATTGTGATGTCAGGTGACCTGCCCCTCCCTGTTTTCAGGTCATTATTTTGTCAGGGCAACTACACTGTCTTGAAAACATTGCTTTCAGGGTGCCAGACATAAGCTACGTGTGACTGGTCTCCATTTGCAAACAGTTTGGAAGACTGGAAGTTTTTAACTGGACCATCCTGAGTTAGAAAAATCGGATTTCTCTACAGGAATCAAAAAAGGTTCAAGTGTTCTTGTTGGAATCGATGTTAGGAAGTAGAAAGGAGGAAACCAGCCGTTCAGTCCCTGCAGAAGTAGCTGGGCCATTGGCCAGGAATTCCCCGGCTTGGAGCCTGAGCAAAGAAAAAGCCCCTGGTCACGCCAGTGGATACAAGACGAATGAAGGCTTGGAGCACAGGTGAAAAATTATGGTCTGAGTGCCCAAGGCTGTTAAGTAGAAATACAGGGGTGACAGAGGTATCCGGCAAAAGCCCCCGCCATACCTAAAATGAACTTACAAAGCAAAGTTTCACAAATTTGGGGCTTTGCTATTTCTATACTGTTCTGAATTCTGTACTCAGTCCTTCAACATCTGTTCAGCTGTTGTCATTGTAACAATCTTTTTAAAAATATATATTTCTTTATTGATTTCAAAGAGGAAGGGAAAGGAGAGAGAGACAGCAACATCAATGATGAGAGAGAATCATTGATAGGCTGCCTCCTGCACACCCCGTACTGGGGATCAAGCCCGCAACCCAGGCATGTGCCCTTGGCCGTAATCGAACCTGGGACCCTTCAGTCCGAAGGCTGACGCTCTATCCACTGAGCCAAACCAGCTGGGGCTGTCATTGTAACAATCTTGATAGCAAATGGACCAAAATGGCCTTAGACTATTTGTCTCCCCTGGTGAAAGGTGAATTGGGGTAAATAAGAGCAGTTCTGTCTCATTTTAAACAACTAGTTCTTAGTCTCCTGCGACCAGGTTTGCATCTGAGCTGCGTCCTTGCTGGCCTTTTGGCTCTCGGCCAGTGTTCAGTGTTCGGCTTCGCCCTGTCGCCTCACTTACGGAATGGGGACAATGCCGACGTGTAACACCTGCAGTGAGATGTTGAGATGGTACCTGTGAAAGGTCCTCCTGCAGAATGGGTGCTTGCCAAACCTGATGCCTGTGCCTGCCGGCCCCAAAGAAGCAGTAAGACTGCCCCTCGCAGTGAATCCCTGTGTGAGTGAAACACCCTGCAGGTGCCGTGATCCGTGATCCGCCGTGGGGCGTGACATACATGAGTGGCGTGAAGATATGACGCTCGGGGAGCTGTCCAGATTGGTTAGCGTTGTGGACTCGGCACCCCAACCCCAGCATCCCAGCTGTCCATGCAACGCCATTTCTGTTGGAACATGTTTAAGACAATGAAGCGCATGTAATTTTGGTGTTTCTTACCTTGAATTGAATTCTGTGATTTAAATTGCTGTGGCTGGCTGGGCATTTTGAAAACCAAGGGTCAGTCATCCCCTATTCCAGTGACTTTGGGGCCTGGAGCAAATCTCTTGGCCTGTTTATTTCATGTTTCTCATTCGTAATATAAGGACACCTTCTTTATACAGGGGAAGGTGCATGTGAGCACAACTTTTTAAAATACTAAGTTCCATCCAGGTGCAAAATGTTGTGATTCACACGGAGCCTCCTGATTGGTTGCGGGGGCAGGTAAGGGCCTGGGTCTTACTTACTTCCTGACCCAGAGACGTCTCAACCTCTCATCTGTAGTTTGAGGGAGCTTGGCTAGCTGATTCTCTGAACCCCTTAACATTTTTTAAATTGATTTAAGAGAAAGATAGAAACATCGATTTGTTGTTACACTTATTTATGCATTCATTGGTTGCTTCCTGTATGTGACCTGACCGGGTACCAACCCCACAACCTTGGCGTATCGGGACGACACTCTAACCCAGTGGTCGGCAAACTGCGCGGTTTGCCGCTCTGTTGACCAATGAGTTTGCCGACCACTGCTCTAACCCATTGAGCCACCTGGCCAGGGCTCCCTGAGCCCTTTCTTCTCAAACATTCCATTCTAGTCATTCCCAAAGCTCCGCGACTGGCACCTTCTTCCCAAGGGCAGTGAAAGGGTGGCTGATAGGCAGGAGGTCAGAGCCGTGTCTTATCTGTAATTTAGATATTGTTGCTTATAATTCAGCTTCTGTTGATTAAGCAGAAGTTCTGCCCAAGGGACGGGCAAGTTAAACATGTGAAGTGCTGGGGTCTCATCCCAAAACCCTGCTACGGCAGGGCCTCCGAGGCTCCCCGCTTCTGAGTGAGCTTCAGTGACTGTACCCGTCGAACGAGGCCTACGATACTCTTGTCCTTGTGTAGGGGGTTCCTGTGAAGATTGCTCTGTGCTCTCAAGATTCCCTCAGAACACAGCAGGTGTTGGTGGGCGGGGAGACGGGGATTTCTTCTCCTCCCATTCTCACTCCAGTGCATTCCCTGAGCCTGACTTGAGCTAGCTGTTGGTCAGGTGAAAGCAACCGATGCTGAAATGAATGATTCATTAACTTGGAAATTTTCAACTTGGGGGCCTTGTACTCATTTAATCTCCCAGTACTTTCCATCCCTACCCCAAATAGACTAGTAAAATGTGTGGAAACGTTGAGCCATAAACAATCCACCTGCATTTTTTTTTTCACTGTTGAACGTGGTAGAGTCCACTCTTTTCTGGAAAAACAGGGAGGAAGTGGGGTGACAGCTCACCGAGCGTCAGCCGTCTTCATCCTCCCTTTGAGGTGGCCGTGGCCCGTGCTGGGCATCCCCACCTCACCTTTGAGGCCCAGCGGAGTGGCCACCTCTTCCAAGTGTCTTTCCTGCTCTCCATTCTGTCAGGAACGTCAGCAGCCGGTTGGTGTCACTGCTGTGGGACCTACGAAGTACTGCCACATCATAGCTTTGTGGTTTTTTTGTTGTTGTTGTTCAGGTGTCTTATCACTAGGGTGGACGTTAATTTATCATCCAAACCAGGACACTTCTGACAGTGAAGTGGGGAGTGCCATTGCTTTTAAGCTGAGACAGCAGGTGTTCAGCAGGACCGTCCAGGCAAACCTAGACATATGGTCGCCCTGCTTGTCGCTTGTCCTTGATTGAAGCCTTCTCGGTGCGAAGGGCCGTCCTTGTTTACCTCAGCCTCCACAGTGGCACAGGCGTAGTTAGTTCATTGAGTGACTGAACGAAACCCGTTGGTAAACTTGAGGATCAGGGGTGGTTAGTAACCAGGGTGATTAACAGTTAACGGGCAGTATTGTCAGATGTCACCAAGACTGGGCCATTCAATGGCACCTTTCTTGTTCTACCGTGTCACCTAGTGGCCTTTAAAAGGCACCATGTAGCCTGGGCAGCCTGGCCCAGTGGTTGAGATTTGATCTATGAACCAGGAGGTCACGGGTTTGATTCCCGGTCGTGGCACATGCCCAGGTTGTGGGCTTGAACTCCAGGAGGGGGCGTGCAGGAGGCAGCCGATCAATGATTCTCTCTCATCAATGATGTTTCTATCTCTCCCTCTCCCTCTCTGAAATCAATAAAAATATATTTAAAAATAGATAAATAAAAGGCAGCATATAAATTATAGGTAAAACAGTTAATACAATTCCTCTATGCCAGGCCATATCCTTCTAAGAACTTCTCCTATATTGAATTAATTTCTATGGCAATGCCAGCGTAGCTAGTGGTACTGTTATCCCTGTCTTACAGCTGAAGAAACTGAGAGGAAGAGGGAGAGGCGGGACCTGTCTGAGATCGCCTGATCCTCTCTTTACCTCCACCTCCACCTCTCCCCATTTGACCCAGCTCCCCCCGACCCCGGGTTCACCTCGTCACCTGTTGTGGTGCAGAGTGCTTGGTGTGGTTGTAGGGACCCTTTGAAGGTGGGCTGAGGTGTCTGTCCTCCTGAGAGACTGTTGAAGGCTCTCAAGGTCATGTGGGTCTCACCTTGGTCTCCTCCGCTGTTCACACGGCCTCTTGCACGTTCGTTACCATGGCACCCATCCAGCCTAGAGGAGCCTCCGCTCTCTAATTTCCTTCCTCATCCTCCTGTCCCTTCTGTACCTCAGCCCCTGAATGAGTTCAGCAAGCAAACAGCTCCCTGGCATTGTAAACGGGAGCTGGGTCCCAGGGTCGGAGATCCTGGTCCTCTGGAGGGGAAAGGAATGGCACGTTGCACCTGCCGTCTTAGCGAGTGCCCACACCTGTGAGGTGCATCTTTCTATGTTGAATCTCTATCCCGATGCATGGCATGTGGCCTCGGGGCGGGTGTTAGTTTCATGGAGGTCTTTACCATCTAGTGGAAGGATTTATCATCTTACCTGTGTACCTACAGAAGATTTCTGGGGCCAGAAGTTCCGGGAGGATTAGGCAGGGAGGAGAAGAGACTGAGCAGAGTTGAATGAGAAATCCTTCCAGCGGTAAGGGAAAGCATGTGAGGAAAGGGAAGTTCCTAGGTCGGTTAATGAATATTTATTGCTTGTCACGGCTTTCCACACAAGCAGCTTTTTTCCGTTTGACTGGCTAGCTGAAGACAGGTAATGATTCTCTGCCGCCTGGTGATGGATGGCTGGTCTTTCCCTAGTCTGCTGTTTCAGAAACGGAGCCAGTGATGCTCCCAGCCGGTCTTCTCGCCTGTCTGCATCTTATCCTGTTAGCTGCAACCCCTGGGTGAAGCCAGTGTAGCATCCCACTTAGGTTGTATTCCAGATTTTCTGTGTATGCCACACTTCCTTTAACAGCACATGTGCTATTGAAGCTTTGGGGGCAGTGTGTGTGTGTGTGTGTGTGTGTGTGTGTGTGTGTGTGGCTTTTCTACCATTTTTAAGGGTCAGTTTTGTTGTGTTCTGAGCTTGTTTTACCACTCAGATCATCTACCAGGGAAATAATACTTACCTGGTAGGAACAGGTGCAATGAAGAGTAATATATAAAGACACAGAGGCTCAGGGTAGCTACAGTGAAACCTCACAGTCCCTGGCTTCTCAGGTTAGTCCGGCCCATCCCACCCGTGTGGAGTGGGCACTTATTTCCGTGAATCCTTCTGAGCCTGGGCCCCTCAGACAGCTGCGAAAGGGGTGTTGGCACCTGCCTTGCTGATGTGTTGAGTTGTAAGGATCAGCCGAGGTCACAGATAGTGGAGTGCTGGGCACTTGAGAAACAGGATTGAGGATCTAGGTAAAGATCCCATTATTGACTCGGTACATAGTTACTGACTTCCTGCTGTAAGCTGGGCACAGCTCCAGGCTGAGCTGGTGTAGAACCCAGGTTCCCAGCTGCTTATTTCTGTTGTTACTGATGTCCCTGTTCCCCGTGAAGGGATGAAAGGGGACGTGAAGAATCACCAATGGACACAATTGCACACAACATATTTTAATGTCAAGGTTCTTTTTGTTTTGTTTTGTTCAGCCACATGTTCCATTTTAAACGACAGATTTATTGATATAATTCACACGCCATAAAATCCATCCTTTTGAGTGTATAATTTGGCAGTTTTCAGTGTCGCCGCAGCATTGTGCAACTATCCACACCACCTAATTTTAGGATATTTTCGTCATTCTGAAAAGAGACCCCATCCTCAGTGCCTTCCCAGTCCCCACTCTCCAGGTCCTGGTCACCAGGAATCTACTTTCTGTCTCTTTGGATTTGCCTGTTCCGGACATTTCATATAAATGCAATGATATACGATGTGGCCTTTTGTGTCTGGGGTGTTTCAGGCGTCATCCACGTTGTGGCGTGGATCGTTCCTTGCTACAGCTCCACGGCATTTCATTGTATGCACAGACCACGGTTCGTTTTCCATTCACCGGTTGGTAGCATTTGGGTTGTTTCCACTTTTTGCTGAAGAGGAGTAATGCTGCTGGGAACATCCATGGACACGTTTTTGTGGGGATGTGTTTTTCATTTCTCCTGCGTGTATGCCTAGGACCGAAACTGCCGGGTCATGTTATCTCCATGTTTAACATTTCAACGATCCGCCCAGCTGTTTTCCAAAGAGGCCACCCCCCTTTACCAGCAACAAAGGGTTCCAGGTTCCCCCCATCCTTGCCAGCACTTGTTACTGCTTGTCTTTTTTATTCAGTCATCCTACTCGGGATGACATGAGGTCCCGTGGCTTTGGTTTTTATTTGCCTAATGACTAATGTTGTTGAGCATCTTTTCATGTGCTTTCTAGCCGTAGCTGCTTTGGAGGAATGTCTCTTCAGGTTCTTGGATTGTCTGTTATTGTTGGGCATTCTCCATATAGTCTAGACACACAAGTCCCTGACCAGACATTTGTAAATACTTTCTCCCATTCTATGGGGTGTCTTTTTACTTTCACTTTTTTCCCTTTCCTTTTCTTTTTTAAAATCTTGATTATTGAAAGTATTACAGATGTGCCTCTCCCCCCCCCCCCCCCGCCCCCTCCACTGAACCCTTCTATCTAGCCCACACCCACTCACCACCCCAGGTCTTTTCACTGTCTTAATGTTGTTCTTTGAAGCACAAACATTTTTAATTTTGATGAAGTCTAATTTATGCATTTTTTTTTTCCTTTGGTTGACTATATACTTTCGGTGTCAGATATAAGCAACCATTGCCAAATGTAATTTGGGAACATTTATTTCTTTGTGTTCTTCTAAGAATTTGATAGTATTAGCTATTATATTTAGGTCTTATGCTCCCTTTTACAGTGGAGTTTTGAGGCTTTTCTACTTTTTTTTGTTCAATGTAATCTTTGGTTAGGGTTATTGAAGTATATAATAGGTATAAAAAGCACTTCGATTTTTCTAAAAAGGATTGATGTTGTTGAAATTACTAGCTACAGGACACAAAAATTATAGGTTTTGTTTTTTGAAGGAATAAATGCCCCAGTCTGAAATTAATTTTATTCTAAAATTGAGCTGACTACTAAGACAAGATCCAATTTAGGAAGTGTTTTGACATTGCCCAGTGAGCATTTTGAGAAACACATGTTACAGGAATAAGAATGTAAACATTCATGTGGGTTGCCTTGAGGGATTTTTTGGTAAGCATTGTATTTGACTTTATGGGAAAGACTCGAGAGTATGTGACTTGGTAGTCTGCCCATACTTATACACACTCTTTAGATCTGTGAATAGACCATCTAGTTTTCACCAGAGAGAGAGTAGGTACATCTACTCAGGTTCCTTATCATCCCTGTTTTAAGATGGGAAATTAATAGTACATACATACCTTATGGGGTTTCGAGGATAATGTTAGTTGATATATTAAAAGGCTTAGAATAGCCCTAGCTAGTTTGGCTCAGTGGATAGAGCATTGGCCTTTGGACGGAAGGGTCCTGGGTTTGATCTGGTCAAGGGAACAAACCTTGGTTTCAGGCTTGATCCCTGGTCTCAGGTTGGGGCGCATGCGGGAGGCAACCAATCAATGTGTCTCTCTCATATGGGTGTTTCTCTCTCTTCCCCTTCCACTCTCTGAAAAGTCAATGGGAAAAATATCCTTGGGTGAGAATTTTTTTTAAAAAAAGGCTTAGAATAGAGCCTAATGCTTAGTTAAATGTTCAAGTGCTTATTGTTAAATATATCATTTACCTAAAAGATATTTCTAGTATATAGTTAAGCCACCAGCATAATTTGTGCGTCGAGTGTTAAGTACTAATAGAATGTTCTTGAATTATTGTGTAAATATATGTTAATTATTAATTTTGCCCACAGTGAAGGAATAAAGTTTTTATGAGTAACTTAATGAGATCGCCTAATAACATTTCGATTATTTATAACATTTTTTACTTAGTTATAATCTTGGCTCAGAAGAGCATTGTAGAACCCGATGGGAGAATTGACTGATGTCCGGTTCCTCGTCCTTACTTACCCCAGCTTCGTGGGGAAAATGCTGCGAGGGTTTTCATGAATGGTCCCGGTGAAGGAGAGCAACACCAAACAGGGGAAAATGCCGGCTGCTGTAGAATTTGTTCCTTACAATTTGTTCCCTTCTCCTGGAAAGAATTCTCTACCGAGACGAGACGTTCTTTTTCTCCCAGCCCAACCGTGAGATAAGTCATGAATTTGCAAGAGGAGCTCGTAGGGTTTTTTGGAGATGGCTTCAGGCCAGTTACAAGCCAGCCTTTATAGCTCGGGGTTCCACCTCTGTCCGCAGGGAGTTCCCAGTTTAGGGGCGCAGGAAGGATGTGTTTGGGTGGGTGACCTGTGGAGGTAATGAATTCATCAGGTGGAAGCTGGTAGAAGATGAATCCAGGTCACCTGACCACCAGGCAGCAGCGTGCAAAGGAGGGCCACGCTTACTTTGACGGGGGGAGGACTGGGCAGTCAGGTCACAGAGGAATTTGAGGCCAGTGTGGCCTTAATTTACAAGCCATCACGGGGACGTACCGTTAGGTGTAACCAGCATGGGGTTAGCAAAATAGAGGTGGATTTGCCCATGCGTAAAGTTGAAATAAAATGTAATAAAGACTGTCTCCTCCTCTCCCCCTCTTACAGTGTATTGAATGACTGCTTCACTTGCCGGATTCTGAGAAATGGTTTAACCTGTGCTGCTGCCATTTTAAAGTAATCCTGTGATTGCTCTCTCATCTGTTGACTCCAAGGCAATAGCATGCGGCCAGAGTGCTCCTTCCTTCTTGCTGGTCGAGCTCCGTAGTAATCGGGAAAGGGTTTTGGATGCTCCTTTTGAACTGCGTGCTAGGGACGTGACGATGCATTTCATGGCTTCTCGGCGGAGAGTGGGGTTCTGGCGAGAGGATGGCAGCAGAATACCGAACGCTGTGGAGGAGATGGTGACACGGCGTGTCTCCCTCTGTTAACTCCCATTACGGAAACTTTCCGATGTGGATTCCTTTCGTAGGCGGGGGGCGCAGGGAGCAGGCCGGGCAGTCCTGGGAGCACTGGTTCGGTGGAGACGAGCCTGTGTCCGTCCACGCCTCGGCCTTCAGAGCGGCCGCAGGGATGAGCCACAGCACAGGAGGCCACGGGCTGCGGTTGAGGAAAGAGAACCACCCGCCCCGTGGTCTGGACTGGAGGCCATGCATCCACCCAGGCTCTCAGCTTGGAGTCAGTCATTCCATGTTGGCTTCTGCTATTCCCCTTTTTATTTTAAAAACTCAGTCATTTTAGTACATAATACATAGAAAAGTAAGAAAGCAGAGGAAGAAAAGGTAGCTTCAACCTAGTGGTTCTCAGTCGGGTGATCCTGCCTCCCCGCCCCCCCGCCCCCTTTGGGGTTGGGCATTTGGCAATGTCTGAAGACAGTTTGGATGGTCACAGCTGGTGGTGACAGTGCAGTGGCATCGAGTGTGTTTGGGTCAGGGACGCTGTTTGACATGGTACATGCACGGGTCAGACCCCACAGCAGAGAACGGCCCAGCCCCAAATGCCAGCAGTGCTGGGGTTAAGAAATGCTGTGATGATCCCACTCTAACACACACCAATCCCACCTCCAATTGGGTTATGTTGGGTTATTTCCTGTCATTATTGTGTATATATATATATATATATATATATATATATATATATATAGCTGTGCACATAGTATGTGTATCTAGATCTTCTCACAAAGCATTATATCCTAGTCAAAAGGGCTCATCTGTAGTCTTCCAGACTTTGTATCCCACGTTTCTTTCCTGTAAATATTCTAAATTACTGCTCTTATGTACAACCAATAATGAACAACTTTGTGCATTTCGCTTTCTCTGAATTTCCCATTGTTTTCTAAGGCTAGGATTTACAAGTGTTCATATTTTTCTAAGGGGTGGATTTAAATGCATATATTGATTTCAGAGAGGAAGGGAGAGGGAGAGAGACAGAAACATCAATGATGAGACTCATCAGTTGGCTGCCTCCTGCACGCCCCCACTGGGGATTGAGCCTACAACCCTGGCATGTGCCCTGACCGGGAATGGAACCGTGACCTCTTGGTTCATAGGTTAACGCTCAACCTCTGTGATACACCTGCTAGGCAGTTTTTAATTTTTTTTTTAAGCATAAGGAAGGTTTGGAAGCAAGCTGGTTTCTGCATTACTTCCTTGTGCTTATCTCTCGTTTAGAGTACATAATAGCACATCTTGTGAAATGCTGGTGTGATAATCTGAGCGTTGTATGGCTCTCGAGGAAGAATTGATGAAAATGTGAAGAAAATCAACGTCCCTTGGCCTTGTGGTTGAAGTGGTCTCCCTCCCTGTTTCAGTACAGTGTGCTCGACTGAGAGTAAAGGTTACTTCCTGCTGTTGCGCGTTGCTCGACATTTGCATGTGAGCAGGCACCTCCTGCCTGACGAAGTGTTGACATCCATTGGGATGACTGACATCAGCTTCTGGTGAAACAGGAACACATTCTGCGACTCGTTTTCCTTTGCTTTGCGTGGGGTTGGAGGGAAGACACAAGTGAGGCACGAGGCTATGGTGAGAGGCCCCGTCTCTGCTGGTGAATGAAGGCTGGGCAGCCGTGTGGGCAGGAAAATGGAGGTTTCTGCCCGCAATACCTGGTGAGGCAGGCCTGGTTACCCATCACCGGTCCCCGCACGTCTAATAGCTGGCCGCCCCCACGGGAAGGGAAGCTAGAGGAGGCAGACAGGGCTGGCGAGAGGCGGCCAAGGGGCTCTCGGCAAGGCCTGGGGAGGACCCGCCTCCTGGGAGAGCTCCCCTGTCCTGGAGTTGGCGGCCTGCTGCCCTCTGTGCAGGGAGGGACTCCTGATGGTCCAGCAAAGAGCTGTTCCTGCAGACTTTCCTGCAGGCCCGAGAGGGAAGGGTCAGTGGGCAAGGGGCTTTTACAGAGAACCCGGAGGTTCTCCCACACTGGCCTTGCTGCTGCTTACTTCGTCATCATCCCCTGCATCTCCCCTCTTTCCCCTGGTGCCCTCTGAGCAGGGGCCTCCTGGCTCAGTCCCTGCCTGCTCCCCCACGGGAGCCCCACAGCCCCTGCAGGGCAGTGCAGGGCGGAGGGAGGGAGGTGGACAGGAGCTGGAGAAAGCCCGCCCCCTTGTCCTGTCTGTCAACTTTCCGGACTGCTGCTCACGTTCCTGGGCGGGAACATGCCTCCCACAGCGCTCAGCCTTGTCTGTGCTGTCCCTGGTTCCTTCCCACCTGTTCCTGCTCCGTGGCGTCTAGACCTTGGTTCCCGCGTTGGCTGTCTCCTGTCTTGGTGTGGAGCTCTGGTCTCCTGGTGAAAGAGGAATCTCAGCTTTAAGGTAGTGGAGCAGAGAGCCTGAGATCAGAGAGCGGAGGTGACCCTGGAGCAGGATGGGCGGATATTAACCTGGATCCCTGGTCTGGCCGAGGCCCCTGAAGGAGCTTCCTCGCAGTCGGCGTCAGGACCCAGAGAGGCTGCGGGTGCCGTGAGAAGGGGAGAGGCGAAGGTTTAGGTTTCCGTGGAGTTGTAGACATGCTTCCTTTTTTATTTTTTTTGTAGAATCGGAGAATTTTGGAGACAGATTGGACCTTGGATATTTTGGAATCAGTGATAACAACCTCTTCTTGGTCACAGTTCTCTTGCAGAACTTGGGGAACACTGTGACCCTCTACCTGAAAAGAGGCACACAGTGCATCTACGGTGAACGCCTGTGTTGAGGGCCCTGCAGGGAGTGTCACAGGGAGTCTGTGGGCTTCTCCATCACGTGAAACTTTGGGCACAGCTAGCAAAGCCATCGGAGCTGATGCTCTAAGGCAGTGGTCGGCAAACTCATCAGTCAACAGAGCCAGATATCAACAGTACAACGATGGACATTTCTTTTGAGAGCCAAATTTTTTAAACTTAAACTATATAAGTAGGTACATTGTTATTAACATAATTAGGGAACTCCTAAGCTGGCCTTTGCTAAAAACTCAAGGGGCCAAAGAGCCGCATGTGGCTCGCGAGCTGGTTTGCCGACCACGGCTCTAAGGGAATGGACAGCCGTGAGCCTCCAAGCCGGAGGTGTAGATTGCTCCCCCACCCCAATCGGAGAGGGAGGCTGGTCTCCCCTGTGCCGGGGATCAGTCAGACAGAGCCAGGCACCACTTCGGGGCTGTGCACACACGGAGCCGAAGAACCAGGCCTGCAGGGCCCCCTCCGAGTGTTTCAGGAACGGAATCTCGCCTCCTGAGGCTCCTGGGGGGATCTGGGCGTGAGAGGGGATTTCCCGTCAGACGGGTCAGGTGGACTCGTCTTCAGCCAGCCTTTCAGCAGGAGTTCAAGCACTAACTGGCCCGCAGGCGTTTTCCACTCTTCACCCCCTCGGACCACTAACCTTGGCTGCTCATGGCTCTGCCTCGGCCCCCCGAGGAGCGGGGACCTGGGACGGGGCTTTCAGAGCCGTGGGGAGAGGAGAGCGCCCGTCCTCCTGTGTTGGGCACATTTGGGCTGAGCCGCGAGCACACACAGCCCTTCGCAGTGTCCACGTCCACCATGTTGACAGGGAAGAGGCCCAGCCTTTCGAAGAAGAGCTTGCTGTCTCCTCGGAAAACTCCTCCGCCTTCACCATATTTGGAGCCTTCGCCTTACAATTCCTCGGCGGTTTTGCAGTAACCGCACTTCCTTCCTTCGCCTCCCGGGGGCTGGCGTTGAAGTGCCTTCCCTTTTGCTCGCGCTCACTAGCAGGGTTGTGGCCTGTGTTTCGTCCGCTGGGCTCTCCTTGCTGCGCGATGTGCTTAGAGCCACAGGCAAACCCGATGCGGGCATTTTTAATCATCGCCCTGGCTTGATTCTGTAATTACGCTGAAGCATTCTCTGCGTCTCTAAATGAAAGGCCGTGCAGGCCGTTGCAAGTAGTCAGAACTTCAGCTATTTCCAACAGACACCACGGGGCTTTGCTAAATCTAAACAGGTGTCCTTGATGCCGGAGGGCCACCTTTGTACCGCTCTGGGGGGACTGCGCACACTTGCCCATTTCTTGAGGCGTACAAGATTTGAGCCAGCAGCCCGCCCCCCGGGGCCACTGAGGGAGAGGTGCTTCTAGGCTGTGAGGCATTTCACTGGGTACATAGGAGGGAAATTGTGGAAAATAAATATTCAGTATAGGTTTGGAGTGGGAATTGTGAACTTGGACCCGTGGGCACCTGGGACATAGGGAGCCCTGGGGAGAGGTGGAGGTCACCCTTCGCAAACCTGGGTCTGGAGACTCCAGACCTCTTTCTGGGTGAGGTAAGATGAACCCCTGCTTGGTTTTGTTCGCATTGTAGCCGGCGGTGTCTCACGGGGAGAGGATCTGGAGAGGGGGAAGATGTGGGATAATGGTGGGCAGTCCTTCCTAGTTACTCCCAGCTTTTGGTTGTCCGCTGCATCCCAGGTGTGCTGTGGGTCTCAGGCCCCGGCCACACACACGATCCGCATTGTCACCCAGATCCAATTTGTAGTTGTCTCAACTCAGTAAAGGGCAAAACGCACAAGACAACAAAAACCCAAACAAAAGAAATCTGACAAAGGAACCCACCCCAGTGATGAGGGAGCCGCTCTGATGTACAGGGAGGGGCCCCCGTTTCCTGTCGCAGACTTGAGCTCTGGGCCCCAGGGCCTGGGTTTGTGCAGAGTACAAGGGAGAGCATGCATAGTCAGGACTCAGCGCTCCCCTGAAGGGGGGGGGGGGGGGCGGAGTGTCCTCTCATGTCATTGACCTTTAGAGCAGAAGAGACTAGAACAGATGAGGAGGAGGAGACTCCCCAGTGCCAGGCAGCCGTCTGCAGAGGGGGACTCAGAGAAGGGCAGGTGGCCCCACAGGGGGCGTGCTTTGCATCGAGGGAGACAGTGGCCATATATGGGGATGGAGGATCTGGCTTGGCATTTCACATGAACAAAAGATTATTATTATCGCCTCCGGAAAGCAGAGGTCCACAGAAGCCATGGCATGGCTGACCTCAGAATTCTTGGAACTGGATGCTCAACTCACTCCCAGCACCAGCCCACCCTCGGATCTGTTTGTGTGGGTGTGGGGCAGTTAGAGAAAAAGTGAGAAGGAATTTTCAAGGAATAACTCACAACCAAAGTATTAGGTTAGAAGACGAGCTGGCTTGTGTGAAGACCTAGGAATGCCCGTCTTGGTTATTTATTCACACTCGTTCATGATTCATTCCCTGTTTGCTATGTGGAGTGTGCACCCTGGGTCCTAGGTGCTGGGTAGTTAGCAGTGAAGAGTCCTGTTCTAGTGGGGCTTCTGTCCTGTGGGTGGGGGACCCCATCCGTGAACAGGGTGGGTTTGATGCACACCCTAATGAAAGTAAACAGTTTCATGGCTGAGAATAACTCTGTCTAATATATATAATGTTACCCTTGTAACATCTTCTATGATAATAAAAGGGTAATATATTAATTAGACCAGACATCTTCCAGACATCCTTCCTGATGAAGCCGGGGCCGGGGGGAAGCCAGCCCGGGGCCCGGGTGCCTGCGGGTGGCCCAGGGGAAGCCAGCCGGGGCCTGGATGCCTGCCAGGAGCTGGAGGAGGGAAGCCAGGTCCCGGATGCCGGAGGAAAGCCAGTGCCGGCAGCCGGGGGAAGGAAGGCCTACTCTTGCACAAATTTTTGTGCATTGGGCCTCTAGTCTATAGATATAAAAGCCTAAGCGACCATTACAACCGAACAACCGGAATGACCAGAACGACCGGTCGACCAGTCACTATGATGCGCACTGACCATCAGAGGGCAGACACTCAATGCATGAGCTGCCCCCTGGGGGTCAGTGTGCTCCCACAGCCAACCTCCCGCGGTCCCTCCCCCCAGCCATTCCCTACCCCCGGCAGGTCGGCCCTGATCTGCCCCGATTGGGCAGGCCAACCTCCCGCAGTCCCTCACCCCTGGCCAGCCAACCTCCTGTGGTCCCTCCCCCTGGCTCTCCTCCTGACCGGCAGGCCCCGATCGGCCCGGTCCCAATCAGGACTGGGCGAGATGGCCCCAATTGGCCCTGATCACCAGCCAGGCCTAGGAACCCCACCTGTGCACGAATTCGTGCACCAGGCCTCTAGTGTAATATGAAAGTTATCAAGATTTTTGCACCAACCCTCCTAAATCTGATGTGCATTTTGCACCTCGAACATCTTCATGTGGACTTGGATGCATCTCACGTCCCCAGTGGCATCTTGTGGGCTGTGGTCAGTCAAGGCTCAGTGCTGGGGTGGGAGTGCAGGCCCACTTTAGTTTGGGTGGTGGTCTTTTCAGCCATGTCCCATCAGCTGAGGACAAGGGATAGTTCTCACAACTCACCTATCTCGAGTGTTGCTGCTCATCTGCCCACACATCATGGTGTACATTATTATTTTTATCTTACTGCAGCGGATTAGAACGGCTGGCTTTTCTTTTCTTTTTTTAGCAGTCTTGCTCCGGGCACTGTTGGAAGGGATACCCTGAGGACAGGCAGTGAGAGATCACTCAGTGTTACAGGAGGTGACAGTGGAGAGAGAGGGCTGCCGTCCTTCAGGAAGAGCTTTGGGGCCTCCAGGGGCCCCGTTCCGCCAGAGACCTCATTTTGCAGGCGGGGAACTTGGTGGTGCAGGTTCTGTTCTCTCCGTGGCTTTCCCTAATGATGGGAAGGAATCCCACCAACGTTTACGTGTGACCTGAAAAGTCTCCCACGGGGAAAAGTCCTTGGCCTACAGGCAGCCTGACTATTTTTAACATTACTTCAGTGCAGGTTTGAACTGTTATTTTATTGACTATTGTAGCTATTCATTTTAAACTCAAACAGGGAAAGGTTACTGAATATAGTTTTGTTCCCACCTACTCAGCCGTTTGGCTGGGTGAAATACTGTTTGCCGAATGTTATTAAAATTTCCTCCTGAGATTTTTCTGGGTCAGCTGCCAATCAGGGAATTGTTTTGGAGCCGGTTTAGGAAGGAGGTCTTGGAAAACACTGGAGAGTGTTGTGTGAGAGAGAACCAGGTTGTGCGACGAAGGGAGTGGTAGAAAGTACTTGCAAAAAAAGAAAGGCAAGCAGTTTTCACACATTACTTTCCCCTGCCTTCACATTTAAAAGTAATATATGTTCTTTGGACCCAATTTGAGAAAGACAGAAGAATAAATCATTCGTAATTCCTTATCTTTTTTTTTTTCTGTACCTCTAGACATCTATTTTATAATGAGCTTTTGTGTGGTTTTTATCTTGCTTTTCTACAGTTAATGTATCCATGAGTATTTTTCTCTTTTGTAAATATATTTTAAGAATACAGGGTGGGGTAAAAGTAGGTTTATAGTTGTGAGTATTTGAAACAGAGTGTACTCTTGTATTCTTTATTAATTATTATTTTCCATGCAAAAAAACCCTATACAAATACTCTACCTTATGTTCTGTCATTAATTTAAATTTAATTGCCCCTCTATTGTTAGTTTTCATTTTTATTATAAGCAGTGCTGGGATGAACATCCTTCCACATAAATATTTGTGTGAAAATTGAACTATTACAGTATAAATTGCAAGAAGCAAAATCATTGGGTTAAACAATATAGATATTTGTCAGGGCTTTTGATAGGTGCTGTCAAATTATCTTCCAAAAATATCACACAGATCTGCATTCTCACCTACACTTGTGTGTGCGCCTTTCTCCCCACAGCCCAACCCATGCTGGGATGTATAGTTATAAAGGAACTTACTAAATTGATAAACGATGGGCGTGTCTTTTTGATGCAAGACTTTAAAATTAAAAAGATGCTACAATAAAGGCACATGTTCCATTTTTTCTTAGACAATCTTTTGGAGCCCTAGTCTTTGACTGACAGGGGTCACAGTTGGTTTTCATTGGCTTTTGTTTTGTTTTGTTAATTCTCATCCAAGGATATTTATTTTTTCATTGATTTTTTTTTTTTTTTTTTTTTTTTTTTTTTTTAGAGAGAGAGTGGAAGGGAAGGAGGGGGAAAGAAAAGAAAAAGAGAGAGAAACACATTGATTGCCACAGGAGCCAGGGATCAAACCTGCAACCCTATATACCAGGTGTACCAGTTAATAATGCGGGTTTTTTCCAATAGATGGAGTTACACATATGTTGATATGTATGCTATTTGATGTGTATGCTATTTCGTTGTATTGGCAGCAAGCTTCAAAAAAACTTCATATGTCAAATTTTCTGAAGGTGTTAACATCATAGATATTTTTACGCTTACAAATGTCGGATTTCGTGCTAAAATAAAAGAGCATCTGCGGGAAGTCTTAGTTTACTTCATTTTGAAGAAAAGGGCTGCTGAAAGGTATCCCCGGGGGTCAGTGTGTGTCACAGTGACCGGTCGTTCCACCGGTCGCCCCGCCGTTTGGTCGATCTACATATTGGGCGTTTATTCTATAGGATTATAGCACCATGCCATCTTCTCGTTTAAAGCACGGCTGCGCAGTCGGAGACCCGCTGCTGTTAAAAGCTTCCATAGGTGTCAGTGCGCGAGGCAGACAGGGTTACTGTGCTCACTTTAAGAATCACATTTGTGCTCTTTCCAGAGACTTCATTTCATTTAATGCTCAATTCTTGTGTGTGTGTTTACTGGTTCTGCACTTTCTCATGTCGATTCAGACCCAACTTGATGAAATATACGCGCCAACGTGGCTGTGGAAAGCAAGGGGAAGGATGCCGTGGGTGTGAGGGCCCACTTACTTGGTGAACATCCTTTCCATAGGGTCCTGTGGAATTTTCTTTTAAGAAAATAACCATCACATGCAGAAGATCATAATTTCTTTAAAGCAGTAAATGGAATTTGGGGATGTTTTCTTTGAACTTACCAGATTTTCAGTCTGCAGTTGTTGTTTTTCATTGTGGTAACAACATAGAAGATTTCCCATTGGAACCACCTTTAAGTATACGGTTGGTAGTATTCCATGGACTCACATTGTCGTGACACGGGGTCTCCAGGAGCTTTTCCAGCTTTCACAATGGAAACATTGTCCCCAGTAAGCAGCAGCTAACTCCCCCAAGCCCCTGGTTTTGAGGAAGAAGTTGAAGATTTAGGGTAAAATAATGATGTACAGAGCCGGGTTCTCGAAGATGCCAGAGAGGGTGGGCTGAAATCTTTGTGAAGTCAGCATTTAAAAGAAAAATAGAGATTAAAGATGCAAAGTTTAATCTTACTGGAAAGACATTGAGGGAACATGAACGACATTGGGTAGAGAAAAACTCCTGAATATAGGTGGACAGGGTGCCAAAGAAAGATGCTTGAAGGATGGCATTGGTGATGAGTCCACCGTTGTCACCACCACCCCCCGCCCCCGCACCGACTCAAAGCCCACCTTCTGCCCACCCGCCTCTGCCCCCCGCAGTACAGCGGTTCTGGTTTCTCCCGCTGCGTGTAGTGCTTCTTGTTTATGGATTGGTGGATTCGTTCCTCTCAAGATGGAGCTGCCATTGGGTATGGGGCACTCTGTAATTGGAACAGCGTTGTATCAAGAAGACCCTACTGGGGTTTTCTTAATAGCCCAGTGACGTCATAGCACGCATTACATTTTAATTGGTGCAAGAAATGGTATGCTGGAAGCACGTGGAAATCATTGTAATATGGTTTAGCATTACATGTTCCAAATACTAAGAGGCTTGTTGTACCGTCTGAAACATACCTGCCTTCTGATCTATCCTGCGGAGGTGTTCTTCCTGACCCTGATTTGGTGGGAAAATAAAGTGATGCTCGTGTCTGAGGAGGTCCCACTCCACACACTCCTGCACCCTCTGCAGCGGAGTGCTTGCTGGGCGCGCGCTTCATTCCGTGATGGGCACAGGCAGGTGTGACTCACATTGCGTTCCGGCCCCCGAGGAAGGTGCTGGCACTGGTTCCATATGAACTTGCCCCGTGAGCTATAATTCAAATCCTTGGCCAATCAGATGGGAAAATGAATCCACTGGGAGTAGTGATTTACTTAGAACCCATGAAAGCAATTTAAGTGCGAGTTTTCCAGGTATAAGTGCTCAGGTCTCGGCAGGGGGGCCAGTGGAGACGTGGGCAGATCTTTATGAATGCGCTGGGTGCGAGAGGGCAGGTGGGTACCATGTAGCCTTTCAGAGAACCCAGCGGCAGCCCTCCATCCAGTTAGGAGCCATCCGAGTCGCAGGGCTCGGCCGCATAATGCTAGCTTTCAGTAATGTTATTAACAGAAATCAGAGGTTTAACTCTAATGCGTGGAGAAATGGGGCATTATACGTTTCAATCAGTAGGAATTAATTTTCAGTGGGTCCCGCCGATTCCATTATCATTGTTTCATTTATTGTTCAGGCTGTTGAATTTAGGTTGTTCAAACAGAAAACGAGGCGGATTCCAGCGAAGAACACTTGGCTTACGCTTTATGTTAAGGATGGCGGAGGCTTTCCCAGAGCTACGCACACTTCATAATGCCGAGGGGCAGAGTTCAATAGTCAACGGCTGCTCGTTTCATGTCTTAACCTTTTGCACTCGGATGTCAAGTGTGACTCGACACGGTTAGCATCGGTAGCAGCTCGTATGTCGAGCCACACTCGACACATAGTTTCACCGCGGGGGGAAGGGGGATTTTTGTCTATTTTTTCCAGTATCTTTTCTTGTTTTCATTAGCATGAAAGGACAAGTAAAATGTAAATGCCATCTCAACTGATGCCAAAAAAGAAAAAATGAAAAACCGATAACGCATGTGAAATTTATTAGGAAACTAGCACATGATCTTGTTGGGAGAATTCAGAGATGGTACACTAACTTCCAGGGGTAGATTATTATCCACTAACTTAGAGCAACGTTTAGATGGAAAGCTCCACATAATCACACCTCACCCTAACAAAAACCACAAAGATTGTGTTGTTTGTTCTAACAGAAAAAATCAAAGGAGGAAGAAGAGAGACGATTTATATTTGCGAAACATGTGAATGCAAACCAGGTCTTCATGTGGGTGAATGTTTCAAAAAATATCACACCATGAAAAATTATAGAGATTAAAATGACTCTTTGAATGTATCAATAATTTGAAATGTAAAAAAATCCAAATAAATAAGTTTGTATGAAAAGAAACTCCGGTTTTTTATTCTACTGCCGTGCTTTGTAAAATCTGGGGTATTTAAAAAATTAAATCCCGAGTAGAATAAAGGAATCGAGAAAAAAGCAAGCGAGTGCAAAGGGTTAAGAAGCAAGACTGCAGCCCGGCCGGCGAGGCTCAGTGGTTGAGCGCTGACCTATGAGCCAGGAGGTCACAGTTCGCTTCCCAGTGAGGGCACATGCCTGGGTTGTGGGCTCGATCCCCAGTGGGGGGTTTGTAGGAGGCAGCCGATTGATGATTCTCTCTCATCATTGATGTTTCTCTCTCTCTCTCTCTCCCTCTCCTTCCTCTCAGAAATCAATTAAAATATATATATATATTTTTTATTATTATTATTACTAGGGGCCTGTTGCAGGAAGATTCCTGCAAGAACAGGGCTTCCGGCGGGCTTCCCTCCCGCCACCGCCACCTCTCCTGCCCCCCCACCCCATGCTTTCCCTGCTGCCTCTGCACCCCACCCCCCACCCCACACTTTACCTCGCGCCGCTGCCCCCCCCCCCCGACCCTCCGCGCTTTCCCTCCCGCAACCACCTTGTTTTCTGCTTTCCCTCCCTCTTCCTTCTATGCTGTCTTTGGTCTTCACTCCTCCCTCCCTCAGCGTATGCAAATTAACCGCCATCTTTGTTGGGTTAATTTGCATACTCGCTCTGATTGGCTGTGGGCGTAGCGAAGGTACGGTCAATTAGCATTTTTCTCTTTTATTAGTGTAGATTATTATTATTTTTAAAGGAGTAAGGCTGCAGGCAAGCACCAGGCTTATTATTCACTCTGAATTCTCACCATTTGCTCCCCAGTCTCTTCCACACACTCACACGCTGGGTGCCCAAAATGGATATGAACTTACTCAGTTACAGTATCCAATCTAGGACCTTGCGCTGAGAGGTTCCCAGGAAATGTTCGTTGGTAGTTTTCACTGTCCTTCTCAGAAAGCCTCCGCAGAAAATCCCCTCTGCCTGCCGAGCATCATTTTTCAAACAACCAAGGCCGCGCTTCCTATTGCTGACTCCTCCAGGGGGAAAATCCTGAGGACTGCCTCTGGGAAAATGCGTGGCAGCGCTGCACAGCTGAACGGGCCAGCAGCGATTGGGTAATGACAGTCTTAGTGTCTGTGGCTTGCAGTTCTGGTTGGTCTCACTTATTTGGGGCAGCTCACTGTGTGCAGGCTCTGGGCGGTGAGCTGCAGTCTGGTCCTCCACAGCAATAACAGGGCCGGGGGCGGGGGGGCGCGGGAAATAGGGGGGAGGGTCCATAGCCAGCTGGCCACCGCACAGTCCCTGAGACATCATTACTTAAGCCCCGGTTTTGTCATTCACTTCTGATTGGCCTAAATGGCCCGCAGACACGGTGACGATGAGCCGTGTTCCTCTCTTGTCCCTGGGTTTACCTGTGGACCATCCTCTTCTCTCCGGTGATGCTCTGTGGCTCCGGTCCAGCCGTTGTTTGACATGGACAACGTCTGCCTATATTTAGTGTCACCAGGAGACCTTCCAGCATCAGGGTTCTGTTGCTGCATATTCATGAGTAAATAGGATAAAAACCAGCACACCCAGCCCTCTGAGCACGTGCTCTGTGCATTCCACAGTTAGAGCGGACATTTGAAGATGTCGTTGGCTTTAACATGTGGGTGTGATAGTTCCTGGTAGGCGAAGCATATTTCTCTAAGGGTTTGTGATCCCATCATGCAACCCCTGCTCCTCTGCTTGTAGAATGAATCCTCCCCAGTAGGCGCCAATGCCTGCACGGGAGGTGGTTGGGAATTCCTGGCAGAGGGCTCTCCGCGCTCTTCATGAGCAGCCTTTTCATAGGCTCTGCTGGGCTCAGCCAGGTTCTCGGCGGCCGTGCTCCTGTTCTCGGGTTCAGGGGCTCCCTGTGGACAGTGAAGATGGTTGGTTTGGAGGAGCAATGGCACACGTTATTCTCACCTCTTTACCAAAAAGGGGCGAGGGGGGGAGGTGGCTTCCAGCCGGCTGTCGGGTTTGCGTGCCTGCCTGTTTGTGCTGTCGCACGCTGAGTTAGCGGGCTGAGTCAGAGTGATCGCCACGCCCACCCAAACCTCTTCCTACAGGTGTCTAAGAAAACAGGAGGAGGGACTTGTATCTGGTTCCGTCCAGGCACACCTCGGAGATAGATATTGCCGGTTCGGGTGCAGACCACCGCAACAAAGCGAGCCGCAGTCTTTCTGCTGGAGGGTCCTGCCCTCAGTTCGTGAAAAACGCAACATCTGTGACGTGCATGAAGGCAGGGCGCGATGAAACGAGGCCCGCCTGCACCCTGACTGCTTGCTCATGCTGACCTGAAGGCTCTCGTTAAGGAAGGAGAAAGGGCTGCTTTCAGTTAAAAAATGTGATTTCTCGATAGGCTTAGGCTCTCTCCTAGGATGACTTGCCGTCAGAAAGTTTCACTGGATACGCTCAGATATTTTACTTCATAAAAATGCCCCCATTGTGCAGACGCTGGCAACACGTTGAACAGAAGACTTGTCTGGGTCACCGAAGGGTCTGGTTGGAATCCGAAACGAAATTGGTTCCGGGAGGGCTAATCACCGCCTTCCGTATCCTGCCTGCAGGAGAGCACTTCTCTTGCCGGGAGTTGTTGGCAGGGCGGACCGCGCTGCCGGGCGGCTTCTTGAAGCATCGAGGAGCTTTTCCGGGTTTTCCGACGGCACGGGGGAGGTGTCGGCGGACGTGAATCCGTTGTGCTGGTAGATATCAGTCTGGAAGTTAAAGCTTAAAATCGAAGGAATCCATTTCATCCTCTGGGCTGATTTCTGTAGTTGTTTGGAACCTGACACGGAGGAGGTGGAAATAAAGGCCCTCCACCTTCCCTCTGTCGTTGCTGGCACGCCCTGCCCTGCCTGTGAGTGAGAGGACTGGGGACTGTGCGGGCTTGGGTCCCTGCTGGGGAGAGAGCTCACGTCTGCTTCTGACTCTGACCTCTTGGCAGCTGCATCTGTGGAAGGCACTTCATTTCCAGGAAATCTAATTTCAAGACAGTGATCGCATTTCTGAAAGTCTTTTGCGTGTGACCCCTCATCGGTCTTCCCGGCTTTGAAAAAACGAAAGCCCGGGTGTTGGTGTCTTCCCCCACCGTGTGGATCCAGAGCTCCTGATTCTGTGCGTGTCCAGCAAGCATCCTGTTGACACAGGAGTTCAATGTATGAATTGTGATCTTGGCTCATCATGTTTTTGTTTTATCCCTCCATCTATTTATTTGGACCTAGACATGTCCCTGAAATGGTGAGACTGAGACTCGATAGACGTTTGTGTGATTCTGCTACTCTGAAAACCATTTTACATTTCTTGTAAAAAGAAAAAAAATCAAATAAAGATTCCTTTACAGTTTAATCAGCGTATGTGCAACAGTGTTGCATTTTATGGTCCATGAACAGAAGGTTACCGCGTCTTAACATGCAAGGATGAAGACGTTCCCTCTGGAACACGGCAAGCAGCATTCCAAGTCTGTCTGTCACACGGGTCCACACGTCTCTGTTTGTTTCTTAGACATGGGTGATGGATTAGCAGTTTAAAAACATCATTATTTTAAAAGCCGAAATTCATTGTTTTGAAACGAGATGGGTAGGGGCTTGAGTTTTTATGTAGTTTGTTGTTAGAACCACCCAGGACTCCAAGAAGGTTACGCTCAATTACATATTGTCAGAATTGGCATTGACACTAATTCGCTTCCTGTTACCTCTTTGGGGTGGATGGATGATACACAGCATAAGGAAGATTTACTGGAAAACATGCTCTAATCAAAATAGACTGTCAAAGGCAATTGTAGGTCTACGACATGTTATTTGCAGTAACCTGAAATTACACAAAAAGAGAAATATTTGGAAGGAGAAGAATTTTGATCTGAGTATTTCGTGTTTAAAAAGACTGCTAGCTATGAGACTGTGTAAACTATATTTCATCAGTTGCGTTTTAGGGGCAGCATTTTAGCCTGAAGGTTGTCACACATTTTAATGTCATCACCAGAACTTGGAAAAAACTAAGTTTGTAAAAAGAGAATATACTTAATCTATGCCAATTAACCGTTTGAGTCCATGATTTGAAATCCAGCTTGGGTGTTAAAGCACCGTATGTGTGTGAGAGTGTGCCCGTCCACGTGGGAATGTCCAGACCCCAACATTGGTTACCTAACTTTGCATTTTTTGGTTTATCTCATTTTTTTTTTTTAAATAGTTTTAGTCTTACTCCCTCCATTTTAGGACAGATGTTCACTTTACTTTACCTTCATCAGCGATTAGGGCAGGGAGAGAGAAGGCCACACACAAGCCGTGCGCTTGCTGCTTGCCAGCTGCTTTGATGGGGGGCAAGTGTAGCATTTCTGATGCAGTACTTGGCCGTTAACAGAAAACTTGCATTTTTTGGAAGCCTGTGGTTACCACGTGTAGGTGATGGCTGGAGGAAGTTTAGAAAGCATTTTAAAGTCCACTCATGAAATATGGGATACTCATGCAATAAGGGGTGGGGAGGGGGAGGGGGAGGAGAGGGTAAAAAAGGCTTAAGGGGTCTGTCTTCCCTTTCCTCCTCGGCTTCCCTTGTTGAAAATCTCGGCTGTTTCCCCCAGGTGGTGGGGGCTGGCCTGCGTGCCTTGTCCCCTCGCCGTTGCATTCACGGCAGGCCACACCCTCCTTATCTTGATAGCCTGTGTACCGTGTTTGTTCCATCGATGAATCACAGTTTATACTAAAGATTATTCATGTTTCTAGGGAAGGGAAAACTTAGGAAAACAAACGCATTAATATATCCAGTAGACTTACACTATCTATCTTCTCACTCTCTCGGATGTACTGGAGCTGTTCACAATTATTTGCATCTCCGAAAATTAAGTATTTGAGAAAAGGTTAATATTTAGATAGAAGTATGCTCTCCAGCCCTTTTTAAATCGATGAAATAAGACGTTCTCCTTATTCTGAGGGTTCCAGATAGAAATCAGACTGTTTGCAGATCCTACTGGTCTGTCTACCATCATCTGCTCTATTCATTCATTCATTTGTTCAACCAACAGGCACTAGCTAGACACCTGCCAGCGTCCCAGGTGCTAGGTCAGGTTGGAGTGAATGTGACAACTGTCAGCATCTCCTTAGTCCCCTTTTCAAAAGTTCATAGTGTACATAATGATGGGTTTCTGCCTTAGCAAATTATTTAATTTTGTAGGGGATATTACGAGGGATTTTAAAAATTATTACTAGACGTCATATACATATCCTGACCATTATTTGAGGATGCCTTTTCTTTATGTGGGGAATATTTGTGATTCATCTAGACTGTAAGCATTGAAAAAGACCTCCCAGTATATCTGAACAACTCAAGAGCAAATTTGCAAGTGGAGACTTGGACATGACTAGCCTGTTACTTTGTCACTGGAGACGACTGAGTTACTAGTTTTCCTGGTTTGAAAGACAATTTACAGTTGCTCAAACTGCTCAGTAAGTACCCTAACCTAAGGAAACTTCATCTTGGACTTAAAAGAAAAAAGTGATATATTGTTATTCTTGGTTTCTGAAAGCAGTTGTGTAAATGTCGTTCCAGTTCATTGAGGTTCTTAAGTGGTTGAACTTTTGAACTTGACCAGCAAACGACTTCCTCAAATGCGTGCTTGACAGGATTGAGGTGTTTCTTTTGCTTTGGCTCAGAGATGCGCCCACCCCTCCCTGAGCCAAAGTGAACCAACTTCTGCATAGAATTAGTATTTCCTGTGTTTATTATTGTTTGTTGTTTCAGAATCCTTAAACAGAAAAAAGAGCAGGCTTTTTTTTGACACCTTAACCATGTAAAGATTATTTATGTACTTACTGTAAAAAAATAAAAGGAAAACCATACTGAAGTTCCTATAGTTTTCCTGCCCTCTGGCCCAGGGGTCCTCAGAGCGTGGTCTGTACATCCCTGGGGGGTCTACAACGTCTTGACTTCAAGGTCAAGCTTATTTTAATAATCACACTCAGCTGCTTTTTGCTTTTTAGTGATGTTGACATTTTCTGTGACGGTGCAAAAGCAATCGTAGACAAAACTGCTGGTCCCTGGACCTGCACTGTACTAGCAGTTGTAAAAACGTCCACTTAATGTCCTCAGCGAAGTATTAAAAATGATTAACTTTATTAAACCTTGGCTGTTGAGTTACATGGTTCTTTTTATATTCTTTGTAATACGATGGGAAGTACGTGAAAGGGCCTGTGCGGACCGCTGTTGGATGGTTGCTTTAAGAAAAAAGACTTGTGCAATATTGAGTTATCAGCTGAACTAGCCACTTTTCTCATGGATCACCATTTTCTCTTAAAAGTGACTGACCAATCATGGTTATCCAGACTTGGGCATTTGTTAGACGTTTTCTTTACAATGCATGAAGTTAGCTTTTCACTTCAAGCAGAACAGCTGGTAGTATTTGTCCTGAGCCCCGAAGTGTGAGCACGGCGGCTCTGGGAAAACGGGGGATTCCACGGGAGTGGGGGACCCAGTGGCTCTATGAAATCCTGTCTGAGTCGCATTTGGTCTGCTTTCAGGTATCCCAAGCACTCCTTACCCATTTCAGCTGCAAAATGGATGTGTCCTGTTCTGGTTACTAATCTCATTCACAATATACCACTTTTCCCTGCTATTGTGTACAGAACCAGGGATGTGTTTGCATTTGTTAAATAGGATGACTGGCTTGGCAGCGAGTCTGGTCTTCTGGGGTCTTTGCTACTAATTCTGCTTGGTTCCTGTTTATGGATGACAATGTGATATGAGCAGATGCTATAGTTCGTTGACTAAGTAGGTGTTGTTCTAAGTAGGGGTGGGGAACGTCCGGCCCTCAGGCCGAATCATTTGGTCTGGCAGGTGGGACTCAAAATTCAATAAATCTAGGAGCTTTTTTCATAGCAATGTAATTTTTAAGTGGTTAATTTTGTATGGCCTGCAAATGATGTTATAGATATCCCAATGGCCCTTGGCAAAAAAAAAGATTCCCCACCCATGCTCTAAAGGAAATAGAATACACTGTAGGGGGCTGTTTTAATACATTGTGACAGAGTATGAAGCCACTGAAAATTGTTCTTTAAGACTAATTAGTGACATAGTATTTTTTAAAACAGCAGGGTACAAATGTGTATATATCAACCCCAGAGGAAACGTATTTGCATATACCCAGGAACAAAAGAGTGGAAGGAAACATATCAGCATGCTAACATATCTTTTTCTTTGTATCTTTATGCATTTTCCAAATTTTCTAAAGTGAGCTTGGGTTACTTTTATCATCAGTAATTTAAATAAACTTTTTTTTTTTTTTTACCAACTCACACTGAAGTCTTTCATAGTAAAGTCTATATAATCTTTGCTGACCTTAAGTTCAGCAACGTTATATATTTAACCATGATCAAGATAAAAGATGTTGTCCTTTCATTTAGATTTTTGTGTGATTTTCATTTCGAAAATAGCCAGGTAGAAAGGAACCTCCTGTGGACTTTCTCCCTTAAAGGTCAGAATATCAGATTAGCATGAGGTTGACTTGCACTTGAAGAGAATGCTGTCTGTAATTCTCACAGGGATCCCAAAGAGATTAGAAGCTTGCTGTGAGAAGCAGTTTACCTACACCTGCTCGGCTGTCAATTATTAACTTTTGGCCCAGAGGTAGCCCTGAATGTCCTTAGCCAGTGGTCGGCAAACTCATTAGTCACAGAGCCAAATATCAACAGTACAGCGATTGAAATTTCTTTTGAGAGCCAAAAACCGACTTCTGCGCATGGGCCACGAAGTTTCAATCGCACTGTACGTGCGCACCTGCACGTGGTATTTTGTGGAAGAGCCACACTCAAGGGGCCAAAGAGCCGCATGTGGCTCGCGAGCCGCAGTTTGCCGACCACTGTCCTAAGCTATTCATTCAGGACTACCTTTGTTGGAGGCCAGAGGTTTGAAAACCAAACTACCATAGTTCCAAGAGCATTTTCAAAGTATTCTTCTTGTTAATAAGATCAAAGGTTTTCTTATATGGATGTTAGAGATGTTATCTTCAAAGTATGAAATCTTAACCATTTGCGACAGCATGGACGGACCTAGAGGAAATTGTGCTGAGTGAAGTAAGTCGGACAAATACCATATGATTTTACTTCTATGTGGAATCCGGAACACAAAATAAATGAACAAACAAAACTGAAGCAGACTCATTGAACAGAACAGACTGATGGTTGCCAGAGGACTGGGGAGTTGGGGACTGGGTAAAAAAAGGTGAAGGGATTAAGAAGTACAAATAGGTAGTTATATAATAGTCCTAGGATTTAAAGTACAGCACAGGGAATATAGTCAATAATATTGTAATAACTATATAGGGGGTCAGGTGGATACTTGCAGTATCTGGGGGAACACTTTGTAAAGTAGTATATGATTGTCTAACCACTATGCGGTACACCTGAAACTAATACAAAATAATATTGAATGCAAACTGTAATTGGAAAAAAAAAACAACACCTTAAGTTTTAATAACCTGAAACAAGAAAAGAAAAAAATAGCATTTGTTGAGTGAGTAAAGAAGCTGACCCTTTGTCTGGGTACTCTTTGTTCCTAAAGACCAAAGCATTGGCTTTGTCTAAATTTGGGGGAAAGTACAAACTAGTTACAACAAGAGGAAGAGAAGAGACCTGCAGGACTTCTCACAGGCTGTTTTGACAAAGTCTTATAATTTGAGGCCAGTTTGGGATCAAGAAATACTCCGATGGTCCCTTTCAACCTGGAGTTCTGGAATTCAGTGATGTCATTGGGCCTTCAGTGATGTCAAAGGGAGGTGCCTGCTCACCTCCCTTTCCTGGTGTTCCCAAATCCTCTTTACATCTAAAGCTGATGAAAAATAATGGTGAGCCCGGCCAATGTGGCTCAGCGGTTGAGCATTGACTTATGAACCAGGAAGTCACGGTTTGATTCCTGGTCAGGTCTCATGCTTGGGCTGCAGGCTTGACCTCTGCAGTGGCGGGGGGGGGGGGGGGGGGGAGGGGGGGGCCACGGGTGGCAGGAGGCAGACAGTCAATGGTTCTCTCTCATCATTGATGTTTCTATCCCTCTATCCTTCCTCTCTGAAATCAATAAAAACATATTTAAAAAAATATTGAGTGCAAACTGAAATTGAAAAATAAAAAGAAAGAAGAAAGGTCCTCTTTACAGGGAGAAATCCCGAACAAAAAGGATTGGGATTTCTAATAGCTTATTGGCAGTGCATCCATTTTATACTGAAATGGGAACATTCTTAGCTTCTAAATGAGGACACGACTGGTCACGGTGAGAACATTATTACACGATGAACCTTGCCCGGGAGCCTCAAGCGCTCCTTCTACCACTTTCCCGCCCCGAGTTCCACATGCAAACCACCTCCTTCTGCTTTTACTCACGGGGAAGAGAAGTGAAACCGAAAGGATTTGGTTGAGTAACTTCGAGAGGGAAAATGTGTTTTTTTTTTAATCTTTGGCATTTGGGGGAATTTGTCACAGACGTTCACAGGTTCCTGTCATGGAAAGTGACGCGGCGTTGGAGGGGATTCAGGGTCCCTCCACCTGGAAGGAAGGGGTGGCCCCCTTTCCCTTTGACCACTCACTTCTAATGTCAGTCTGTACCAATGTGTCACAGTTTAGCCAGCCACCACATTTTTTTTTTTTTTTTAGAGTGGGTCTCTTTAGTGGTTTTCAGCTTTACAGGGATGTATTTATTAAATTCCTTTTCCTCTGCCTTTCACTTTTTTACTCTTCTTACTGTTGCTTTGGGAGGAAGCTGTAGTGCTGGGATTCTGTGTGTCTCAAGAGCTCAGTTTATGATCATTTTATGTGTCATGACTTAGAAGGTAAGCACCATGAGGCAGGGATTTTGTCTGTTTCATTCATTCACTGATGCCCCTGTCACTGAAGCCTGGAGCAAAGCCTCAGTGAATGGCGAATGTTGGACGGATGCGTGTCATGTAAGAAAGTTAAAGGAGAGCCATAAAGCCATGTTAGGTTCCAGTTTTTTTAAAAAAATAACTCAAAAGCAGCAATGATTTTCATTAATCACAGGGCTCCATGCAGTGATGCTAAGGTAGAGAGACTTGCATTGGAGACAGCAGGACAGACTTCTCTTAGCCTTCACTTGACAGCACCATGAAATACAGCACGTAAGAGAGCCCATGTCAAGTCTTTTTTTTTTTTTTTTTAATACTATGATACTATATTTAGAATGCGGTGCTTGGGATCATGAATAGCAATCTTAAAATGTATTGAACCAACACAGGTAAGATAGTGCTCTGACCTCATTTGATTAAAGTATATTGGAGGGGGGGGGGTGTCCTTAGAATGCTGGACTCCTAGCCAAAGGTTTGCTGAGCCTGGCCGGCATGGCTCAGTGGTTGGAGCATCAACCTATAAACCTGGAGGTCACTGTTAGATTCCTGGTCAGGGCACATGCTCGGGTTGTGGGCTTGTTCCCCAGTGTGGGGCGTGCAGGAGGCAGCCCTTCAATGATTCTCTCTCATCATTGATGTTCCTATTTCTCTCTCCCTCTCCCTTCCTCTCTGAAATCAATAATATATATATATATATAGCATTGGGAGTTGCCGTGGAATTTCATTTCCTTCACGATACCCAGGTGGTGGTGTCCACCAGAGAGCAGAGCAGATATTGTCCCTGCAATTATCAAGGCAGTGCTTTCTTTTTTTTTTTTTTTTTTGCCCAGATTCCTGCTCAATGCACCCTTTTCTGCACCATAGAAAATAGCTGTGCTTATCTTTTTTTATGATTCCACACTTGGACATCTTGTGATAATTAGAAATTTACAGGTTTGAACCTCTGATAGTTCAAAGAGATTAGACTAAATTTGTAAATGAGGGATTTACAGATCAAATTAATAGTATGGAATCATCCCACCAAGAGAGACTTAGATCTGCTTCCCGTAGATGCCTTTAGAGGCATCATTTGCATACAATAATTGTTAACCTGACTCCGAAGGCAGTTTCCCACGGGACACCGCCTGCCAGCCCTGGTCTCCTGCGTGTGCTCTAAAGTGGGCTGTTACTGAGGCTTTTCAATGCACCCCGGTGTGCTTCCCAGGTAATCTGCAATGATGATTACGGTGTACGTGAACGGCCTGCCCCCAAGTGAGAAACACAATCCTATTATGCAGTAAAAAAATATTTAAAGCCCACTCCAGTTCCAGAATCTTACATGGATAGCTCTAATTAGCCTGGGAGCGCCTCTCTGGAGTGGAATGTGTTTAAGAATTCAGTCTTTTAAGTGCTGGCGATGTCAGTTTTTCAAAGAGCTGCATGCTGATCATGCCACTGCGAGCCCTCCGCTAGCTGCCGTGCACTTGAGCTAATAGAATCAAGTGCCTGTGTGCAAGTGTTGCAGGAGCCTAAAAACCCTGTTTATTGCAACAGTTCTCGTTGGCACTTTGTAGCATTATGCTAATGCTGCCTTTGCAGAAGTGGAGGAGAGCTGGGAGCCCCGCAGGAGGCTGGAGAGGGGGACGATGCTTTCTCATGGTGTTGACTTTGGGAGACGCGGATTCTGGCCACTTCTTTCCTGCGCCAGTGGCTGTTTCTCAGCTTGCCCTGCACACCCGCAGTGCCTTCCCGGCGAGAAGGAACAGCAAGGTTCCCGATATCGGCCCTGCGTTTGTGCTTACGTAATAGAAACTTCCGTTCTTCTAGAAACTCGCGTATTTCCGAAGTAATGTCACTTGAACGGCAATTATAGGGAAAGAAGTCTTCTAAATCTAGAAATCCGTTTATGGAAGATCCGTAAGTAACCTGACCTTGCCTCGTTGCTCCTGCACACCATGCACAGGCCTTCGCAATGCCATATCCACGTGCACGTGTCTAGCACGTGCCCTGCGTAGGCGGACATCCAACCCACGGCTGCTGGTCCTGCTGCTCGTGGGAACTGTATAACTCGCACGGTTTTTGAATGGGCGTAGCCAAAACTTGCTGTCGCTGACGGATGCCGGGTTCTTCCCTTTTCTGTTCAATGCAGAAAGGCGGCGTCCCTGGGAGATGCCCCTCCCTCCAGCCTCTGTCAGCATCCACACGCATCTCCCATCAAAGCCGACCCACGCAGCCTGCTTCCTGCTGTCAGTTCTACCAGCCAGGCTTGCTGTACTCACCTTCCGAGTCTGGTTCTCTTCCCTCTGCCCTGCTCACCCCGGCCAGGGCTTCCCGTGGCGCTGTGATAGGAGTATTGCTATTTGCTGCTTATTGTGTGAAGGGAATTCGTCAACCCTCCGTCAGCCTATTGTCTGAGGCCTCCTGTTTTCATCGTCGGGGCTGTCAGTGATTGTACACTGGCAGTTCCGCTGAAAAATCACAGTTGAAGGTCTGTTCATAATAGCGTCTAGGGTGAGAGAAATGGTGTTTCTGTGGCCTGTTTGTCTGAACCCGAAACTTCGTGGCATGGAAATTGATTGCATGGAGCTCAGAAAAAAGAAACCAAAAAAGAAAGCACTTTAGCCCAGCCGGTGTTGCTCAGTGGTTGAGCGTCAAACCAGGAACCAAGAGGCTATTGGTTCGATTCCCGGTCAGGGCACCTGCCGGCGTTGCAGGCTCAGTCCCCAGTAGGGGGTGTGCAGGAGGCAGCCGATGAATGATTCTCTCTCATCATTGATGTTTCTATTTCTCTCTCCCTCTCCCTTCCTCTCTCTAAAAATCAATAAAAACCTATTTATTTTTTAAGAAAGGACTTTGAGTCATTTTCAAACCCAGCCATTCAAAGTGGCATATGGCCCTGGCCAGTGTGGCGCAGTTGTTTGGAGCACCGTCCCATGTACCAAAAGGTGGTGGGTTTGATTCCCGGTCAGGGCACATACCCAGGTTGTAGGTTCGATCCCTAGTCGGGGCAGATATGGGAGGCAACTGATTTATGTTTCTCTCTCACATTGATATTTTTCTCTCTCCCTCCCTTCCTTCCTCTCTCTCTCTCTCAAATCAATTTAAAAAAAGATTTTTTTAAAAAAATGGCATACTATTTGTTTGCGTGTAACGTATGCTTTGGAACGCCCTCAGGTATCTGCAGTAGGTTAACTCTGTTTAAAATGTTAACTTGTGGGAGCAGGAATGTTCTTGAAAGGATTCTCGGGGTGGTGTGATTCAGGAGGAAGAAGGGACTTACTGCAAGCCCGGCTGGTGTCTCCTACACATTTCCTCTTTCCGGTGGCTCTGAAGTACTCACGGTGGCCCTGACGTTAGGGACGAGGACGATGATTCTCAGTGTAGCTGGGTCCGAGGCGGCGGCAGCACGTGGCTGTGCTGTGTGGGAGTCACACCCAGACCTCCCAAGTCTGCGTGGGGTGCTTTTCCTGTGTGCCCCAGCCTGGGAAACTGTGAAAGATGTAGGAGTTATCTGGAGAAGAGGGAGGCCGTTTCAGGTTGAGGAAGCAGCAAGAGAGATGGTATATAGGAGGGGGCTCGTGAGCTGAGCACAGTGGGCAGCGAGTCCTGCTGGAGTAGAGGGTTGGTGTGGGGTTTGGAGGAAGTGGTTGGCACAAGGTCAGGTACCTGTGCAGACGAAGGGGCTGGTCTGTATTGGCTCACCCAGTGCTCAGTGGTAAGTCCTGATTGGTCTAAGACCTTGGTTGGCAAATTGCGTCTCGCGAGCCACATGCGGCTCTTTGGCCCCTTGAGTGTGGCTCTTCCACAAAATACCACGGCCTGGGCGAGTCTATTTTGAAGAAGTGGCGTGAGAAGAAGTTTAAGTTTAAAAATTTTGGCTCTCCAAAGAGATTTCAGTCGTTGTACTGTTGATATTTGGCTCTGTTGACTAATGAGTTTGCCGACCGCTGGGCTAGGACAGTCGTGGGCATCCCCTGCAGGGGTGGGCCTGTGATTCTCGTCCGTGAGGGAGGTGGCTGCCGGTAAAGGTTTCCTTACCCCGGAAAGGGACACGGGGAGAAGCCATGTCTGCCATGTGTGCCCGTTGCCGTGTGTGCCTGTCTCCCGGAGCCGTGGCAGCCATTCTGTGGCCACGAGGAGGTACCAGCTTTGTCCGCTGGCTAAGGTGGAGGGAAGCGGGACCTTAGGGTATGGTTGAGTGGCTGAATTAACCATCCTGGGATTTTCCTGCCTCAGGCCTTCCTTGTTTGTAAGAGAAATCATCTTTTTTTTGTTTAAGCCATGGGCCACCCTCCCCCCGTTTTTTTTGGTAAATGAAGTTGCGTTGGAACACAGCAGTGCCCACTTGCCCCTGTGCTGACGTGGCTGCTTTTGCCTTGGAACAGCAGAGCTAGTGGCTGGGAAAGAGACTGTCAGGCTCACAGAGCCCAAACTACTTATCGTCTGGCCCTTGGGAGAAAGATTTGTTGACTCCGGGTTTAAGCTGTTTCTAGTTAGATAGGCTACTTATCTGCCGCCAGCGCTGCTTCGGTACAGATGCTGGCCTTGTTTTGTACATAGTAACTGGAGACTGCTGTGTAGACACGGGCTTTGTAGGTCACAGGTGTAGTCAGACTAAAGATACACGTTTGGGATTCAGTAGCACGTCTCAGAAACCCAGGAGGAAAGGGTTTCCAGCAGTGGGTAGTGGAGAAGGCCGCGTTCCCATTGGCTGCGATTTCAATCCGATGGTGAAGAAGAGGAGCCCCACGGCGGGGGTTATAAAGGGGGACTGACCAGGAAGAGAAAGCCAGAGGGCAGGTTGGCGTGTTGTAAATTGAGATAAACATTCCAGAATTTCACCCACGAAGGGAAGACATATCTTGATGGTCTTAGACATGGATATTAACGTTTAATCTGATTGTCCCAGACAAGGAAAACGTTAATTATCTCTGCAGTCTCGGTGACTCATGCTCTTGCTCCCTAAGAGTTAAGGAATACATGTGACCCTTGGTTTAGGGCCATTGAACGTACGACCCTTAACTTTTATAATCTTCCTTATCGTAGGTAAGACCTTGTCCCTGTGGTAATGGCCCAGCTCATGCCATAGGCTTCAGCAGATCCCCCTCTCTGTGCCTGACGCTGCTGTGAGCTCACTGGGACTGGGTGTGGAGAGATGGGTTTGGTGGAGGGAGGTATGATTTGCAGGAAGCAATGAGTTGAGCAAAGCAATTGAACTGTCTTCAAAACACGAATGAGCAGGTCAGAGGAGATGTCAGAGGAAGACAGCCTGAACCAAGGATGGCTTACTTAATCACTTCTGGGGGGGTGGAAATGATTGGTATTAGATCAGCATTCAGGAGAAACTGCACAAGACATTTCAAAAAGTTGGAAGGTGTTCCAGGAAAGTTAAGTGGGAAACTTTGTAGAGGAAGGCTACGCTACTAACCACAAGTATTTAATCTCGATGAAACGGGGCTGAGGGCATCCCTGAAGAACAGTGGCCCTGGCTGGGTGGCTCCATTTCAAGAGTGGAGAGTGGGTGGAGAGTGGAATACTTTGTCCAGTGCCATCAGCTGCTGTGGCCCCAGCCTCCCAGCCAGACAGCGACCCCCCGCATGCCTCGGGGCCCAGCAGATGGTCCTGCCCATGAGCAGCATCGTCCAGGTGTGGTCAGAAGCTGCGCTGAGCCTGAATCAAGGGAAAAGGGATCTGCAGGGGCTTGGTAGCGGGGGGGGGGGGGGGGGGAGGGGGGAGGCTCCCTGGAGGGGGGCTCCCTGTGGTGCACTGAGCCCCAAGAAGGGCTCAGGATTGGAACCGACTCCAGATCTACCTCCGGGAGAGCTCGATTTTTAAAAATATATATATTTTATTGATTTTTACAGAGAGGAAGGGAGAGGGATAGAGAGTTAGAAACATCGATGAGAGAGAAACATCGATGGGCTGCCTCCTGCACACTCCCTACTGGGATGTGCCCGCAACCAAGACCAAGGTACATGCCCTTGACTGGAATCGAACCTGGGACCCTTCAGTCCACAGGCCGACG